>NW_026731844.1:610000-1097742 GCF_028476545.2 Physella acuta | reverse complement strand
GACGCCCCATTCATACATACATGTTAGCTGTACATAGCATGAGTGACTCAAGCACTGGTCAGAAATTAATCAGGTTCATTAACTCGCTGGCCTCATTACCCACGCGGTCAGATCAATGTATTACATGATCTCTCCACAAACCGTGGCTAATCTAGCCGTACACGTAGCTACGTCCAACGACGATCACTCTCTTTATATTTCCGGTAAGGACTGCTGTGGTGCATTCAGTCATGTGATTCCATGTTGTTCAATTGAAGTTTTTAAAAAACTTAAAGAAAAGTGTTGTTCTAAGATCGTTATCATTATAAAAGTTAGAAAAAACATAACCGGCTTTAAAAATATGTACTGTATAAATAAAATATAGCTTTTAAAAGTGAGTGAAAAGGATGTTTCAACTATATTTCGATCATATTTCAAGCTTATATTAGAAACATGTGAAGCAATAGTGTACTTTCCACTAGAACTGAATGAATTCTGGGTCGTCTTACAAACTCATGTATAGAAATCGAGAGGTTATAGGGTGCACACAGTTCAATCGAGAGGTTATAGGTTGCACAAAGTTAAATCGAGAGGTTATAGGGCGCACAAAGTTTGAAAGCTTTAAGTGTAAGAGTATATTATATTAAGTTTTCTGTAACTGACAACTAACTAAGCAGCAATGTTTCAATTGTTTAGAATTTAATGATAAAACCACATGTGGTGAACTTACCACGTCATCCCACACATCATCATCTGACACTGTACTGTGGGACACAGAAGAGAAGGAAGCGTCCGAGTCCATTGATTTGTCCTCGTCGTAACCGTAATAAGTCTCTCTAATGCCCAGGTTCTGTGTGTAGATTTACATTACATAAACCATTGAATATAATGTTTACCAACACGAGAAATTTAAAAAGTTGACCGGAAATTAAATTAACGAAATAAAATTTTATTTGACCCCCCCCCCCTTTAGTGATGAGATAAAAGAAAAAAAGCGGGTTACCTTTTCTGCTGGTGTCATGAGTCTCCTCCTCTTCTTACGGTGCTGTATCAATTCAATTCTTCGATCTTTTTCCTGTAGGAAATCAATTCTCATGAATAAATTTCCATGCGCCGTTTATTCGGAGAAAACTGCTATAATTTCAATTTATTATGGGCTGCTAGACTGGCACAATTATCAACTAGATTATAATTTACCCGAATAGTATGATATTTTAAACTTTTTATGAAATCAAGATATTTAGAATTCAAATAGAAACTTCCAGAAAATTGAATACTTATACCTTACATTTAAAGGTTACTATAAGGTTATTGTTCGTCATCTGAACATATTTCCCCCCTAAACCCAACCCAAAAAACCAATCTTAGACAGGACCCTAATGTAACTAGACATTACTTTTGACGACGGACTTAAACTTTCAGCAATCGCTTCTTAGTGCCCTAAGACAGTAAGAATTTGATTCTTTTTTTTTAACCACTGACATCGAAATATACGAGGCACGCTATTTTAAAAGAAATGTCAGTAGAGTTGAGTATAGCTATTCCATTCAGGCTAGGGTTGGGATAATGCTTCGTGCTAATTTCATGGTTAGGGTTATGTAACCCTAACCTCTAGCATCTAGATTAGATTTAGTCTCTTTTTAATCGGCCGTCTTAATTACTATAAAAATTTTCACTAAGCATGAGTTTGTCAGAACACACGTACAGAGCAGGCCTGCTTTAGGGCGGCGATGGTCTTGTGGTCTTCCATCATCTTCTTCTTCATCTCCTCCACCAGAGAGCTCTGATTCTCCAAGTTACTTTTTTCAGCCTTCTGCTCAATCAGTTGTCTGGTCAACTGGAGAATGTTCAGTTTGGAATGTTCCAGAAGTTCTTGCTGTAAATGACATGGAATCATTGAACCGTGAACACTGGATGTGTAAGTACTTAATAAACGATGGATCTAATACATTTCAAACAGAAGGTTTGTAGGTTTGTGAATACAACTACTCCTAGTTATGGTCTCACCATTTAGATTTTGAAGTTTAAATATAAAGGTAACATAATTGTATTAAACAAAGTTTAAACTTGATAGGTCCGAAAGTAATGTTGCACGAAGATCATACGGAATTCAATAAAAATGTAATATATGGTAGTTGTTTGTTTTTTTAATCTGTTGAGGTTTAGCCACGTTCAAGCTTAATACAAACTGAGAACAAGAAATTGTTTTCTGATGTAATGATCTCATTTAAAAACTTTAATTAGCGTAGTATTATGGTAATGCAAGATGAAGCGAAAATATGCAATTATAAAAATTATATTAATTATAAATTTAAAAAAAAATGTTGTGTCTACCATTTTTTTATTCTCGTGTAACACTTTGTCACTGCTGTCCTTATAGGCCCTGTTCTGGGCCGTCAGTTCCTTGTTCCTGTACAAGTAAGCCCGGCACTTGTCTACTAGTTCCTTGTTCCTTGCTTTCAAATCTTTCAGCTTGTTGGGCTGTGGGGGACAGAATGGACTGATGGGAACATTCGTTACAGAGATTCTAAAGAGCTAAAATGTAGGTAATTTGAATAAAATTTGACAGAATGACGAGAATCGCTACAAAAAGATATCCAAAGTACTCAAGAGCTCATGATAGGCGTGCTTTGGCAACCAGTGCAATAAAACTGAACTTTTGGTGAAAGATTACTTAAGAGTTAGGTCATAATTAGCTGCAAATAGTGGTGAGGGGGGTCTTTGTGACACATAGTGAGAGGGGAATTAGAAATGTAACAAATTACTTTACTTTAAAAAAAATACAACCAATGAGAAAAAGTCAATGTCTCTTTTAATTATCTTTTATGGAGGAGAGATAAAAGCGGGAGGGTGGGGGTGCTTATGGGTTTGGAAGGGGGGGGGGGGGAGAGAGAGAACGACTAAAATTGGCACTTATGTACAATATCTCAGTAAAACTAAAATGAACAGCTAGTACAACAAAAAATGACCAGTTAGTAAAGCATAAATGACCAGGAGTTAAACAGTAAAGAGCAGAAAGTAAACGAGTTAAAGGACACTGACCAAGTCTTGCTTGCCCGGTGTGGAGTTTTCCACATCTGTGGACCAACCATCCTCTACACCTCCAGTTGTCTGAAAGGTCAAGGTCATTTAGTTCAGCTTCTTTGCTTGTATGTGTGTTAATAGGTATTCAAAGAAAGGTCGGGTATTTATTCATTCTGAGCATCAATACGCACCTTAGTTCATATAAACTAAAAGCTAAATACATACTGTATAACATAAAAGGGTAAGGGGTGGTTTAGCATTTATTACATCGATATTGTTTCATCTGGGGTAGGGAGGTGGTATAAACCGATGTTTTAAAAACTGAGGTTGATCTTTTTTTTCCGTATTTTCATAAATTTTACTGTTGAGAATAGATCTATGAATAAAAATAAACCCGCTGTCTAATCCTTTTTACCCCACAATATCAAGGCTTACTCAAAAAATTCTAGAAGCAGTGCGGTATTTTATCTAAAACGATTTGATTCCTAAACTTCCTATAAATGGAATATAATATGAGACAGGTGGTGTTGTAATCTTATATAACTTTATGTTGGGTAGTGGGTAAAAATTGTGTTAAAATTTATGGGCACGATCCCTTAAATTTGATGGTTTCTTGCTGATAAAACTAAAATTAGTTTTTTATTTAGCCTAAAATATCCGCCTGCAGCTACCCATACCCCCCCCCCATCCCACCTATGCCATTAGGTGGTTGCTGTCTAGATATTTTTTTACCTGTGTAGGTAGAGCATCGTATGTGTATCGTTACCTGTCAGACAATCTGATTTCACATCCAGTTTACCTGGGTGGGTGTGTTCTTTTTCAATGTTTTTTTAGGTTATGTAATATTCTAGAAACTTGACCATAATTAACTGTTGGTTGGTCACGTTATTTATAAGCTAATTAACTTTCTTATCATGAGTCATACTTGTTAGTTTGGCTATAAGAAGGCAGCGTAGTTAAGATTAGTGGAAGGTCGAGGTAATTGAAACCTTAATATAAACTTCATTACTTTTTTACTGATGTTTATGTTTTCTGTCTTGTCTTCTATCGGTTCTGTATGGCTATGTGCCCTCACTACTCATGCCAAAAGATTTGGAGGATGGGGGGTGTGCTATAGGGTACCATGTGAAAGTAGGATCAGCAGATTGGTGTGGGGTAAGGGTCCACGTTAATGTGGGGTCCACACAGTGCTGTCATTAGGTCGGGGGTCACCGGTGTGGTAACTGAGGGTGTCACTCCACCCCCTTAAACCATTTTGCGTTTTCGGTTTGGTGTCTCCTCACTACCCTACTAGTTTGTCATCTTAACTTTGTATTGATAGTACATTTTTTTAAAATTTATCTATTTCGAATTGCCGTCGCCCCCTAACCCTAACCCGGTGCGGACCGCACCCTCCGGCCCCGCCTTGTGACGCCACAGGGTCCAAATGTTGGCCGGGGTCTAAATATAATAAAGCAAATTATGTCAGGTACGACTTACTGAGCTGAATGTAGGGTCAACCTTAAAATGGGGGTCAAAAGATCGGCGTTAAGGGGGGTCATTGTATGTGTCGGTGTCTAAATGTTTTACCAACAACTAATGCCAGTAAAGACTTACGGGGGTGGAGGTAGGGGTCCACGTTACAGTGGGGTCATCGCTGTCTCGGGAGAGTGCACTGGAGGGGTGTGAGAGGGCGTGCGCCCCCTCACCAGACTCACGCTCCAGGGCCGCGAGTTGAGCAGCTACCCACTGTTGGCCGAGGTCTTTCTCCAGCTGCGAAATTAGTTTGTCTTTGTTCTTCAGCTGCTCAATCTGAAAGTATACAATCTGAAAGTTAAACATTGGAACAAGTATATGGGGCACAAGTTGAACGTTAAGATAAGTATGCAGGGGCACAAGTTGAACATTGGGACAAGTATACAGGGGACACAAGTTGAACATTGGGACAAGTATACAGGGCAAAAGTTGAACAGTGGGACAAGTATATGGGGCACAAGTTGAACACCGGGACAAGTATATGGGGTACAAGTTGAACAGTGGGACAAGTATACAGGGCACAAGTTGAACATTGGGACAAGTATACAGGGCAAAAGTTGAACATTGGGACAAGTATACAGGGCAAAAGTTGAACAGTGGGACAAGTATTCAGGGCACAAGTTGAACAGTGGGACAAGTATACGGGGCACAAGTTGAACAGTGGGGCAAGTATATGGGGTACAAATTGAACATTGGGACAAGTATACAGGGCACAAGTTGAACAGTGGGGCAAGTATATGGAGTACAAATTGAACGTTGGGACAAGTATACAGGGCACAAGTTGAACATTGGGGCACGTATATGGGGTACAAGTTGAACGTTGGGAAAAGTATATGGGGTATTTGTTGAAGGTTGGGACAAGTATACAGGGGGTACAAGTTGAAAGTTGGGACAAGTATATGGGGTACAAGTTGAACAGTGGGATAAGTATACACGGCACAAGTTGAACGTTGGGACAAGTATATGGGGCACAAGTTGAACATTACGTCAAGTATAAATAGCACACCAAAGCTAGCCCTACCACTAGCCCACCAAAGCTAGCCCTATCAACTAGCCCACCAAAGCTAGCCCTATCAACTAGCTCACCAAAGCTAGCCCTACCACTAACCCACCAAAGCTAGCCCTATCAACTAGCCCACCAAAGCTAGCCCTATCAACTAGCCCACCAAAGCTAGCCCTATCAACTAGCCCACCAAAGCTAGCCTTACCAACTAGCCCACCAAAGCTAGCCCTATCAACTAGCCCACCAAAGCTAGCCTTACCAACTAGCCCACCAAAGCTAGCCCTATCAACTAGCCCACCAAAGCTAGCCTTACCAACTAGCCCACCAAAGCTAGCCCTATCAACTAGCCCACCAAAGCTAGCCTTACCAACTAGCCCACCAAAGTTAGCCCTACCAACTAGCCCACCAAAGTTAGCCCCTACCAGCTAGCCCACCATAGTTAGCTCCAACCAGCTAGCCCACCATAGACTCTACCAAATAACTATCCCACTTCCCCTGACCCCACTATAACACCACCACTACCACCATCAACACCTAATTGACCAGCAACAATATGTAAAATCAAATGCCAGAGTGTTCCCATTAACTTCTCCCAGACCCACACTCAGCAGACGTGGGTGACTCAGCCCCACAAGAATGTGGCTCACCAAATCGCGCCTACAGGATTGAATCAACACGACATACAGAAAGAAAAAAAACTCCATGAAAACCGCTTTTCTTTTATAAATTTAGCATGTTGCTTAACATTCTTCATCTGGGCGTGGCTTTGTTATCTTATTTTACTTCTTTTAAATCGTTATTTATTCATCAAACGATATTTATATATCGAATTTCCTCCCGTTGCTATTAATAACTCCCGTATTAAGTCAGTAAATAAAGTTTTATAGTTGATACTTGATCATGAAACTTAATTAAGATGAGAATAATTTAGAGATGAATCTTTAGTGTCCATTATGTTCGGTAGACTCGAATCAACGTGTGCGGGTTATCATTAAACTGGCGCCATCACTGGGGTATATCTGAAGGGGGGGGGGAGGGGGCGGGGGGACCGGGCTGTGCATAAGACAGGAAAGGTGCACATCTCCGAGTAAACCCAGATAAAAGATAGTTTTTAGCAAGGTGAAGGTGATTTGGTGAGCAGCACAGTGACGTCTATTTTAAGATGGGTGCTGATAGTGTGTTAACACGGGGAGTTCTGTTTCAGGTCAGGTGATGGTGGTGAGCTAATGGTGAGACAATGGTGAGACAATGGTGAGACAATGGTGAGACAATGGTGAGACAATGGTGAGACAATGGTGAGACAATGGTGAGCCAATGGTGAGACAATGGAGAAACAATGGTGAGCTAATGGTGAGACAATGGTGAGACAATGGTGAGCTAATGGTGAGACAATGGTGGGTCAATGGTGAGACAATGGTGAGTTAATGGCGAATCAATGGGAGCAAATGGTTTATAAATGGTGAGACAATGGTGACTCAATGGTGAGTCAATTGTGAGTTAAAGGTGATTAAATGGCGAGTCAATGGGGAGAAAATGGTGAAACGGTGAAGACCAATGATCTATTAGAGCTTTTAACTTTACATTGAAAATGTTATTGGTGATTTATACTTGACCATTGTGCAAGTCATCTTTATTGTTTACTTAGGATATCTCTTTTTTAAAGAAAATAGTGTTACACGGCTAACTTAATACCAGGAAACTGGATGGGAGGGGGCTCATAACGAGAGCTAAATGGGAGGGGCGTCATAACCAGTGGTGGATGGGTTGGGGGCGAGGGCTCATAAAGAGTGCTATATGGAGGGGTTCATAACGAGTGCCGGAGCCACCACCTCACCGCTGATGTTTCGTGTTCAAACCCAGTTTTCACCGGATATTGTCTCCGACTAAGTCAGATGTTGTAGAATGATTGGCTGGTTGGTAGTGTCAGCCCTGGGTATGTCAGCCACACATTGGTCTGACATCAGACCCGGACCCAACAAGTGTGGGTGTGGGGTTGTGCACAGAGTTTCTTTCAGGCATCTCTTCAGTGGGCACCCCCCCCCCCCCTCCACCCTTTTCCGAACGAAATAGAATTTATGTAGAAAATATATACTTTTACCAGTGTCAGCCCCCCCCCCCCGCTGAAAAATTTAGTAACACCCCCCCCCCCCCACCCCCAAGAAAAAGCTCTGAATCAATCACTAGTTGTGCCGTTCAAATATCCCCTTATTGCAACGGCTATTTATTAACTGTTTATAGATCGACTGTGAATGATTGGATTGGAACGAAAGTATGCATGTCCACTATTAAGTTAGCCAACGTTTTGACAAAAGCTCTGGGGGCTGGGATATCATCATGTGACTTATGATGACGTCATGGGGTATTAATTAACGTCTCTGGGAGTTTGTAAGCTGGGTTTTTGGACACAGATTAAGACGGCAAGTGCCAAATAGTCAAGTGGATTACGTTGGAACTAAGCCGTCTTTAATTAGCAGATCATGATGGAACTTTTTTTTAAATGTGTGTGGTGTTTGTGTGAGATGTGTGTATGAATTTGAGTGGTGTGTGTATGTAATTATGTGAGTGTGTGTGAATGTAACTCTGTGAGTTTGTGTGTGAGTAGGTCTATGTGTGTAATTCTTTGAGTGTGAGTGTAACTATATGAGTGTGTGTGTAAGAGTAGCTCCATAAGTGTGTGTAACCCTGTGAGTGTGTGTGTGTGAGTTGCTCTATGTGTGTGTAATTCTTTGTGTATGTGTGTAACCCTGTGAGTGTGTGTGTGTGTGTGAGTTGCTCTATGTGTGTGTAATTCTTTGTGTATGTGTGTAACTCTGTGAGTGTGTGTGTGTGAGTATGTCTATGAGTGTGTGTAGCTCTGAGAGTGTGTGCGTGTGTGACTCAGGCGTTACAGGAATCCAATTGTTTAAGAAAAAATAATGTGTAAGTCGGTCCAACTGATCAAGGTAGTAACTGCACCCATTCATTGAGCAGTATTTAATGTCGAATGCTGCCTTTTTTCAAATTTTATTTATTATGGCTTGTGTTCGAGTAAATTGCTATCGTTGTTTAAAAAGAGCAGTACAATACTACAACCCATTAAAACCATAAATTAATTAAAAGAATAGCAGGGATAATTTTATGGTGGTAAATAAACGAATATTACGATTGCTACCCGCATATTTTCACGTGAGTGGACATCTATATCTAAGAGTCGCATCGGTTACATACTGTGACGAGACTAGCGTTAGTTCATGGAGACCAACAAATGCAGGAGTTGTGTGTTGTAATAGTTGTTTTTTTCTTCGTGGAATACACACTGAGAGGGGCGATAACAATAAATTTTTGGCCGATTCTAGTCGGAATAAGATACGCATGCGATACGCATGCGCAATGGAGAGAAACTACGTCTTAGCGGCGATGTTTTCGATGGTACTGCGCATGCGTGTGTTTACAACCGCAGAACCCTAATACCAACCCTAATCCTATCCTTAACCCTATCCCTAATCCTATCCCTAACCCTAACCCTAGCCCTAATCCTATCCCTAACCCTAATCCTATCCCTAACCCTAGCCCTAATCCTATCCCTAACCCTATCCCTAATCCTACCCCTAACCCTCATTCTAGCCCTAACCCTAGCCATAGGTCACTGCGCATGCGCAGAACTATCTTTTGCCGAAAAATCTTATTCCGAGTAGACACTTCGTAAATTTTTATTTAAGGAAAATTTATAATACTCATTTTTATTTAAAGAAAAACGTATAATTTAGAGTGTAATAACAAAAACATACACTAAAATTATAAATAAAAAATAAAAAAATTAAAATAGTTATTAAAGTAAAATATATTGATTTTCCAAAAAAAAAATCGTGTAATACAAATTTTAGAGACCGCTGGCTTTAACAATAGCTAACAATTTAACATTCATGACACACTGTATAATTTGCGTTTAATAAAATCAGTGTTCTTGTAATTTGGCAATTCTGGCCTCCTAATGATTTTAATTTTAATTTTTTTTTAAATTTTGATTCCCCATTTCCTTGAGTCCATTCTTATTTGAAGTGATTCTCATGCCAAATTACTCTTCATTTAACTACTATGTATACAATTTTTTATCATGTCAGTGAAACTGTATAAAACTACAAAATAAATTTTTCTATTATTTTGAATGTTTAAAATAAATCTATTAAAAAAACTGTGGGAGGGCTGCTATAAATATATATCTGTTTGAAAGGGAAGAATGTTTGATTTGATGTGTCTCAGTGTACTCAACATATCATCCAGACTGCTTACAATATTTATATTATTTTTATTTACTCCCAAATTTATTTCAGCTCCACTCAGTGTTTCTTCCGGACATTTTTTTCTTGGGGGGGGGGGGGGGGGGGGCTCGGCCCCTACGAAAAGGTACCTGGAAGAAACTTTAGCTCCATTTATAAGCTCATAGCCCGTCAACCCGCCGAAAGGAAAAGAAAAGAGAAAAGAAGGGAAACAAAACAAAACCAAAATAACCAGATCGTTGAATCACCATTTGTATTTTCGAGTTTAAAATAAAATTGTAATTAGACGTTTAGTATTATTATTTTGTATGTAAACCATCTTAAATGAATGAGGGTACATGTAAGAAAGAAGTGTTACTATTGTAAATCTAGACCAGTCCTCATAAGCCGATGATGAAAACTGTGATACTAAAGCGAACATGGCAAGGCAAACTGACGCTGTAAATTAGATGTCTGAGGCAAAAAAAAATGTTTTCAAATCAAGAATACTGTAATACAATGATTGAAATCGATGAATACTAATGGAAAAAATTAAAATTGAATTTTTTAATTTTAAATGTAATATGTTAATCAACGTATTTCCCACCCATAATTTAAACTTTTATATTAAGCGTTTTGTATTAAGCAACTGTTGTAAATGAATTAAAAAATTTAAATATTCGGAAATTAAACAAATGGAACCATTAAGTTTCTATGAAAACCACAAGCCTTGCCTTACGACTTTCTGTATTTGAAGTTAAAAATAATAAATGACAATTTTAAGTTAAAAAAAATAATTTTGATTAAAAAAAAAATTCCACTTGTACAGCTCTTGATGTTTATTACATTAGGTTTGAACCAGTTACAAATTTCTTGAACTATTATTTTAATAATTATTTTTTAAACTTTTATTTTTAAAAAAAATCTTATATAAGTGATGATGAAGTACTCACGTTGCGAATAAGATGAGCAACGGTGACAGCTGAAGTCAGTGCTGGTGACCTGGGCGAAACAGAATGACACGGGTCCATGTCGAAGTGGACATGTGTGTGCTAGAAAGGCCGGGTGCCCTCTGAGGCCAGCACGGCTCTGCGCATGATGGCACTCAGTTCCCACTCTGCTGGGAGCGGCGGCGTTTGGGTTTTTATGTACCCGCGGTGTTGGACTCACGCGCTTGCTCGCGGTGCTCACACAGGCACGTGCACGCTGTGTCACGGTGCTGGTTTTTCAAGCTAGATGAGGTAGAGGCGGGTGTACAGGGTTTCGTTAAACGGGTGGATATGTCCCCATTTAAGACATTCTATATACGGGTGGATATGTCCCCATTTAAGACATTCTATATACGGGTGGATATGTCCCCATTTAAGACATTCTATATACGGGTGGATATGTCCCCATTTAAGACATTCTATATACGGGTGGATATGTCCCCATTTAAGACATTCTATATACGGGTGGATATGTCCCCATTTAAGACATTCTATATACGGGTGGATATGTCCCCATTTAAGACATTCTATATACGGGTGGATATGTCCCCATTTAAGACATTCTATATACGGGTGGATATGTCCCCATTTAAGACATTCTATATACGGGTGGATATGTCCCCATTTAAGACATTCTATATACGGGTGGATATGTCCCCATTTAAGACATTCTATATACGGGTGGATATGTCCCCATTTAAGACATTCTATATACGGGTGGATATGTCCCCATTTAAGACATTCTATATACGGGTGGATATGTCCCCATTTAAGACATTCTGATCTCATTTTTTAAGTATTACTTTACCCAGTCATAACACTTCTACACCTGATAAAGTCACGCTTTAAACTGCTGATTTAAAAGGTCAATTTAAAAACTGCTGCTTTAAAAAGCCAGTTTAAAAATTGCCGTTTTAAACTGCTGTTTTAAACGGCCGATTTAAAAACTGCTGTTTTAAATGGCCAATTTAAAAACTGCTGTTTTAAACGGCCAATTTAAAACTGCTGTTTTAAACGGCCAATTTAAAAACTTCCAGTTTAAAAACTACTGTTTTAAACGGTCAATTTAAAAACTGCTGTTTTAAAAAGCCAGTTTAAAAACTGCTGTTTTAAAAAGCTAGTTTAAAAACTGCTGTTAAAGTTAAAGGGCAATTTAAAACTTTCAATTGAAAGTATTGATTTTACACTGCCTTTTTTAAATCTATTTTAAATGTCTAACTTGCGTTACGATCTTTAATTGTTTTTAAAATTGTATTCTAAACTGTTGTTCAAAAAGTTGTTATAAAAAAGTATATACTATTGTTTGAAAAGTTTATTTTAAAGTTTATACTTTTAAAAAAACCTTAAGACTCGTTTTAAACTACCATCATAAACTGTTGCTAAATGTTACCTATATTCGGCTTTAAAACTGCCTATTTATTTAAACCTGTTCAATAATTTGATATGGGAAAAAAGTAAAGAAGTATGGAGAAAGAACAATATTGAACACACCGCAGTCTTGTCAATATTTTAGAAGTAATTTTTTTAGTTACGATTTTATATGCGAGTTCAAGTCCTTACATTGTGATAGAGAAACATAAAATTGAATGAACTAAAGCTATAGACAGTAACACGGAGGACAAAATTAGAGCCAGATTTACGGCAAACTTCTCGGCAAATCGCCAAACGGGAAGTTGCCAGGAAGAAACGCGCGTCTAACCTGGCAATGAAGGAGGTAACTCGTAATCCACGACTGCTGGCACGTTTTTCATAGAAAACTTTGCAGACGGCTATCAATAATTTTCTAAATAAAAACTGAGTTATTCTGAGATCTTGTTATGAAAGATATAAAAATATACAGCTAGAAACAGGATTAAAAAATAATAAGTAAAGGGAGGCAATACGAGATTTTCTGAATGGACCAAGCTCGTTAAACATGGTCGTGTTGGTGTGTAGCGTCTATCTAGCAAGTGTGTTAACCATTTACACGTCTGATGTTATCGTGGCATAGCCGGTAATTGTTTACTACAGCACGCTGACATTTGCCGGCATCGAATTTATTCACCCCACCCCCTTTCTCCTATATTCACCGCCCTCCTCCTATATTCATTCCCCTTCCTCCTATATTCACCCCCCCCTTCCTCCTATATTCATCCCCCTTCCTCGTATGTTCACTCCAACCCCTTCCTCGTATGTATACCCCTCCACATCAGTGGCGTAGCAAGGCGGAGGTGGGAGGGGCACATAAAGATACATTTTTTAAATGTGATTTTTTAAAAACAAGTATTGAATTAGAAATTTTAAAAAGCAATAGTGGGATTATTATTTTTTTTTAAAGATATTTTAAAAAGTTTTCACTCCTGTGCCGTGGATCAGCATTTATTTAGCTTGAACCAGCGGCAGTAAAGTGCACATGTGCAACTACACATTGACTAAAAAATGTCCACATCCCTTGTGAAGCCTGCATTGTCCTACTTGGTTAGCACACGCATCGTAAGTCTTGTTTGACACAGGTCGTAAAACTGTGTGCACTAATTGATGTCTAGTTTAGAACAGCCAGAAGACACGTAACACATTTAACAGATGTATGGGTCTACTCTTATGGTGGCATATTCACAGACATATGGGTCTACTCTTATGATGACACTTTGAAAGACATATGGGCCTAATCTTATGAGGACATAGTCAAAGACATATGGGACTGCTCTGATGGGGACACATTCTCAGACATATGTACCTATATGTGAGCTGACAGACTCACTGTCGTAAGGATCTATAATTTGGTCAGAAAATAGCGTGAGGCGTTTGAGGTTTCTTACAGGAAATTTGACAAAGGTCGAATATTTTGAATGACAACCGCCAATAAAGTCACTTTGCCAGAGAAAGATTTGTTTCATTCACTAGTCACATCTGTCTTTAAATTAGCATGTTATAATGTGTGGGATAAACAAACCACTGTCAATTAGGGGACCTCAGAACATGAACAAAAAGACAGAGCTGTGCGCCAAATGATTGCACGTTGAGAAGTGCCATCAAAGATCAGTGAAATCGACGACAGTGCCAACAGAAGTAGAGAAGAGATCTACTTACCATGGCCGTGGTGTAGCGTTGTGTTTGTTTCTAGTGACGATGTGAGGCAATGTGATTAATGGAACAGCGTCAATACATTTGTTTACTGCTAATGTGTTGGAGGGCTTCAGCCACGTGTGCTGTTTAATATGTGTTGTATCGGTTCAATATTAATACCGGATTAGATGGTAAGTAAAGTTCCCATTTCTAACTTGACGGTCCGTGGAGCAACAGAGGAAGTAGAGTTCACTTGTTTCTGTGACCTCTGTATAAAGAGATAGTGTGGTCAGCACTCTGTCCACTTTCCCTTTAGCTGGAGTTCTCAAAGACGTTCTACGTACTTAAACCGGATTCGAACTCAAGACTTTCAGGTTATCAGTCGTGTGCTCTACCATTCGACTCTACCATCCATCCCTGAATTAGACGATAGTGTAGTTACAACTAATGTTGCTGTTTTTAATAGTGTGTCAAATGTGTTTGTACAACAATAGAACGAAATGTTTGACGCTAGAAACTTGAAGCCCTAACTAAATTCGTTGATTGTGGTTTTTTTTGTGTACAACAGAATGAAATAAAACCCGAAAATTCACGAAGAATTGTCCAGCGTGAGAGTACGTATTTGCTGAGACATTGTTGTCGTGTCTCTTACCTAACAAAACTATTCACATCTTTACCGGGAGTGATCTCCCCTAAACTTTCTCGAATATTTAATACTACGGAGGATGGCAACTCGGGAAAAACTAAAAGTAGAATAAGTTCCACTTCCGGTTATCGGAAATCGCTGAAAAGTTGACACAGAACTACAAACTTGATATAATACACATATGAAATTTCATCTACTTAGTTGTAACGGTACTCAAGTTATCGTGTTTACCAACACTACCTTATCGTGAAAAAAAGAAGTTCAGGAAATAGATAAATTGAATAATATATTTTTAAAACTATTCACATCTTGGGAGAAGCTACCCTAGGAAACAAAGTGTAGAATATCTTACCAAAACTTTCATCTCCGTCTGCGCATCCCTCCTGAAGCGCGCCAAACCCTGACCGTACGTCTGCGAGTGTCTCCTGAGGCCGTCAGCGTAAGACCTCTCGGCGATGGACGCCCAGGTCAGCGACTCGACCAGCTCCTTCTTCTGACGCCTGAGTTCTTTCAGCTCGTCCACAAGCTTCAACTTCCGCTGGTCAATGTCCAGCTTGATGCGCGCGGGCCTGCTCTCTCCCAGCAGACGCTGCAACATGGCGTCCTTCGCGCTGACCTCTGACCTCAGTTTGTTGATCTCTGCATCTTTGTGCCTGGGATTGTTTTTGTGAATACATTTAATAACAGTAGACGTACGCTCTGTACAATTATACACGGAGTTAATTATAAGCCTACCCATAGCAGTAGACGACGACAATAGAATTTTTAATCAAGTGTGTGTATGTGTGAGTGTATGTCTGTGGATGTGTGTTGATGCTGTCGACGGGTCAGAGAAAAGAATAAACAAAGAACTGTATTGGCACAGATTTAAAAAGCAGGTTAATCTTTTTTTTTTAATCTCTGTGTCAGATTAGACGTCCCACAAATCAACAAACCATCTCTGGAACACACACACACACGCACACACGCACGCACACACGCACACACGCACGCACACGAACAGGCACACGCACACGCACACACACACACGTATTTTGTATCAGTTCATCGTGAACTATCTTTTGTATTGTGCTATTCACCTGCAACCAGCTTGTACTATCCTAACCCGTATTGTATTTGTAGCTGTGTGTTATGGATAAACTCTACTCGTCGTAGAATCGTATATATCTATACAGGTGTACAGATATTATAGTAAAGACTTTGTTATAGTACATGTATACATGTGTTATTTTACTCTCTGACAGGTGTTATATTACAGGATTCAGGTGTTATAGTACTGGATTACAGGTGTTATATTACAAGTTTTACAAATGTTAAAGTACAAAGTGTGACCTCTCTGGTATATTGCTCAGCATCTACAAAAGACTATTTGCACAATCGACATTTCCAAGTAAATAAACTTCCCATCACCTGTACGATGCCTCCATTGACCACAGGTAACTCGGCTATTATTGTTCCCATTGATTAACGGTAACTCTACAGGTATTGTTCTGGTTACGGTGTATTTTTATATCGAGCTGAAACTCACCAAATCTACTGAACATTCACCCCAGTCTGTTATCACAACCTACATTTTGTACCTGCCACAGCCTCTTCTTTGAAACCTTGGGTTACCTTAAAGTAGCGAAACGCCACCTTTCCTACCTAACCAAGACAATACCTGGGTACCTACACTCTAAACAAAAGGTGTGTAGACAAGATGTTACCTGGACACCCTCTGTAGGTCTGTGTCTCCCTTTAGTGTTATTTCTTCACGTAGTTGACCCATCTCTCTCGCTTTCTCCCTTTCCAGCTTCTCCTTCTGGTCGGCTAAGGCAAGTTTTAGACGTTCTTGTTCCTGCTGTCGTATCTTGCGAATGTCCAAAACCTAAAACAGTTAAAATTTAACATGTTAAAGTCCAACGTCTAAATACAGAAAGCAGGTTAAATATTCACTGCGGTTTGTATTAGTCAAATATTTTAGCTGATCACAAAATATACTATACTGAGAAAAGATTTTAATGAATGCTAGCATCAAGGGACACAACTCCAGCCCGTTGTTACTGGATAATTAGGGCACACGAGTTGTCGAGATCTAATTACTAGCTAACAGTAAAAAAACAACACAGGATGAATAAATAGTTTATTTATAACAATGTACAGCGCAGTAATGCGAATGGGAAAGGGGATTTTTATTCAAACGTACTTCAATAAACATACGCAACAATAACTATATAATAGTGTGTGTTTGTTTGTGTAGGTTTGTGTGTGTATTTGTATATATGTGTGTATGTGTGAGTTTGTGCGTGTGCATATACATGTGTATGAGTATGTGCATGTGCATGTGTGTATGGGTTTATATGTGCATGTCTGTGAGTGTGTGTGCGTGTTTAAAAAGTTAAATAAAAAACGGTTTGAGCGTAAACTCGAGAACGGCGTCGGACCCAAAAATTACTGCTGCACCAGTGGTCAGCAACCATCACGGACAGTTGGACGAATTACCTGGCAATATCGCGGGTCTACTACTCACACGTGATACCACCATTGTTAGAAGTACACTTCAACAAGTAAACTTCAACAAGTACACTTCAACAAGTAAACTTCAACAAGTACAGTTCAACAAGTAAACTTCAACAAGTACAGTTCAACAAGTAAACTTCAACAAGTACAGTTCAACAAGTAAACTTCAACAAGTACAGTTCAACAAGTACAGTTCAACAAGTACAGTTATATACCTTTTGCCATAGAACACTTCGTGTCGATCCTCTCTGAGCGTCCAGCTGCTGCCTCAGTTTGGCCACTTGACCACGCAGTTCCAGGTTCAGGTGTCGCAGACTTTCAGAGTTTGTGGCCACACTTTCATCGTTGGGCAGAGGTGAGCGGTTATGGTGCACGCGTTTTTCTTCATTGTGAGTACCTGTTGGGGAATACGAGACTGTTTTACCAACCTGCGGCTGCTGTTACAGATAGTAATCATAGACAGCCTCGGGGCTTAAATAAGCTTTAATTCAGCTATTGTTATTGTGATCATTACATACACTGGCTAGTGCACACATACATATATACTCACTCACACACAGAAGCACGTACACATATTTATGTGGATATATATATATATATATATATATATATATATATATATATATATATATATATATATATATATATATATATATATATATATCCGTAGGGAGATGTAGAGAAGTAAAGAAATCAGCTGAATCTAAAATACCTTTCTTCGAAATGGAGCCATACGTCAGTTTCCGGCGTGCCCTAGAAACGTCGACCCCTTCTGTAGGTGAGTACTTATCTCTGACATTTGACGCTGCCAGGTCCAGGGGCGTGTCTGGTGTGGGGGATCTTTGTGTGGCGCCAGTGGCGTGAGATAGAGGGCTGGACACGTCATCTGTCACACACGTCGATGCGGGTCTAGTTTGGCCGGATATGACGTCAGTCTGTACCAGGCTCTGGGGAGGTGTCTCAGCTTGTGTTTGGGGCTGGGCGGATTTGGTGTGTCTTCTTGTGTCTCGTGGTGTCTCGTTTGGTGGGCGGAGATTGTGGGGAGACTTAGACTGTCTTTTTGGTCTAGTTTCATCTGACGGACACAGACGGTGGGGTGACCGTCGCTCTACACGAGGGGTCTCTAGCTCAGTAGTGACTAGATTAGGTTTCTGTTGCCGGGGAAGGGCAGATTGGTGGAGTACGTCTATCTTTTTGGCTTCTGTCTTTTTGGCTTCTGTCTTTGTAATTTCTGTCTTTTTGACTTCTGTCTTTGTGGCTCCTGTCTTTTTGGATTCTGTCTTTGTGATTTCTGTCTTTTTGGCTTCTGTCTTTGTGGCTCCTGTCTTTATGGCTCCTGTCTTTGTGGCTTCTGTCTTTGTGGATCCTGACTTCGTGGCTCCTTCTGCTTTGGACTTAACTTCCATCTTTCTGGCCCCTTCTTTTGCGGTCCCAGATTTAGAATCTAAATCCATTTTTCTGGCTCCAACTTGTACGGCCCCATCAGATTTAGACTGTTTATCCATCCGTCTGTTGCCTGGTGCAGCTTTCTGTCTCTCTGCTCCGTTTTCGTCCATCACTTTCTCACCAAACTCCCCGTCAGGCCCTCCCCTCTCCTCACACGGAGATAGAATTGTGCGCTTGTTGCATGGACTTTATCACCTCTTTAAGGTTTGTGTTGAGCCCAGTAAAATCGAAACGGGCGGACAAGTTTGTTCAACTTGCTTGCGGCCCTTGAACTGAGATCTCACGTTTTGAGAGGTCAACATTCTCAGCTGGACTGTGCATGCATGACATCATGACGAAATATGGGCGGGTCTTGCTTATGTTTGAAGCCCATCTGAGTAACACATACTAGGCCCTGAAAGCACATATGTTAAGAACTAGGTATAAAAATTATTTATTAGCTTTTTTTTTCATCATTATACGTGATAAAAATCATTCAAAAAGCCCATATAAAAATAAGAAACAAATTAAGACATCATAATTTAATTCACATACTGAAATTAACGTTAAAAATGTGGCCAATAGACTGCATAATGTAACGTATATACAAATATTAACTAAACAAATTATGACCACTGTTGCTAATAATTATCACATGCGGGGTATTTCACGAAAAATACACTAAGATCTTTTCTCCTTCCTCCCCTCGGTTGCTCCTCCCCACTCTTAACCCTTCTCCTAAACTGAAATACTGAACGTGTTTTAAATGTTTTATGTCAAATATCACAACAGGCAAGTGGGAATACAACAAAACAAAAGATGAAAGCTGTAATTCAAACAAAAACTTTCTGACACACGGGAATACAACAAAACAAAAGATGAAAGCTGTAATTCAAACAAAAACTTTCTGACACACATACACCCATCAGATAAGCCTGCACGTGAGTGGTGTCGAAAGTCCAACACGCGTCTCGTTGTACTCACACCAGCCATAGAAAGGTGATTGTTTACCTTCTACCCTCCAGGTGAAATCCATTTTGACGGCACTTTCAGGCCAGGTACAGGGCCCATATGTCGGGGTCAGGGAGGCTAGGCTTGCTTAGGCTACAGGTAAACAATCGCCTTTCGATTTGAGGCCATGTTATGTAAACTACGGTCCTGTTCGCTCCAGACCGGAAGTCTAATTGGTGTTCTCTTGAACAGGTAAGATTTGCGGTGCCAGTTTTTGTGACCCATTTAGAACTCGCTAATGATACTGTCTGTAATGAGGTCTAATTAATGTCAGAAACAGTTAACCTTGACAGCTTCAGTTATTTTTGTCATTGGCTTGTATTGTTTTCTAGTTGAACCAGATACAAACATTCATCAGCTAGACTTCATGGAAGATTCCGGAAATTGGAAACAGAAGTGAAAGGTAGAAAGGAAATGTAAAATTGTTAGCATTTTCTTGAACAACTTGTGGTAAACTAAACAATAAAATCGTTGCTACTTGCACAATGTTGGGCTTTGATATGACGTGGTGGTGGTACGGGAGGGGGGGGGGGGGTGAAACAGTAAACTTAAAGGGTTTTTTAATTGCCTAAAGCAACATGCTACTCTGGGGGGAG
Organism: Physella acuta; assembly: GCF_028476545.2. Taxonomy (NCBI): domain Eukaryota; kingdom Metazoa; phylum Mollusca; class Gastropoda; family Physidae; genus Physella; species Physella acuta. The sequence goes on along the minus strand of NW_026731844.1, from coordinate 1,077,775 downwards.
AGGGAGACTATCGAATAAATTTGCTTTACGGGGCGCATATTATGTTAACTATTTTATTTTCTTCTCCAGAAATATCTGCTAAATGTGCGCGTCATATCAAGCTTCAAGTATAGGCCTCACATCCTAATAGGGGCTACCAATGGTTTCCCATCCTTCTACCTAATAAAAATTAACCCAATTAAGCGAGATGTCATTTTAAGAAAAGGCTAAACATAAAATACAATATTTTGTTTATATTTCAAAATATGCAATCTGCACGTTGGTGACTTCATTAATACAAGCTTGCCAAGGGTTGTAAAATATCCCGTTTAACCGTAAAGGTTTGTATTTCCTTAAAAGACTGTTTTGTTTTAGCTGTTAATTATTAAAACATACTATTAGTCATCTAGATTTATTTTTAAAATTCATTAAACAACTTATAGATTTGCATTGACCTAGCAATTAATTAATATGTTTGTCTTTGTTTTTAAATACGAAACAAAAAATTTATTTACAAAAAACATACAAGAAAATCTGATTGATGATATAAAACCTCTTTGATAAATTTATAAAGTACTCCACAAAATTGTGTTGGTGATATAAAACCTGACTGATAAACTTATAAAGTACTCCACAAAAATGTGTTGGTGATATAAAATCTTTTTGATAAAGTTATTAAGTACTCAACAAAAATGTGTTGTTGATATAAAACCAGTTTGATAAAGTTACAAAGTACTCCCCAAAAATATGTGGTGATATAAAACCTGATTGATAAATTTATAAAGTACTCCACAAAATGTGTTGTTGAAATAAAACCAGTTTGATAAAGTTATAAAGTACTCTAAAATGTGTTGTTGATATAAAACCTGTTTGATAAAGTTATAAAGTACTCACCCCATCACCTCTAGCATGTGCACGAACCGCCCAATTTTGAATGCTCAGCGCAATTGCCTTGACATACTTCGCTCACCGGCCGGAGCACACAAAAATTTCCCAGCGGCCTCAACGGCTCGGCTGATAAAAAACGTTATCGTCTGCTGCTGGGTGGGTGTTTTGGTGGGGGCTGACATGGGCGTGGTGGGCTGGTGGGAGCAGACCAGCTGGGAACTTGGACCCTGCAGGGGTAACGATGATGGGGGACAAGTATATAAAGTGTGTATGGAACAAGTCGCTGTTGTGATGTTTACAAGTGGTTTACAGATTCTGCTCTCTGGGGCGGGGATCTGGGTGTTGTTTTAGAAATCTAGGGTGATGATGGAGATCAGGGAGTCTTCAACATTTTCCATGGCAACCAGAAAGATGAATTAGTTATATATATATATATATATATATATATATATATATATATATATATATATATATATATATATATATATATACATACTTTAATTTCGAATATGCAGAAGATGTATGTCGCAATAAGATTTGATCATAAATCAAACCCATGTCTTGCGATGTATTTTTAGCCGGCCAGGTCCTCCTGTACAGTAAAACCTTTAAATCCGTGTGCTGAATGTAAAAAAGTATCTCTACATTGCTCCGAGTTATTTTTAGATCCAACACTTTTGCTAAACTCTACACCTACATAATTATACTCTTGTTTGTTCACTAATGACATCACTGAAGCCAATTGTCAGGATGGGGTGTATGCTCTCTATCAACTTTAGAACCCTTCGTTTCTTAGTTATTTATAGAACTGCGGAAAATTTAGCCATTGCATAAAGAGCGAATGTCATAGGATAGTTCTTGTCTATCTCACATCTTAAAGAAGCTATTTATCCATACGTTAAAATAGTTTCACAAATCCATTCTTTACTTGACCACTCCAATCTCTACGTCACCACTCCACTTTCTACTTGACCACTCCAATTTCTACTTGACCACTCCACTCTCTACTTGACCACTCCACTTTCTACTTGACCACTCCACTCTCTACTTGACCACTCCTCTCTCTACTTGACCACCCCACTCTTTACTTGACCACTCCACTCTCTACTTGACCACTCCTCTCTCTACTTGACCACCCCACTCTTTACTTGACCACTCCACTCTCTACTTGACCACTCCACTCTTTACTTGACCACTCCACATTCTACTTGACCACTCCTCTCTCTACTTGACCACCCCACTCTTTACTTGACCACTCCACTCTCTACTTGACCACTCCTCTCTCTACTTGACCACCCCACTCTTTACTTGACCACTCCACTCTCTACTTGACCACTCCTCTCTCTACTTGACCACTCCACTCTCTACTTGACCACTCCAATTTCTACTTGACCACTCCACTCTCTACTTGACCACTCCACTTTCTACTTGACCACTCCACTCTCTACTTGACGACTCCTCTCTCTACTTGACCACCCCACTCTTTACTTGACCACTCCACTCTCTACTTGACCACTCCTCTCTCTACTTGACCACCCCACTCTTTACTTGACCACTCCACTCTCTACTTGACCACTCCTCTCTCTACTTGACCACTCCTCTCTCTACTTGACCACTCCACATTCTACTTGACCACTCCACTCTCTACTTGACCACTCCACTTTCTACTTGACCACTCCACTCTCTACTTGACCACTCCTCTCTCTACTTGACCACCCCACTCTTTACTTGACCACTCCACTCTCTACTTGACCACTCCTCTCTCTACTTGACCACCCCACTCTTTACTTGACCACTCCACTCTCTACTTGACCACTCCTCTCTCTACTTGACCACCCCACTCTTTACTTGACCACTCCACTCTCTACTTGACCACCCCACTCTTTACTTGACCACCCCACTCTCTACTTGACCACTCCTCTCTCTACTTGACCACTCCACTCTCTACTTGACCACTCCACTCTCTACATGGCCACTCCACTCTCTACTCGACCACTCCACTCTCTACTTGGCCATTCCACTCTCTACTTGACCACTCCTCTCTCTACTTGACCACTCCACATTCTACTTGACCACTCCAATCTTTTCTTCATTTGCCTCCTTAATTACGACTGCTATGTCCATCCGTATTAACAACTCCACCCCCCCCCCCCAAACTCACACTCACACAAACACAGTAACACACCACACCTCTCTGTAATAGCCTAAACTCTCCCCACTAATGTTCATTTAAATGTAGCCCCTACCACTCACCTCACGATTACCCCCCCCCCCCCAGTGAACACAACCTGCTCTCAGATTAACGCTACGCACGTACATCGATTTTACTCATAGGAAGACAAATACAAGAACACCTCATAGTTACATACACATATACACACAGTTATTCATACGCATGTATATGTATGAGTGTGTTAAATATGACCTTACGTAATAGTTTCATACATACACACACTTATAAATAAGTATGAATGAGTATGTTAAATATGACCGTACGTAATAGTTACCTACACACACACTTATACATACGAATGTATATATGTATGCATATGTTAAATACGACGTTAGGAAGTGTCCCATGAAACATATGTTATCCCTAGATGCGAGTACTTTGGTCCAGTTTTGTTTAACCTACTCATGTCGTCAAATCTCAAACTCAACTGCAACATGGGTGCATGTTTGTGCACACCATTATTACACAGCCGATACATTTATACAGCTCAAGACATGTTGGCTGGCCTGAGCAAACCTGAAGAAGGACGGTGGAATGAGAATCAAGGGCTGCTGGGCTTACGTGGGCTTAACTAAAGATAGCTGTTTAACACAGAGTCCTGTGAAGAGGTGTAGCTGCAGCCCACTGCTCCTTAGGGGCTTTAATTAAAGGATTAATTCATACGAGCCGGCCCGCGGCATAACATACGCCGCTAATTTAGTATTTAGTTGTTGTTTTTTCTACTTTTCAGTAATTCATAATTTGTGAATTCGACAGTACCAACGCTGACACTGAAAATATTTCTTTAAAACACTATAAGTAGCTCGTTAAGGACCATAACCCCCCCCCCTTCCTCCCCCCTCCCCCCCCCCTCCCCCCTACGTTTAAAATCGTTGGCTCTGCTTGTAAACATTTAGAGTGAACACAGCTCACTAAAACCATGTAGGGGTGGGGAGGTATGGAGCGCGTTTACAGCTTGTTTTCTAGGCGCGTTTGCAGCTTGTTTTCTAGCGGCTCCCAGAAGAGAATTATATATATAGACGAGCCGGCCCGCGGCATAACATACGCCGCTATTTAGTTGTTTCTAATTTTCAATAATTCATAATTTGTGAATTCGACAGTACCAACGCTGACACTGAAAATATTTCTTTAAAACACTATAAGTAGCTCGTTAAGGACCATAACCCCCCTCCCCTTCCTTCCCTCCCCCCCCTCCTCCCCCCCCCCTCCCCCCCCTCCCCCCCCTCCCCCCCCCCCCCCCCCTACGTTTAAAATCGTTGGCTCTGCTTGTAAACATTTAGAGTGAACACAGCTCACTAAAACCATGTAGGGGTGGGGAGGTAGGGAGAGCGTTTGCAGCTTGTTTTCTAACGGCTCGAAGAAGAGAATTATATATATAGATATAGATAGATAAGTCGTCAATACATTTATCTCATTGGCTGACCAGAGAGAACTTCTAAACTGTCTTTACAGAGAGTTGGTCGTCATCTTTTTCTGTGTAATAACTTTTGAAATGTGTGTTTTCAGATTTAAAATACATGTCACTGGCTTTGACATGTTTGAAAGAGGTTTTAAAATTATAACGTTTTTTAATGCCTGCTGTCCCATTGAGAACATATGTGATGTAGGCTACATCGTATCTAACGCATTAAAAATGTATTCTTCTAAAATTATATCTAAAGATAATTTAATTGCTTCTAGTCAGCTCTAGATAAATATATGATGCATTGATTGACAATATAAATTTAATAAACATTTGATTGATTGAGTGATCAAAACACCAAGTTTGAGGCAAAAGAAAAATGCAGAGCTTCGAAAAAAGAAATACGGTACACAACTCTCTGTCCCCTGTGAAAGGCACAAAAATATGCTGGGTTATTTCCCTTGTCTATAGATCTATCAATACAGAGTAAACCAAGCGTAACACATTGTTTTTATCGTCGGTTTTTTATTATCATTATTAGCAACACGTTCGTAGATTTAAAAGAGTCGTAAAAACATTGGCTTTGTTACAGCTATTTTTGACTAGTAGATTTTTTTTTTTAAAAACGTCTAGCGCGGACAGGCGAAGAACGCAACACGGCGACGTCGGGACCTTGAAGACAGTTCACTCTCTTGTCACTTAGAGATACCTGAAACGCCGCGCATGCGTAGGGTACAAAAACACAGTGGCGCGGGGTTAAATTTAGAACGAGATACTCCGTACAAATTCTTTTGATATTTTCTTGCAACTGTTTACAATAGCTCGAGATTCTACAGACGTTGTGAAATCGATTCAAACTTTTGGGATTTACTGAATGATTAATTGTGGGTTTTTTGTTTTGTGCGAACCTGTGCAACTGACTTGGGAATTCTAAGCTTGGATTTTCTTCTCTTCGTTGGATGAATAATCATGACATGGGGATTTCCTCACGTCTGCTACAGTAGATGATGGGAATAAGGTACGCTGGTTTGATTCTGTTGACACTACGGCTTGTGTTGAATGGCTTTATTTTCTACACACAGACTCTCTCACACACATGCACACAAAACACACACTCATTTGTAAAACGACATAGAATCTAGATTTCTTTACAGCCACTAACTTTTAATTTTTTTCTTGCTTGTTTTAATGGTAAAATGGATAGTTTGTATAGGCCCTACCACTGTTCGATATTAGATCTAGAATCTTCTTTTTTTTTAAAAAAAGGTGTAATGCAGTGGCGGATTTGGGGAGGGGGGGGGGGGGGACTGAGGGGACTGCAGTCAGGGGCCCCTGATTTTTAGGGCCCCCCAAATTTTCACTTAGGGCCTACAAACATTAGTAAATTTCACTTTACACCTTGTTTTTACTATAAAAAGCAATGTTTTAATGCATAAATCATATTTTTAAAAAAATATATCAAACATGTGCACACACTTTAGTATAAATACCAGCTGTCATCACCTCCTACTCAGACATAGTTTATATTAAGCTAATGCTCCCTAAAATAACATAGTCCGGACCAGAGATCGCTTATTTCAATAAAATGAGTTGATTTTAGAGTTTTAAAATACCACACAGCAGCAGAATTCAGACCAAAAAGTTTAGGGCCTCCGATTGACCCTCCTTAAAATAGTAACATCAATTGATGTTTTAACGTTTAAATTATAAGCTTATTTTTTTTTTTACAAACACATAAAAATATACATTTGTCCTTTAGACAGACACTGTACAGTGCTGTCATCCGTTTCCGTAAGACAATGTTTATTAAAGAGAGCTGTCCTTAAAATAATAAAACGTGTGACACTGAGCTAAAAGAAATTAGTTTTTGATTGATCTCCCTTATCAAACACAACCAGGGATGAAAAAAATTACATTCAACTGGGCCTAGCCTACATTTTCAGATCTGCATGTGGTTAAGTGGACGGATCACATAAACTGATATCATACAAACTTGACTTATCTCTTAAAATCCTGCTTCCTTAGTTCCTTCTTCATTTTCGAATGGATTTTAACTCGTACATTCATCATAAGTTTGTAAAGATTTACAGTCAGTATCAGGGTAAATACTAAGATAGCTGCATGATGCAAAACCAAGTTTATTTTAACTCTCTTGCCAAATTAATATCGGTGAACATTTTATGACGGAAGGACTGACACACTACTAGCCTGGGGCCCCGCTGAAGCTTAATCCACCCCTGGTGTTAGGATACTGATAGTTAATAGTTAACGAAATACACACACGACTCGCTAACCCTAACCCCAACCCTAGTCCTTCCAAACGCCCTCTAACCATAAAAGTAAAACTGATCGAAATTACAATACAGCTAACACACCTATTTTGGGAAGAGTCTATTATCGAACATAGGTATCCACAAACATCCGGTAAAATAATGTAGCACAACCAATGCTAAGAAATCTATGGGTCTACCCGATATAATATTTGTAAGTTTAACTTACTATTAGATTCTAGACTAGATTTAATGTTAAGTGTTAGTATAGATCGTATGCATTCATAGCACCTATAATCTAGATTCAATGAGTTTCTTTCAGGTTTCTCCAAATGGAGGGGGGGGGGCGGACACTTGTTCACGTATATATTCTCTATGCAAATTATATAATTGTTCTATCTCGTCCGCGGGAATGGCGTTGAACGCCCCCCCCCCCCCCCCTCCGAGAAGAGGTGCCTGAAAGAAACTGCCGTGATTTAAATGTAGTCGTACACTGTCCTTGGTTCTGTGATCTAGACCTAGACCTATTCAGATATACATCTAGAAAACATGTATATGCATTTGGCAATAGAAACTTGTAAGTTCCTTTTTAGACCTAGCGTCCCTTAGGGCAGATGAAGTAGAGTTTATATGTTTCTTGACCTCGGCATATGAAAGGATGGTGTGGTCGGCACAATGCCCAGCTGCTTTACTTTCCCCATCATAAGTCAGGTACCTGTCAGAGCTGGGTGGACTCAGGGACACCATACGGTCACAAATCTGAACTGAGATCCGAACTCAAGACCATCGGGCTAGCAGCCAAACGCTCTAAAAGCGTGTAAAGCACAATTGTAAATGTATACTCACTAGAATACACATCTCTTTTTTAAAGTTCTAACATATTAGATATAGTTATTATAGTAGGCCTATTAGTACATTAGATCGAATTACCAGACCCACTCCGCACTTTTGTAACACGATATTGTGGGGCGGGGGGGGGAGGGGCGCATTTTTCTCGTGATTTAGTTGTTTTTTTTCTTGACACTCGTTTTTACGTGTCGTGTGCGTATTATGTGCAACTTAGCAGAAAAAATACTAGATTCTAAATAGTAATGTTTCACAACTATAAGTTACCACATTGTGCAAGTCTAGGTTTCAGTGTTTCACAACTGTACTCTACCACCCTGTTTGTTGAACAGTTTATACCTGTACCGTAAACACTCGCTTCGTTTGCTGTTTACAATGTTACACCAGTATGTTTAGCGCCTTTATAGGAAGGGTACCGCTAGGTTTATTTATTGTCAAGTGAAACGCTTATAGATTGTGTCGTTGATTATTTAAGGATTGGGTTATGTTTGGATGAATTAGAGTTTGGTTTACAACTGTTAATGCAGCTGCTGATTTGAATTTGTGTGTGCTTAAGCCTCTAATCTTTAAAGTGTTTTACATATGGTTAAGATATGGGTAGGTCTCGTTATCCTCGATGTCGCGTCGGTGAAGGTCATGCTTGCTAAATGAAAAAGTCTCTTCGAACCTTCGGGCAGATGAGGCTCCACGGCTGGGGACAGCCACTCATCTAGGAGAGATACCTCTAAAATCAAACAACTGCTGCCTTGTAGTTTGTTCTTGGTTTGACAAAGGCTATGGAAGCAAATCCACACAAAAAGCAGGCTGAAATCGAAATCAACGGCCTATATGGCGCATTAACCAATTGACACGTATACTTAATTTTGTTGGAGTGTCCCTTCCAACACTATAATTAAGAAAGAAGAAGACGTTCAATACCAGAGTAGCCAATAAACAGAGTAGCAAGTGCTAGCTGTGTCACACCGAGCCTACATTGTTCTAATGTAGTGGACGTTCTATTTTTATACCCCCGTATTTCCCAATGTACTGATAAGATAAACCGATCAGCCTTGATTTGTCAACAACTCCTTGTGTACCTTGACACACTGGCCTGTTTATAGCTTTAAAGGCCATTTTTTCCCTTGATATGGCGGGGCGGGTGGAAAATGGAGGGGGAGGGGGAGGGGGGTGTGTCGGGAAATTTGATTTTTAATGACTCAGTGTTGTGGTGGGTTGTGTGTATTTCTGGTCTGTTGTAATGGCATGGCACAATATTTCTGTTGGCAGCACAATCAGGGTTTCTTCCAGACATTTTTCTCCTAGGTGGTGGGGAGGGGGGGGGCACTTGAAATTGTCCGCCGAGGTGGGATGCAGGTTAAAGTATAAAGTTCCTATTTAAAATTTCGACACCCCCCCCCCCCTCCCGCCCCCCAAAAAAAGTAACTCTGATCAGTCTGTTCTGTTTATTTGTTTTGCAATAGCAGGTCACAACTACTCCACTATTCTGTTGGTGCGAATCTTACTGTAAAATTGCTTGTGATCTATTTTTCTCTGTTTTTCCAATTTCCATTCGGATGACCTATCAGCGTTGTTGAGCGTCCATTATGCATTAGCAGTAATTAGTAGGCCTCTGTAACGTTACAAATGAAAGACAATTATGTTGTACTTGCAATGCTCTTTAATGTGTAAGGTTACAACGCTATCTGTTTAGTAACACTGACTACACAAACCACCCTGCAACTAGATCTACCATTTTCATTTATTTTGCATTAGCAGAAAACGATTTTTGTTGCATTGGTCACTTTCCCCTCCAACCATTGCTTATGTATTTATACACAGTGTAGACTGCTATAAACATGAAATAGTATTATAGACGTTCTCTAGTGAAGGAGAAACAGCAAGATACATTATATTGTATAACGTTTAGTTTGGGCAACAAATGTGAAAGTAGCATCAACATTAGTAATTACAAGAAACGTTTAAAAGAAGCTTTTCTTTTAATCAACCAACTTGTCAGTGTACGTGTTGTGCACTAGACTTAAAGATCTATGTAAGGTAGCTGTCAAATTGTAGGCTGCTTCTCGCTACACACACAACGATCACTCCGCTCCTAACCCCTCTACACAGCTTCCACCAAAACCTAATAGCTGTAGAATTTCAAACAGCACACGTCTGATCTAACACATCTAGCTAGCTAACAACCTTGCGAAAATTCTTCTTTCTTTATTTTAAACGGGTGTGTGTGTGTGTTTTTTACGCCTTCTCCAAACGTACGTTGGGTCACCTCAGTAACCCACTTTCAGCAAACATGCCCTCGTTACGTTCTCGCCCCCCTGCCTCCACCCGCACCCCATGTGACACATCCACGAGTCGTGGATAACTCAAGCAGTTGGAGCAGAACTAAATGGGTCGATGTGTTGTTTTTTTCACTGTTAGTGCGTGCGGGTCAATCAAGCGTGAATGTGTGGCTGGTCTTGCGTTATGTCACTTTCATGTCATGTGTGATGTGACTTTAGTGAGGGGTTTTTACCCTAACTCGTGTTTTACATATGGTTCAGTAACGTGTGACCCGAGTTTTGCGGAATGCAGTGTGTTTCTTTCTGATTTTTTTTCTGGTGGGGGGGGGGGGGGGGGGGGTCAGACATTGGTAAACGTATATATTTTAAAAATTATATTTCGTTCTGGCTCGGGGGTGGGGGTGGAGGGAGGCCGTAAACGTGCTGGGATGGGGTGTGGGGCAGTTAGTGTTGTATCTTGCGTTATATAAGTGAAGTGTGTTGGGAAATGTAATAGATGTTTCTAGTGTTATTAGAATATGTGTACCCTTCCCCACCTTCAGGTTAGCCTGTCCACTGAAAGAAAAATCTGAGACAAGAAATCAAGGAAATAAGTAATCAAAAAATTACATTCCGTGTGGTATAGCTCTATTGTATTTTTACACCAAACTAATTAAATTTGATGACAAATTGTGTAATTTATTGAAATTAAAGGTACGGCGTGGCCTAACGGTAGAGTGCTAGACTGCTAACCCGAAAGTCTCGAGTTAGAATCAGTAGAACATCCCTGAGTCTACCCAGCTCTGATGGGTACCTAACTCGCGTTAGGGAAAGCAAAGGCGGTTGGGCATAGTACCGACCACACTATCCCTTCATAAGCCGAGTTCCCTGAAACAGATTAACTCTACTTCATCTGATCTATGTACCTACGGACTTCAAATATAATTTAAATTCACCTGTCGACTGTTTACGTTTTTTATTTCAGGTGCGTGATCTTCACCTTTAGCGTGTGTCTATACATAAATTTCTTCCTGGTTGGTACACCTTCCCTCCCCACCTGTATAAAGAAATTATCTAGAATTCAAGTTGGCCTTCAGGTGATTTAGTTAGGAACTAGGACACTGATCTACAAACAGTCAAGTTTTTGTTAAGCTATAACTTATTGTGAACAATAGAAGTATTTAGAACTACAATACACCTGAAGCTAACTCGCTGGGCATATATTTAAATACGAGCCGACGCCGCTATTTAGTTTTTGTTTTTTCTACTTTTCAGTAATTCATAATTTGTGAATTCGACGATACCAATGCTGCCACTGAAAATATTGCTTTAAAACAATAAAACCCTCCTTTCCCCCAACCCCTCCCCCCCCCCTCCCCCCAACCCGCCCCCCTCGTGAAAGCAACCTCGTCTTAGTTACCTCCCCTAAGTTTAAAATCGTTTTAAATTAAATTATCTGCCCCTAATAGCCGTCACTAAACCCGTCTCTACAATTGAAAACATTTAGCGTGAACCACAACTCACCAGACCATGTGGGGATGGGGGTGGTAGCGATATGCCTAGAGAGGAAGAGAGGGGACTGCTGGGCGCGCTTACAGCTTGGTGTTTTCTAGGGTCTCCAAAAAGAGAATTATATATATAGAAACTTCGGTAAGTACATTCGGTACAAGTCGGCGTGTACAATCGGACGTGCCTGGGAATTGGTATTCCAAATTAATGTCTTAGGCTAGTTAGGATAAAGGTCTTAAGACATCGGGTCACTATTAAGACATATGGTCACTATTAAGACATATGGTCACTATTAAGACATATGGTCACTATTAAGACATATGGTCACTATTAAGACATATAGTCACTATTAAGACATATGGTCACTATTAAGACATATTGTCACTATTAAGACATATGGTCACCATTAAGACATGGTCACTATTAAGACATATGGTCACTATTAAGACATCGGGTCACTACTAAGATATTGGGTCACTCTTAAGATATGGGGTCAATGTTAGATATGCCCGCATCATATTATTCAGGTCATTCTTTAGATCTTATGGATTCTGTCTTAAATCGTAGATTGACTTAAACTTAATAGACAAGTTATGCAATATTTAAACAATCTTAATATTTATGGCTGAAATGACGCTAGTCCAGAAACTTTGGACCAATCCTAAAATCCCCTAACCAGTCCATCAATCTTTTACCAGTCAAGAAATGGATCAGTTCATACATTTTTAAAGTTAAAAAACTTGGGAGAGCTTCGAGTTCTCTACACCGTGTGTAGTAATGTAGTTCAATAAAAGCAATGTATCCTGGTGGCGACAGAGGCCAGCCATTATTTTCTATGTTCGTATTGTGTCGTAAGCTTGTTGCTATAACTAACAAACACTACAGAGGCGTAGCTAGGTTAGCACGGAAGGACCATGTTCGTATTGTGTCGTAAGCTTGTTGCTATAACTAACAAACACTACAGAGGCGTAGCTAGGGTAGGACGGGAGGACCCAGGCATTCTACGGAATAGTAAGAACGAGCCGACCCGCTGCTTATGATATGCCGCTATTCAGTTGTTTTATTTTCTACTTTTCAATAATTCATAATTTGTGAATTCGACAGTACCAATGCTGCCATTGAAAATATTTGCTTTAAAACACTATCAGTAGGTCGTTAAGAACGATACTACCCCCACCCTCCTTTTCCCCCAACCCCTACCCCCACCCTCCTTTACCCCAACCCCTACCCTACACCCCCCCCGTGAAAGCACCCCCAACCCCTACCCCCACCCTCCTTTCCCCCAACCCCTACCCTACCCCCCCCCCCCCCCCCCGTGAAAGCAGCCACCTCTTAGTTACCTCCCCTAAGTTTAAAATCGTTTCAAACTAATTTATCTGCCCCTAAAGCCGTCACTAAACCCGGCTCTACGAATGTAAACATTTAGCGTGAACCACAGCTCACCAGACCATGTAGGGGTGGGGGTGGTAGGGAGCGCGCTTACAGCTATATATATATATATATATATATATATATACTGATTGGTGTTTGTGGTGAAGGTTAATCTGATTTTTGTTTGGAGCTAGGATGACCTAGTCAATGTTGATATCTGTTGAATCGTTGGTGTTGATGTTCATTTATCCAGTTGGCATGTGGATTGACTGGTTCTGACACAAGTTAAATGACCTGTTTGTATTTACATCTCTCTAACCTGTAGTTGTTGCTAGCGTTGCCCGGTTACCTTGAGATGACTCGCGTTGCTATGTAATGGCGACTGGAAACTGTTTATTATCTTGCGACGAAAGCCTATACTAAAACCCATCAAGGGATCATTGAGAATTCATTATTTAACGATGGCTTTTTCGCAGTGTGGTCGTTGGTCTGTGGAAAAAAAAAGCTTGTGATCGATGAATCGATTTCCTCCTTTCTTTATTTGCTTGTTGATTATTCAGTTCTTTAAAATGGGTTTTTACTTATAATTATAATAGTGTACGTATGGAGGAAAAAAATCGATTTTAAAAAATTACGCTCAGAATAACAAATCATTATAAATAGACCAGGAAAGGCCAGATTTTTTTGTTATCTGAGGCCACTTTCGCAATAGCAATTTGTTTGTACACTGTTCTCCCCCACCCCCTCCCTCGGCTTCCCCCACCCTCCCCTCTATTTGCAGACGGAAGCCGTATGGATTTTTCATCAGGCTTGATCCCGCTTGTTCTCAAACTCGAGTACAAGGTACCGATTTGTGCCGGCCGTTAACTCTTGCAACACTCTATGCCAGACAATGGACCGCGTTAAAAGCTCGTCTGGTGGATCCACTGATGGCATTTGGTAATGGAATGTCTGCAAGCGACGCCGCACCCGGCACCGATGCTAAATAGTGCTCTGTGATTTCATAACGGATGTTACCGATTTTTTAAAAACACAAACCTAATATGAAAGGATAGAAATTAACGTTTAGGATTAATAATTCTTTTTGAAGGTAATCTTCATTACTTTTTTTACCATGACAATGATTTGAATCGATAGTTTTGTGTCAATTTAAAACTGGAGCCGCGATAATTAAAGGTGAATAGCTTTGTCATAAAGTAATAAAGGTCTACAGCTTTTATGATTGAGATTTGAATTAAGTATCAGTAGAGGCTAGTCCTGTGTGATTCGAAGAACGTACAAAACTTTATGTTTGAGACTTGACTCAGTAGAGGCAAGTACATGATTCAAAGAACGTACGAGACTTGAGACTAAAAACGAAACTTATCTCAAGTACGAGATGAGGCAAGTACGATATATTTGTTCTAGAACTTTAAAAAAAAAATTTGGGGGGAGGGGGGGGGGGCTTCTAAATGCGAATCAAAGTATCAAAAAAACTTTTTTTTTTCAAACTAATGGATAATAAAGTTCAATTTAATCTCATTAAATATGCTCCTCTTGTTTAAATAAATCCCTCGTGTAGTCATCAGTGTTCAATCAACTTGGATGTTGTTTTTTCCCCCCACGAGTGTTGATCTTTGTGTCCTTGGTTGGTAGTTTTTAATTTCACGAACCGTATTGCAAAACGTTGTAATGTTTTGTATTTCGTTGACGTGACATTCACGGGCAGGTAGTGGTTTCTTTACTGACGGCGAATAGAAACTAATTGGGTGCCGCTAACCACATTTGTAAAGATGGACGGGAGTTAATTTTGGCAACTCAGATCTTGGTCTATTGACTAGTGAAACGTGATGGCCGTGGGAAGGGAGAGAGGGGGGGGGGGGGGGGTGGAGGGGTCCATTGACCACACATGGCGTCGAGGGGAAACTACCGTAACACAACAAGAGAAAGTAGCGGAACTCATTGATTTGTTATATTAATGAGTTTCTCCGTTTCTCTCTCTTTATTGCTATATCTTCTCTGTATTTCCCCAAACATGAGTATTCGTATATAGCCATTAGGATGTTGTAGTGTATACAAGTGGAATGTGTGTAGGATAAGGTGTGGGTGAGGGGGGGGGGCAGTGGGAATCTGATGAATTATCTAATTAATAAAATATTTTTATAGCCAACCCTAAATTACAGCCTGTCGTTGGTTTAAATTGGTATCGTGGGTAATTGATTACACTAATGACGCAAAGCACTGAATCATAATGTTTTTTTGTAATACGCTGGTGGGATGCTGACACTTTTATGTTGATGTGTAGGCCTATATGATGATAATTACGATGTGATTTCAATGCTAAGTTTTTAAATGGTAGTGTATGTCGTTGTGTATCTGTTTCTAGCACATGAATTATATATATATATATATATATATATATATATATATATATATATATATATATATATATATATATATATATATATGTGTGTATGTGAGAGTGAATGTGTGTGTGTGTGTGGTTGTCGCCATCTTGCATTCGACTCCCCTCCCCCCTCCCTCCGAAAACCTAACAAGACCAATAGTTCTTTTTAATATATGTGACCAGTTGCTATGTTAAAATCAAAGATACAGTATGAAAACATGTTTATCATTATGTTTCATAACTCACCGATTCATCATGTATAAACTTTATTTTAAAAGAAAAAAACTAAAAATATACGATTCAATTATTGTTTAGTTTCACGTCATGTTTATAGATTTTTTATTGATCAATAAAATATGACAATCACAACGCTAATGATTTTTTTGCCTAGTTAATGATAGATTTGTTTATTATTTTCAAATCTGTTTTGTTAATTAAAAATTTATTCAGTTCGCATAGTTTACCTCTAGCCAGAGATAAACTGCAGATCTGTGTTGAAGTTATAAACATGTGTTTTGTAATGCTCCTGAAAAATGTTATTTAGACTCCTATTGAAAGACGTGATGTGATTTCGTTTATCTCATATGGACTCATGTAGGAAGGATCATCGGATTAGTCGTTAATTATACGGTTAAGCTGACGTCATAGATTATCTATGTGGAGCACAAGGATTGTGAGTAAACCTAAAGGTAAGTACAGGTGAAATATATAGGTGTTGTATGTGCAGGTACACTTTTGACTAGTTATGGGACTTTTTAAAATTCTTTCTGGTCTTTTTTCTGTTGAGAAGTGCAGTAGACTTCTAAAATGGGACACAACACAAAAGTTTTTCTACACTACTACAAACAATAATTAAAATCAATCAACAGTTATCTATTTCTCGTAAACAATCCATTCTAGCCCAACCTAAATCTACTTCTAAATTACTTCTAACCAACTCCTACAAACCTAAACCCGGACTCTATCCTAGCTATTTTTTCCATAGACTGACTCTCCAAAAAACTTTCTCTAGACTGACTCTCCAAAAACTTTCCACATACTGACTCTCCAAAAAACTTTCTCTAGACTGACTCTCCAAAAACTATCCACATACTGACTCTCCAAAAAACTTTCCACAGACTGACTCTCCAAAAAACTTTCCACAGACTGACTCTCCAAAAAACTTTCCCTAGACTGACTCTCCAAAAAACTTTCCACTGAATGACTCTCCAAAAAACTTTCCACAGACTGACTCTCCAAAAAACTTTCCACAGGCTGACTCTCCAAAAAACTTTCCACAGACTGACTCTCCAAAAAACTTTCCCTAGACTGACTCTCCAAAAAACTTTCCCTAGACTGATTCTCCAAAAAACTTTCCCTAGACTGATTCTCCAAAAAACTTTCCACAGGCTGACTGCAATAGTCTGGCCTTTGCCTACATAACGATAGCCTTTATGTCATCTAAACCCCGATGCTAGCCTTCAAGACATCCAAGCCCCTTACCGTAACACACCTAATTATTTGCCTACATCGCTACGGTAATAGATCTATTGGGTCTAAATTTATGGACGGACTTTCTTCTTAATAACCATAAAGCCATCCATTAGATCCGATAATTACGTATTCGCCAATCTAAGCCACACATGTCCCCAGTGTTGGCCAGTGAGGCCGAACTAATCGCCCGATAAATGAAACTTTTCATGTTTTTTATAGAGCTTTTTTCTTCACTGTACGTTTTGCAGATTAAAAATTCAATAATGAAATGATTTTTTTCCCTTAATAAAGGAAAGAATAATTCTTATTTTTTTTAATTTATTTTTTTCAACTTAAAAAAAAAACGCGATTTGCATTTTACCACTTGAAAATTTTAAACCTTTGTTTCAATGTTGGTCATGAAACGTTTTGCAGTTATTTAATCCCATTGATCTGGGTGTTAGTTAATCTTGGGCGGGGGAGGGCGGTGGTC
The DNA here is from genome assembly GCF_028476545.2 of Physella acuta. Lineage (NCBI taxonomy): Eukaryota > Metazoa > Mollusca > Gastropoda > Physidae > Physella > Physella acuta. The sequence goes on along the minus strand of NW_026731844.1, from coordinate 1,060,691 downwards.
TGGCCATACACAAGAAACAACACCTGGAGAAAACTGGCCACAGATTCTCACACCAGGTGTATTGATTTCTTCATCGATCTCATCTACTTTTCTATACTCGCCGTTCTATCGGAAAAGTGAGACTCGTTTAATCTAGTTTGTATGTTAATATATGTATGCCGACATCTGTTTGCGTAGACGTAAACACAGACTAAATCAAGTTTATGTTCATGAGTGTACGTGCGTACAAATACATATATTGGCATTTTTGTACACATATTATGGTTGAATGTCTGGTTTTCATATCGGGCGTAACAGTCACGTGCGTACACATCTGTTTAAGTCAGTTTTGTACGCATTTGATGATTTATCCTTTTTGTACACATCTGATGTTTCAACTTTATTTGTTCAGCTTTTAGACATTTTTGTACACATGCAATACTTAACCTGTATTGGTACACATCCAACATTTCAGTTAATCTTGTACACAGCGGATGTGTCACCTTCCTTTGTACACTTCTTAGCATTTTAACAATTTGGTACACATCTTATGTGTCACCTCCATTTGTTGACATATGTTATTACAGACAATTTTGTACACAGCTGATGTGTCAGCTATATTTGTACACCTCTGATGTTTAACACAATTTTGTACACATCGGATGTATCATCTTCAGATGTACACATCCTATGTCTCATACTTCTGTACATAACCAATGTTTCAAACCACTAGCGTACGCATCTTGTAAAAGATTTATTTCCCAGCTAAATCAGAACAGCTGACCCTCACAGAAAGCCTGCAACAGCTGCATCACCACCCCCCCCCCACACACACACCGCTTATAAGGCAAGCTGTTCTCTTACACAATGCTCCCGTATAACCAACACCGCCTTATAAACACCCCACTTAAATCAAACACACTCTCGTCTGTCCCGTCATTATACAAGCAAGTTGCCTATATGCAAGTTAATTCTAAAACAGCCATGTAAACATATCTGTGGTAATAAGTATTGCGATGGATTTCTTACCAGTGGTCTTGTGTGTCTTGGGGTACACTTACATTCGTGTCAGGCTGGATGGATGACCTACCTGTTACACGGAGTTTCGTTCATTATTTAGCCCTCGTGTCCTGGGTTTGTTGTGCTGTCTTCATACCGACGCTGGATTTCGTCTGGATTAGCAGATTTATAAAATAATGGTGTTATTGTTTTCCTGCCCAGGCTGAGCAAATTTCGCCATTGTTGTTGCTCAGTTGGACGTATGCATGTCTATGTGTATGTCGGGATATCCTGGGTTATGTAAACAAGACGTACACCGTGCTCGCTGTGTGTGACCTGTCGTCATGTCGGCGGCCGTGACCTCCAAAAATGGAGGATTTGCTCCAGAGTTTCAGGAGATCCAAATCCCCGAGCACTTGTCGAGTGAGTAAAACCTGCTGAGTTGTTCTGATTTATCATGGATTAACCGCCCAGTATTTTATTGGTAGCCTTTTGTCGAGTAAACAAAACCTGCAGAGTATATTTAGTTCATCACAGCATCTTCCTGTATATAACAAGCTTTTACTTTATCTCACATTTTATTTATTCACTTTATGTTTGTAGTTGAATTTTAATATTCAATTTTAGACAATTTCTACAGAATTGAATACTTTCAAAGTTTGCATATAACTAAGTGTGTCACAGTTGACAATACATAAAAATCTATTACCCAATCTTGTTCTAAATTAAAAGTCTAAAAAATAATAATGGGGGTTTGTGACCTACTTAGGTCGAGTCATTTTTATTTTGACATTGTATAATTCCTTATATGGAATGATGGTGTAACACCTGGGGTTTTTCCACTGACTTATTAAGGTGTTTGAGACATAGAAATTTTCCATTAAAATCTGATTGAATGATTCTGATCAGATGATTATCCCAACCAATGGCGACATGAGTTGAGGATAACCTCCCCTGTCACAGAAGTCTTTAATTGCACTGCACACTCGCAACACGAGGCAGTTTATCTTGACCTGGCAGTCTACGAGGCTGTTTTACCTTTATCAGGCAGCCGTCCATATTGTCCGGCTATAGACTCTGACCATTTGAACGTGAGAGTACTTAAGACCTGTGTGTGCCTTGCTTTCTTCAGTTGATTTAGTCTTCTAGTTTAATATTACTTGTCGCTAAGTAAGTCTTGAAGCTACAGCAGTGTTGTGTGGCCTGTAGCTGTTCTTTAGACAGTGTAGAAATCTGTGATAGTGATTTTCCTACATTTTGTAAGTTGGGTTTTTGATATTTTATACATTAAATATTTTATCTAGTTCATCTTTGTGTTCTGCCACAACTGAGTTCGCTGATTAAAAGGTCGTATGTAGATTGGATGAGTGCTAATTACAATAGTATCACTAGCTTCCCTAGACATTAAATTCGAGCCCTAGTGGGTCTTTGTGTTAAGTGTTCATCCACTTAGGCCGTAAGGCATTTGCATATGACCCCGAAAAAAGAATCCGGGGACGTTCTCCTTCTATATAGCTGATAGATAGGTTAACGTTACAGGTTTAACAGAGTGGTTACGATCGGTCGAGTAAGTTACGAATGATTTCCGCGAATCGTATTACTTATTGGCGTACGCTATTAATAGGACAGACAGTAATGCTTGTGACTGGGTTTCAGTTGTTGCTGGTTTGTTTATTCTCTCGCTTTTTTTTTGGTGGGTGGGTGGGGGTTGCAGAGTTTCGTCCAGGCATCTTTTTGGTGGGCGGGGGGGGGGGGCCTCGCCTCAAAGAAAATTTTAGTCCCCCGCCCCCCGTCCCCCGAAAATTTCAAGTGCCCCCCCCCCCCCCCCCCCCCCGGGAGAAAAAAAGTCTGGAGGAAACACTGCGTGGTTGAGATTGGAGAATGTGTCGGCTTAGATAAGTGCGATCTGCTACAATTCTACATTTCCTAAATCCCAGAATGTGATAATAAAAAAATAAATAAAAGAATTAATAAAAACCTAATTGATTATAATTACAAGCTTGACATGTACTAGACATTGAAAAATAAACATGAATTTTAATTTTTAAAACAGTTGCTTACTAAATTGTATTGAAAAGATTGTTTGGGTGTAAAACGATTTTATCGCTCTTAGAGCCAGAGAAATATTTGTTAGGTTCATTATTTTTTTTTAAATTACTGTTTAACACACCGAAGCGGAACAATAAAACACAATTATGAATTACAATGGACTTTGCCGATGACGATACTTAACCCAAACTCAAGTCATTACCATAGAGCTTTAAATTAACCAGGCTCGTAGAGGGGGGGGGGGGCGAGATGCGGACCGCACCGGGTGACACCAAGGCAAAAAATTGCAAAATGTACCGAAGAACAATGTTGTTGTTTTTTGCCAGTTCCATTAATGATTAATTAAAGTTAGTATTTTAAGTACAAATCGTCAACTTTTACAAGAGTGTGTGGTGACACCATGACGTAAACATGCTAACTAAAGAGAAAACATTGCTACATTCAACTTGGTTGTTTTTTTACAGACTATAGATTATTATTATTCTGCAGTGATTAAAGCTTATACACATACATGAAATATGTAGGCCGACACACACTTATATATATATATATATATATATATATATATATATATATATATATATATATATATATATATATATATATATATATATATATATATATATATATATATATATATATATATATATATATATATATATATATACTTTGTTTCTTTGTTTCTCGAAGTGCCGCACCGGTTGACACCCGACCTAGCGACGCCACTGAAACTAACCCTATAGTCCGTTAGTCTCAGGAAACTTAAAGGTATCAATGGCTGAAAGTTAAATAAATGTGTACAGGAATTTTAACTGAAAATCATATTGAGAAAGGTAGAGAGATAAAAATCCAAGGTTTTTTTTTATAGTTTGGGAAAATAAACTTGTATCGTTTCTCCAATTTAGAAAAAATATTGTATTTCAGTGGTGTAAGAAATATTGAAACAATGAGTTCATTGAGTGAAGGTAGCAGTATTAAAGATAAACTGTGTCCTAGGTTTAATAACCATGACGCTGCCAGGTACTCGTTAAAGCTGAGCAAGTTCACTGACACGACTAAAATAGTTTAATGAATCAATCTCCCCGCTCCCCACCCCCACCCACCAGATCGTATCAACAAACCAGACACTGTACAGACTGAGCTATCTGTATAACGGCGTCTCGGCTTCAATGACGTGATTCTCATTATACCATACCATCTGTGATACCATCTGTGATACCATCAGTAAGAAATCTCTACAACAGAGCCACACTGTGTCCGCCGAGCTTCAGAGAGGTAGAAAAAATTATTGCACGTTGTTATCACGCACATTAGCACAACACATCAAGCAATTCTTTAACTATAGAACGGGAGAATGTTTCTTTTGTTGCATTCATTTTATGCTGCTGGTGTCTATGTGGCCGTATTGTATGAATGCATGTCTTTTTATAAATTATATATATATATATATATATATATATATATATATATATATATATATATATATATATATATATATATATATAATATGTTGGTTTGTCTATTGGCACATACTTAGTCCCTTGCCATTTACCCACCTTTTACTACCTCCAGCCGCCCCTAATGGCCCTATGAGTGCGAGAGTGGAAGCGCCTAATTAAATAGACTACCCTAGAAGGTTTCGTTCAATATCCCTGCCGGAAGCCATATTGATTTGATCGATAGCTTTTCACGCCATCGAGAAGAAATGGTGATCAAATTAACACGAAGTTGTAACTTCCTTTCGTTACCCTACTTAAACCCTCTTAACGTGGGTTTTTTTTTCTTTAAATCCATTGTTGGAATTCTTTTTTTAACTCAGTTTCCGATCTAATGAGTTTTTCTTATTTAGAATTATTTTTTTGGTAAAATTCTATCGATTTTTTTACTAAGTAACCGTAAAATAACGTACAAATAATATTAGAATTACAGAGGTTCTGATTTGGATATATATTTACATAAGATTAGAACTAAACAAAATCTGTTCGTTTTTTTCAAGAAATAATTTTAATACTATTTGAACTTGGCCAATACTTTATAGAAAATTAAAAAAAAGAAAACTGGAAAATCTCCATATATGCCAGTTTATTTATCCGCGCTAGTTACACACAAAAAATCTTTGTTTTAAGTTGGTGATATTATTTATTAATTTAAAAATTCAAAATTGTCTCAAAGCTACGGTAAAAACGTCATCACAGCAATAATCTATAATCCCCTCAGGCCCAACCTTTCTATCCAGCCTCTCACATATTGTATGATGTGTAACATACAGACACAAGTGTTACTTTGGTAGAGAATACAAACATGGGAGAGTTTTTTGAATAAAACACATTTTAGAGACACGTAAGGTAGCAACATTTAAATTTAATAAGCAGATAGGTAGATAGGTAGATGGACGGGCAGACAGATAAAGCAAAAGGTTGATGGGCAGATAAACAGACAGGTTGGCTGGGAGGTTGATAAACAGGTTTGTAGGCAGGTAGATAAGCAGGTTGACAGGTAGGCAGATGAATAGGTTGACAGGTAGGCAGATGAATAGGTTAACAGGTAGGCAGATGAATAGGTTGACAGGTAGATGAATAGGTTGACAGGTAGGCAGATGAATAGGTTGACAGGTAGATGAATAGGTTGACAGGTAGATGAATAGGTTGACAGGTAGGTAGATGAATAGGTTGACAGGTAGGTAGATGAATAGGTTGACAGGTAGGCAGATGAATAGGTTGACAGGTAGGTAGATGAATAGGTTGACAGGTAGGCAGATGAATAGGTTGACAGGTAGATGAATAGGTTGACAGGTAGATGAATAGGTTGACAGGTTGGTAGATGAATAGGTTGACAGGTAGGTAGACGAATAGGTTGACAGGTAGGTAGATGAATAGGTTGACAGGTAGGTAGATGAATAGGTTGACAGGTAGGTAGATGAATAGGTTGACAGGTAGGCAGATGAATAGGTTGACAGGTAGGCAGATGAATAGGTTGACAGGTAGGCAGATAAATAGGTTGACAGGTAGGCAGATAAATAGGTTGACAGGTAGGCAGATGAATAGGTTGACAGGTAGGCAGATAAACAGGTTGACAGGCAGGCAGATGAATAGGTTGACAGGCAGGCAGATGAATAGGTTGACAGGCAGGCAGATGAATAGGTTGACAGGTAGATGAATAGGTTGACAGGCTGGTAGATGAATAGGTTGACAGGCAGGCAGATGAATAGGTTGACAGGTAGGTAGATGAATAGGTTGACAGGTAGGTAGATGAATAGGTTGACAGGTAGGTAGATGAATAGGTTGACAGGTAGATGAATAGGTTGACAGGTAGGCAGATGAATAGGTTGACATGTAGGTAGATGAATAGCTTGACAGGCAGGTAGATGAATAGGTTGACAGGTAGGCAGATCATGTTTGCAGATAAACAGAGAGACAATAAGCAGGCAGAAACCGAGTCTAATAAAACCGAAAACACGACCAATCAATTCACTATCAGCGATGTCATCTTTGCAGTTAACACCTCTCGACCTTGTACTCAGTGACCTTGACTTTATCGACGTGCACACATGAGCACTTCAAGTGACGACATGGCACGCCACTCGCCAACTCGGCTGTCGTGTCTCTATTATCTGCTTGCGTCGTTCGCGCACATTTCAAATACATCCGGGCCCCGCGACGCATCTTTAAAGATCTCATGGACTCAGGTAGATAAAGCCACATTTAGGAGACGGCCCCTCAAATATCCAAACTAGTTCATATGATGTACAGAGACGAAAAGCTTAAAGACGGAAATACTTGGGTCTAGTGGCGGACACTATGAGTGTGAAAAATACAGCAGTCTTCGTTCTTCTGCGATGTGTCTGGTTTATGAGCATTGTTCTAGCCGGTTACGGTCGTATAGGGAAGACAGAGAGAGGGAAAGAGAGGGTGGGGTAGGTTTAGCAATAAGTATCATATTATTTTGGTGCCAAGTATTAATTTTAGTCTTGTTTTGATTATCTTCTTCCACCTGTTTGATTCATCATTCGAGTTACCTTTTATCATATAGCAAAAAAATATGACTTACTACTTTGTCCATCTAACAACTTGATTCAACTCCCCCCTCCCCCTCCGCTAATTGAAGATGGACCAACGGTAGACCTCTATTGGTGACCACGTGACATCCGACTATATTTAGCTCCAAAAGCTCATACAGTAATTACAAGGAAAGCCACAAGCAGTAATGAAGTTTATGAGACGGTTCTATTTTTAAATAGAAGCCTTCGGGTTTGGTTGTGTTTGGTAGGGGTCTAGAACTGGTTCTACTGGAGGGGTTGGGTTTGGTGGGGGTCTAGAACTGGTTCTACTGGAGGGGTTGGGTTTGGTGGGGGTCTAGAACTGGTTCTACTGGAGGGGTTGGGTTTGTTTGGTGGGGGGTCTAGAACTGGTTCTACTGCGGGGTGAGGGGGGGGGGGTTGGGTTTGAGGGGTTTAAACCTGTTTGGCTTTTTGGGTACAAGTATCTAATAAATAGCCACTAGTTTTACCATTGGCTACACCGTGGTCCTAAAGCTTCCCAGAGATACGGGAAAAGAAGTTTGGACGCTGATAACAATGTATGGTCCATGTATCAGATGGTAGCCTCTCAAGGTTTTGGGCAAGTTGTATCATCTAAAGGTTAGGGGCAGATTGTATCAACTGAAGGTTAGGGGCAGGTTGTATCATCTAAAGGTTAGTGGCAAATAATATCCTCTCAGGGGTTAGGGGCAGATTGTATCATCTAAAGGTTAGGGGCAGATTGTATCATCTAAAGGTTAGGGGCAGATTGTATCATCTAAAGGTTAGGGGCAGATTGTATCATCTAAAGGTTTGGGGCAGATTGTATCATCTAAAGGTTAGGGGCAGATTGTATCATCTAAAGGTTAGGGGCAGATTGTATCATCTAAAGGTTAGGGGCAGATTGTATCATCTAAAGGTTAGGGGCAGATTGTATCATCTAAAGGTTTGGGGCAGATTGTATCATCTAAAGGTTAGGGGCAAATTGTATTATCTAAAGGTTAGTGGCAGATTATATCATCTCAAGGTTAGGGGCAGATTGTATCCTCTCACGGTTAGGGGCAGATTGTATCATCTAAAGGTTAGGGGCAGATTGTATCATCTAAAGGTTATGGGCAGATTGTATCATCTAAAGGTTATGGGCAGATTGTATCATCTAAAGGTTAGGGGCAGATTGTATCATGTAAAGGTTAGGGGCAGATTGTATCATCTAAAGGTTAGGGGCAGATTGTATCATCTAAAGGTTAGGGGCAGATTGTATCATCTAAAGGTTAGGGGCAGATGGTATCATCTAAAGCAGGGGTTCCCAACCTTTTTTTACTCTAAAGCACATTCTAAAATATCGGTAGGGTGGCGGGCACCACCTATTTTAAATCGACAAACTCCTTCCATAACTTGTCATTTTCCCATAATTTATTTTCTTATTTTCTTATAGTCATAATGTATTAATTAATAATAAACAAAAATGTTTCAAAATAATAAAATTATTTGGCTTTTTTTTTCAAATTGCATACACACTGAGAAATGTATTTACAAAATGTAAAGAAAGTAAACAAAACACATAAATACAAAGAAAACATTTAATTAAATATAATAAAGTCAATGTGATCTTTGGCATTGCATTTCATTGGCCAGAGCTTCATAATTAGGAGCTATGACGATAATCCTGTTAGCAGACAATAAAGATGCTCATCGTTGAGTCGAGATCTATATCTTGATTTTATTAAGGTCATGTTTGAAAACAATGATTCGCATAAATATGTCGAACCGAAAAATGATTCAAATGGCACTAGCCGTTCCAGGCTAGCGTAAATAGTGCAGTCTGGCTCGCCGCTAGACAAGTTGGGACAAGTATCGAACATATTTAATAAACCTAGGCAGTCAAAAAAAAAATATTAAAACTGTAACAAAGGGATAAAAATAAATCATATTTTAAAATAATGTTTATGAAAAAAATTCTGTCTCTGTCGAATAGTGAGAGGCGGGCACATAAGAATTGTTCAGCGGGATTGTATCCTCTCAAGGTTAGGGGCAGATTGTATCATCTAAAAGTTAGTGGCAAATAATATCCTCTCAAGGGTTAGGGGAAGCTAATTTCCTCTAAAGCAGGGGTCTCCAAACTACGGCCCGCGGGCCGGATGCGGCCCGCGAGGTCATCTCATCCGGCCCGCGGAGATCTTTTTGTCCACGGAAAAAAACGTTTGTTGGTGATAGCTGAGGAACTTTGCCCAGAAAAATCAAAGACAGGACTGGAAGAAATTGGCCCCCGAACTGAAACTTGATGGTCAATGCGGCCCTCGGACTGAAAAGTTTGGAGACCCCTGCTCTAAAGGGTTGGCGTAGAAAGTTTTCCCTGATAGCATTCCTCTCGTGACCTAATAGCAGCTTCCCCGGGACACGGCAGATTGTGTTCCTCCCCGGGCAATGGCCTGTATCTTTCTATGTAGATTGGTCAGATTTTGCAGGAACCTTTACAGGGATGAATCAGTGGATTTTTTTTTTACTTTCTATATACGAAATATAGAGAACGTCTTGTAATCGCTCCAAAAAAAATCGAGTTTTTGCAAATCTCGACGTTTTACAGCTCCCCTGAGTCGGAAAAACATAGTTTTGCAATCTTGTCCGTATGTCTGTGTGTGTGGGTGTGTGTGTGTGTGTGTGTGTGTCTGTAAACACGATAACTTGAGTACCGTTACAGCTAGATTGATGAAATTTCATATATAAGTATTATATCAAAATCGTAGATCGGTATCAACTTTTGAGCGATTTCCGATAACCGGAAGTGGAACTTTTTCTACTTTGATTTTTTTTTTAAAAGCCTATAACTTGAGTACTATTTCACATAGATAATGAAATGTCACATGTAAGTAAAAGATCAAATTCTCTGCCTTTTGTTAAATTTTGAGTAATTTCCGTTGTCCGGAAGTAGTAATTTTCGCTATTTCCGATTTCTCAAAAAACGCATGTGAATTTATAAAGTACTATTAATATTCAGCACTATTATACACATTTTATTTGGCGTTCACTTGGTGTGCAATTCTTTTTCTTCCAGATTTTATTCTATTTTAAAAAGTTTAAGTATTTAAAATGGATTTAAAGTCATGTCTTTATCCCGAGTAGCCATCCCCTGTTGTTTCATATGAGATAATTCGAGAAAGTTTAGCGGAGATTACTCCCGGTTTTTTTTTAACACGTTTTTCTTAACTCAGCTTCGCGTTTGTTTGTTTGTTTGTGGGTTTGTTGTTAAAATTGACAACGAAAATTAGCCCACTTCTGATTGCTCTAGAGATCTGAAATTCGGCATGCAGGCTATTTTCGCCTAACAATTTCAGATGCAATCATAAAAACTAGCAATTAGAGACCTAAATTAGCTTAATTAAATTACGCCCCAAGGACCCTAAAATTGAGGACATGATTTCTAAAGATACCGACAACACTGGAGGCCTATTGACACAGTTACTTCGGCCCCAATCGATGTGAGCGCGCTGGCCGTGATCGTATAGTGGTTAGTACTTCGCGTTGTGGCCGCGACAACCCAGGTTCGAATCCTGGTCACGGCATTTGATGACAAAAAACGTGGGTACGTTCACCATCAAATTTCCAAAATTCGTGTCATCAAATGTCATCGCCTAACAATTTCAGATGCAATCATAAAAAACTAGCAATTAGAGACCTAAATTAGCTTAATTAAATTACGCCCCTTCTCTGTTTAAAGCGTATCGGTCGCTCAAGATTTTTAGTCCGTGTATTTAAAAACACTTAGTCAAGTCATACTTAATCAAGTCATTAGATAAAGTAGAAAATAAACTATCCTGGTCACGGCATTTGATGACAAAAAACGTGGGTACGTTCACCATCAAATTTCCAAAATTCGTGTCATCAAATGTCATCGCCTAACAATTTCAGATGCAATCATAAAAAACTAGCAATTAGAGACCTAAATTAGCTTAATTAAATTACGCCCCTTCTCTGTTTAAAGCGTATCGGTCGCTCAAGATTTTTAGTCCGTGTATTTAAAAACACTTAGTCAAGTCATACTTAATCAAGTCATTAGATAAAGTAGAAAATAAACTATATAAAAAAACTTTTTAAAAACCACGTTTTTCATGTGTAGCAACGGACTAAAAAGGAGAAAATAAAATACTTAAAAAAAAAACTTTTTAAAAAACCACGTTTTTCTTGTGGACTAAAAAGTAGAAAATAAATTTTTCTTCCGACCCTAGGGGATCTACCAATTACTGCTCGTAGATTTTGTGCTTCCTCGAGCTGTGCAGGTTCTTGTGATGACTGTTCATACATTTGATGACAAAAAACGTGGGTCGGGTAGATGGGTCGGGAAATTTGATGGTGAACGTACCCACGTTTTTTGTCATCAAATTGGTAGATCCCCTAGGGCAGGGGTCGGCAACCTTTTGGGACGAAAGAGCCAAAAGTTACAATTTACCACATTTCACAGCTTTTAAAGAGCCACAAACATTTTTATTTCAATATTATATTCGATTAGGTATATATATATATATATATATATATATATATATATATATATATATATATATATATACATTTAAAATAAACGGCTTAAAATATGAAATAATATTTATGCATATAAAAACATACACATGTTTCGCACAAAACATATTAAAGTAGTTTAGCAAGCTCTGCTCGAAATTACATTGTTATTAGATCTGTATCTTTAATTACCGAGTATTGCAGACTAATATTTTTATGAGTTTTAAAAATAAATTTAAAAAATTATTAATATGTGTGCATGGATCTGAAGAGCCGCATCTTGCCATCAAAAGAGCCGCATGCGGCTCGCGAGCCGCAGGTTGCCCACCCCTGCCCTAGGGTCGGAAGAAAAATTTATTTTCTACTTTTTAGTCCACAAGAAAAACGTGGTTTTTTTTAAAAGTTTTTTTCGGTTTTTTTTTCCGTTTTAAACATAAAATAAAAAAAAAAAACCACAGAATGGTTCATGTCGTGTGAGCGCTGATAAAGCTCTAGTTCTCACACCTCTACTAATTAACTATTTAATACAGCAATATTTTTCTCTTTAAACTAAAAATCAATTATTAATTCTAAAATGTATCAGATAATAAAATTAGACCAGCATTCATATAAGGTTTTTAATATTCGCGTTTTGTATAATAATAAACAATTTTTCCTGTTTACTATATTATTACAATTAGACTTTTCAATAAGTTAATGAGTTGGGAACTAGTTGTATCCCTTGTTTATTTTTTTATTTATTATAAAGGGGATGTAAGGGAAGTAACTGAATAAATAAATATTCTATTTAAAATAATTCACTGAGATTTGTCTAAACTTAGTAAACGTTTTACTAATTAATATATTTACTTACAACTGTGTTTTTTAATATTATAAATTGCTGTTGAAGATCTTCCCCTCCCTTAGTATTTGCATCACCATGTAGGCCCACCTCCATTTTGAGAACCGCTTTTTGACAATTTAAAACGTCTGTCGATTTAATAACTCCAAACCATACTAGGAGCTAAACTTTAAAATATCAGTAGAGCTTAACATTAAAATATCAGTAGAGCTTAACATTAAAATATCAGTAGAGGTTAACATTAAAATATCAGTAGAGCTTAACATTAAAATATCAGTAGAGGTTAACATTAAAATATCAGTAGAGCTTAACTTTAAAATATCAGTAGAGCTTAACTTTAAAATATCAGTAGAGCTTAACTTTAAAAACTTGCCTCTAAATCTTTAATAAGTAAAGGTTAACTAGTTTAATTAACTTTAATTCTAAAACATAATGAGTCATGTCTAGTTAAGAATTTTATTCCCCTCAAACAACATAGAACCTAATTTGAGACAGTAGAATCGATTTTCTGATTGCGTGTTTATTGGGTTTTAATGTTTGTGTTCATAGATTGCTAAAAATGTCCCCCGTATCAGTTAACCAGTTATGTTATCACTTAGCCGGTTATGTTATCAGTTAGTCGGTTATGTTATCACTTAGCCGGTGGTGTTATCAGTTAGCCGGTTATGTTATCAGTTAGCCGGTTATGTTATCACTTAGTCGGTTATGTTATCAGTTAGCCGGTTTTTTTATCACTTAGTCGGTTATGTTATCAGTTAGCCGGTTATGTTATCACTTAGTCGGTTATGTTATCAGTTTGCCGGTTATGTTATCACTTAGTCGGTTATGTTATCAGTTAGCCGGTTATGTTATCAGTTAGCCAGTTATTTAATCAGTTAGCTGGTTATGTTATCACTTAGTCGGTTATATTATCAGTTAGCCAGTTATCTTATCAGTTTTCCGGTTATGTTATCAGTTTGCCGGTTGTGTTATCAGTTTGCCGGTTGTGTTATCAGTTAGCCGGTTATGTTATCGGTTGTCGGTTATGTTATCAGTTATCCAGTTAAGTTATCACTTAGCCAGTTATTTTATCAGTTATCTAGTAAAGTTATCACTTAGCTAGTTATTTTATCAGTTAGCCGGTTACGTGATCACTTAGCCAGTTATTTTATCAGTTAGCCGGTTATCTTATCACTTAGCCAGTTATGTTATCACTTAGCCAGTTATGTTATTACTTAGCCAGTTAAGTTATCAGTTAACCGGTTATGTTATCAGTTAGCCGGCTATCGGCTCTATCATTTTCTACACCATGTTGTATTCTAGACCCATTTTTCATTGTATCCGTAACATAATTATTTGCATTTTTAAAATAGTTAAAGATTTCATTTGAGTTTAAAGCATAGAACTGACCAGACTATTCTATTATATGACAAGTTCACAGAAGCAGATCAACTCTACTTCATCCGTTTTGTTGATCGCCTGACCCGAAAGGGTAACAACAGCAATATGTTGGTAACAGCTTATCTGTACTTTTTAGCGCAATTTCCATTCTGGAGAATTGCGTTTATTAACTCGTCATTTCTGGGAATGGATGGATGAATGTATGGATGAATGAATGTATGGATGAATGAATGTGTGTCCGGGCTTTAAGTCGTATCTCCTCCTCAACGAAGCAATATCGATGACTAGTTCCAAAAGCAATTATGTTAAGCAAGCTACGAGAATGAGCATAGGCCATAAAAATTCCGGGTTTCTTTCATGTATTTCCCGGAAAAGCCAAAAAACCTCGAAAAAATTCAGTTTTTGGCCTATATCTCGGCAACCAGACCACTTAGCGACTTGAAACATGTACCAATCGATTCCTGCCATAATTTAGAACAATATTGCCGAAGAAAGTTTTCAAAAATATCCTTTCGTTCGGTCACAAAAAATTTTTGAATTAATTAAATTTGGACCGAATTAGTAGGCATTTTTTCCAACCACACCACACGCGTCATCACGTTCAATAGCTGCGCCATCGCGTTCCATGGCTGCGCCATCACGTTCAGTAGGCGCGCAATGGTTTTTAGTCATGTAACTCTATTGTAAATAAAACATGTAAAATACTGAAAAAAATTAATAAAAAACGTTTTAATAACTAACCAATGGTTTTACTAACCCTGCTCTTGATTTACGCTACGACAGAGCTATTTTTAGATAACGTAAGGAAATTGCGCTAAAATTGTCACTAGACTTTTTAATTACCTTGTTTTTAATTCTAATAATGTATATTTTACTTGTTTAAAGTAAGAGACGGACCCTAAGAAATATTGTTTTATTGTCTTCCACAGAAAGTAAGAGACGGGCCCTAAGAAATATTGTTTTATTGTCTTCCACAGGAAGTAAGAGACGGACCCTAAGAAATATTGTTTTATTGTCTTCCACAGAAAGTAAGAGACGGACCCTAAGAAATATTGTTTTATTGTCTTCCACAGGAAGTAAGAGACGGACCCTAAGAAATATTGTTTTATTGTCTTCCACAGGAAGTAAGAGACGGACCCTAAGAAATATTGTTTTATTGTCTTCCACAGAAAGTAAGAGACGGACCCTAAGAAATATTGTTTTATTGTCTTCCACAGAAAGTAAGAGACGGACCCTAAGAAATATTGTTTTATTGTCTTCCACAGAAAGTAAGAGACGGACCCTAAGAAATATTGTTTTATTGTCTTCCACAGGAAGTAAGAGACGGACCCTAAGAAATATTGTTTTATTGTCTTCCACAGGAAGTAAGAGACGGACCCTAAGAAATATTGTTTTATTGTCTTCCACAGGAAGTAAGAGACGGACCCTAAGAAATATTGTTTTATTGTCTTCCACAGGAAGTAAGAGACGGACACTAAGAAATATTGTTTTAATGTCTTCCACAGGAAGTAAGAGACGGACACTAAGAAATATTGTTTTAATGTCTTCCACAGGAAGTAAGAGACGGACACTAAGAAATATTGTTTTATTGTCTTCCACAGGAAGTAAGAGACGGACCCTAAGAAATATTGTTTTATTGTCTTCCACAGGAAGTAAGAGACGGACCCTAAGAAATATTGTTTTATTGTCTTCCACAGAAAGTAAGAGACGGACCCTAAGAAATATTGTTTTATTGTCTTCCACAGGAAGTAAGAGACGGACACTAAGAAATATTGTTTTATTGTCTTCCACAGAAAGTAAGAGACGGACCCTAAGAAATATTGTTTTATTGTCTTCCACAGGAAGTAAGAGACGGACCCTAAGAAATATTGTTTTATTGTCTTCCACAGAAAGTAAGAGACGGACCCTAAGAAATATTGTTTTATTGTCTTCCACAGGAAGTAAGAGACGGACCCTAAGAAATATTGTTTTATTGTCTTCCACAGAAAGTAAAAGACGGACCCTAAGAAATATTGTTTTATTGTCTTCCACAGGGAGTAAGAGACGGACCCTAAGAAATATTGTTTTATTGTCTTCCACAGAAAGTAAGAGACGGACCCTAAGAAATATTGTTTTATTGTCTTCCACAGGAAGTAAGAGACGGACCCTAAGAAATATTGTTTTATTGTCTTCCACAGAAAGTAAGAGACGGACCCTAAGAAATATTGTTTTATTGTCTTCCACAGGAAGTAAGAAACGGACCCTAAGACATATTGTTTTATTGTCTTCCACAGGAAGTAAGAGACGGACACTAAGAAATATTGTTTTATTGTCTTCCACAGAAAGTAAGAGACGGACCCTAAGAAATATTGTTTTATTGTCTTCCACAGGAAGTAAGAGACGGACCCTAAGAAATATTGTTTTATTGTCTTCCACAGAAAGTAAAAGACGGACCCTAAGAAATATTGTTTTATTGTCTTCCACAGGGAGTAAGAGACGGACCCTAAGAAATATTGTTTTATTGTCTTCCACAGAAAGTAAGAGACGGACCCTAAGAAATATTGTTTTATTGTCTTCCACAGGAAGTAAGAGACGGACCCTAAGAAATATTGTTTTATTGTCTTCCACAGAAAGTAAGAGACGGACCCTAAGAAATATTGTTTTATTGTCTTCCACAGGAAGTAAGAAACGGACCCTAAGACATATTGTTTTATTGTCTTCCACAGGAAGTAAGAGACGGACACTAAGAAATATTGTTTTATTGTCTTCCACAGGAAGTAAGAGACGGACCCTAAGAAATATTGTTTTATTGTCTTCCACAGGGAGTAAGAGACGGACCCTAAAAAAACTTAAAAGCCTCTCAAGTCCGGACACGAGCAGGGTGACGTCAGATCCGCCTGTCATAATGTCTGCCGACCTTGAGGTCCCCACTTCCGGCGAGCCTCCCCCAGCCGGTAAAACGAAACATCGGATAAAATTATGGGATAGTTTTCTCAGCAAGACAAAAAACATGCGCATCCGGAAGAAAGAGAAGCACCCAAAACTGAAGCGTCGCTCGTCCAGCCAGCCAAACATTCCCATCACATCCCGTAACAAGCCTGCTGGCGAGGGCATAAACAAATCTTTACCCGTCTCAAATGGCAATGACGCCGAAGACTCGACTGACTCTAGACGCGCAAGACTCAAGCACCAGAAGGAGCTTAGGACGAGCGCGTCCAGTCTGGCCGAGTCACCTTCCAAAATGTCCAGCGGCGCTGACCACTTGCAGCAGACGTCACCGGTCAGCATGCAGGACACCGAGAGCTTCAGCTACCAGTCGTACAGTGAGATCTCCAACAATCAACCCTCCATCACTGATCCGACCTTGACCCTTGACCAAGAAGGTCAAGGTTCGGTGGACGATACGTACAGCCAGTTAGGACGCGGGGCGTCGGTAGATAAGGAGGACCTGGAGTATGACGACGACGATGAAAGGTATAAGGAGAACGAAGAGGCAGAAGATGACGTCCCAGTCCTGGTCCAGAGCTCGCTGTCGGTAAGATTTTTTAAATCTCTGATGATATCTCACTGTCCGACAGATTTTACCTCACCTAACTGTCCGACAGATTTCACCTCACCTAACTGTCGGACAGACTACAACTCACCTAACTGTCCGACAGATTTCACCTCACCTAACTGTCCGACAGATTTCACCTCACCTAACTGTCCGACAGATTACAACTCACCTAACTTTCCGACAGATTACAACTCACCTAACTGTCCGACAGATTTCACCTCACCTAACTGTCCGACAGATTTCACCTCACCTAACTTTCCGACAGATTTCACCTCACCTAACTGTCCGACAGATTTCACCTCACCTAACTGTCCGACAGATTTCACCTCACCTAACTGTCCGACAGATTTCACCTCACCTAACTGTCCGACAGACTACAACTCACCTAACTGTCCGACAGACTACAACTCACCTGTCGGACACACTTCCCCTCACCTAACCCCCCCCCCTTCCCCATATGTTGCACTCCCTGACATTGGCAGTCTCCCACACTGATCCCTGTGTTGACACAGGCAACACACCAATGATATCGGCACTACGGCTATTGATTGTGTGTTCGTCTATTGACTGCTAGCAGCTGTGTTTGTACTGGCGTGTGTTGCCTCATCTCAGTGTGTTGTGTCGGACTGTGTTGCCTCATCCCAGTGTGTTGTGACTGCCAATACTGCCGATAGTAATCAATCTCAATGCAATCCTATGCAATATAATAACATACTGCACTATCCCAATGCAGTCCTATGCAATATCTTCAAATATTGCACTACCCAATGCACTGCCTTAACATAGTACCCTATCCCATAGTTCTGTACTGCCCTAAACTAGCTGTATTAGTATTTTCATGTGTGTGTATTATTATTTTGTATACCATCAATTTTGCACTTGCCTACACTTATTGCCATATATATATATATATATATATATATATATATATATATATATATATATATATATATATATATATATAATGTGTGTGTGTCTATTATATTACATAAGGCCACCCTAAAAAAGCTTTGCGACACATTTTCAATGTTATTGTATACTCAATGTATTTCCCTAGATGATTGTATTGGTTGTGCTTTCAGTACTTATCCATCAATCATACTTGATCACCTCCCAATCCCATCCATATACGAAATATA
Organism: Physella acuta; assembly: GCF_028476545.2. NCBI lineage: Eukaryota > Metazoa > Mollusca > Gastropoda > Physidae > Physella > Physella acuta. The sequence continues at coordinate 1,042,245 of NW_026731844.1, read as the reverse complement.
TTGTCTGTTGCTGGTTTATTCTTATCTATTAAAAGAATCCTCTTTCGTTAAGAATGCAATTTACCTGACATTTCAGTGGTAATTCGGCTTCGGTCATTTGTATTTTCTGGTTTGCTGTGTTCAATATCACTATCAGAATGTGCTTTACACATTGGGTCTCCCAATACAAGTTTCATTGCATTACGGCAACAGCTAAAGATAATTTAACAATATATTTTAATTAAGGTCTACTTGAAAATAGCCACGGAGAACAGAAAAAGTTGTATATATAGAACAGCAGATTTTACTGTTAAGCTCAAAACACAAATAGGCTACTGTAGGTTACGAGATATTGCCTTTTTGGATAGTTAACTCTTGCTTAACACAGCACAAATAGAAATAAATTTTGTTTCTGTTTTAAAAAAGAAATTCCTACTTTTTAAAATGTATTTAGTCTACTCGCTTATTTTTTTGTGTTCTATAAAAATTAAATGATGTGTTTATTGCAATATTTTACCCTAGATTAGCAGTCTTGTATTCTCATATAGTCTACTTCGTGGCTTCCTTGTTTCTCATTTTGTCTACTTTATTGTTTTCTAGTTTCTCAAATAGTCCAGTTCAAAAATTTGTAATTGCTCATCGTACAGTTTACTTGCAGTTTTGTAGGACATTTTACCATTTATTAAACACTTAGATATTTTTTTTTAGAAACTACTTCTTTGAACCCGAGCGCTACATTTTATTTAATTGTTCGCCAAAGATAAAATGTCGCTTTCAACTTTGAAAAATGTATTTAAATTTTACATAAAAATAATCCAACATAAACGTTTTTTGCACATTTATTAAACTGTCAGTTTTGATCTTCCCTCTACCAGCTGTCTTACACTGTGTGACCTTTGCAGGCTGCTCTATTTATTGCTGGGATATCGGTAAAATGTGCGGTCGTTAACTCACACGTAAGGTGGGGTATGTCATATCGACCGTGATGTGAGCGTTTATGTAGTGGGGGAAAGATGTACAGTCTATGCTGCACGTCATTATTTGAGGATGTCTCTCTCAACTCATTACATGAGCTCCAAAATGGTATGAGATGTTAACGTCATTCTCGTTGTATTGTAGGACGTTAAGCTCGCCTGATAAGATAACTCTCACTACAGCTTGAGATGACGTTTATTTTATTGTATGTAATGATGTCAATGATGCAGTATAAAATTGACCTCTGACGTATCTTAATGACGTCTCAATCATTTGAAATGACGTCACATTCATCATCAGAGGTATCACATTCACAATCCAATCAAACTGGTTATTGTTTTTATTCCCGGAGCTTAATTTTATTCACAAATGTCAATTTAAAGCTGCTGATAATGGATTTCACCAACCGCTGCTTGTTAAGAGAAAACAGGTTGTAAATATTTAATTAAAGCTGCCCTCTAATGTTAGAAACATGAACCTTGCCTAATGTTAGAAACATGAACCTTGCCTAATGTTAGAAACATGAACCTTGCCTAATGTTAGAAACACGAACCTTGCCTAATGTTAGAAACACGAACCTTGCCTAATGTTAGAAACACGAACCTTGCCTAATGTTAGAAACACGAACCTTGCCTAATGTTAGAAACGTGAACCTTGCCTAATGTTAGAAACATGAACTTTGCCTAATGCTTGAAACGTGAACCTTGCCTAATGTTAGAAACACGAACCTTGCCTAATGTTAGAAACATGAACCTTGTCCAATGTTAGAAACATGAACTTTGCCTAATGCTTGAAACGTGAACCTTGCTTAATGTTAGAAATATGAACTTAGCCTAATGTTTGAAACATGAACTTTGCCTAATGTTTGAAACATGAACCTTGCCTAATGTTAGAAACGTGAACCTTGCCTAATGTTAGAAACATGAACCTTGCTTAATGTTAGAAATATGAACTTAGCCTAATGTTTGAAACATGAACTTTGCCTAATGTTTGAAACATGAACCTTGCCTAATGTTAGAAACGTGAACCTTGTCCAATGTTAGAAACATGAACCTTTGCCTAATGCTTGAAACATGAACCTTGCCTAATGTTAGAAACATGAACCTTGCCTAATGTTAGAAACATGAACCTTGCCTAATGTTAGAAACATGAACCTTACCTAATGTTAGAAACATGAACCTTACCTAATGTTAGAAACATGAACCTTGCCTAATGTTAGAAACATGAACCTTGCCTAATGTTAGAAACATGAACCTTGCCTAATGTTAGAAACATGAACCTTACCTAATGTTAGAAACATGAACCTTACCTAATGTTAGAAACATGAACCTTGCCTAATGTTAGAAACATGAACCTTGCCTAGTGCAGTGACAAGCTGCACCAACGACCCAGACAAAATTTTGTTGCCGATTCTAAAAGTTCATTGGGGAAATTAACAGTCCGGACCATACGGACATCAAACGTCCATCGCATCTTCAAGATCTCTTTGAAAATGGATAAACATATACGACCGCTGAAAAAATGTCTAATACGACCCGCCATCCAAATATTTCAAATGGATAAACAGTTATGGATATGACGGGGAGGGGCAGCCTGTTATGGATTCTAATATGAAACACCATTCGTTGTCAAATAAACGAGTGCTCTGATAGGAAACGGACACGCTATATCAGTCGGCGGTGGGATATTAAGGGGAAGTAATAGAAATAAAGTCTCCGGAGAGTTGCGGTTCTTTGTGCCCACTAGCTTGGTTCACTACTCTTGGGTCCTAGATTGTTAATCTGTGTCCTACGTGGTTCATAATACTAGGTCCTGATGTTGTAGTGTATGTGTCCTACATAGTTCATAACTACTGGCTCTGATGTTGTAGTTTATGTGTCCTGCATAGTTCATAACTACTGGGTCCTAATATATAGTAGTTTATGTGTCCTACGTAGTTCATAATACTAGGTCCTGATGTTGTAGTTTATGTGTCCTGCATCGTTGATAACGGTTGTGTCCTGAAGTTGTTGTGTATGTGTCCTACATAGTTCATAACTATGGGTCCTAATATAGTGGTTTATGTGTGTTGCATCGTTCATAACTGCTGTGTCTTAATGTTGTAGTGTATGTGTCCTCCATCGCTCATAGTCAATTGTGACGTAATCATTGAGTCCTATATAGTCGATTGAGTCCAAGACAATCATCGAGTACAATATAATTCATTATATCCTTTATAGTTAATTTTGTCCATACATAGTTCATTATTATCGACTATATATTTTACTGAGCCCTACATGGTTCATTATGTCCTACCTAGTTCTTTAGTACTAATTAATTGAGTAAGGCCTAGTCGTTTAGTATTAACAAGTCCATATCCATTGGCAACCGCCTATTAAGTACCATCATTCCTTTACCTGTGTGGCATCCAGTCGACCTGTGTTCACCTGTATAACATTGCCGTTTACGCTTCAGTAAAGCTACACACGAATAGCGCAATATTTTCTTGAAAGGATGATGTATTGGGTTTCTGGAAACTATTTCTTGTCGCCATAGCGCGCTGTGCTCTTCTATTGATCTTTTTCGTGTAATTAATTAATTCATTAATTAATAAACAAGTGTTAATAATGTCCCGCGTTATTTTACTAAAACCTTTCATGGTGTCAATTACTGTAAAATTGTTATTTTACTAAGACCTTCCATGGTGTAAATTAAAATTGTTGTGTAGACATATTAGTGTTAAAATAATGTGTGCAATTACCCAGCATATTTTCCCACTCAGATGAGCTCAGGTCCTGAACATCCACTCTCCACACTTGGATCCATTTCTTAAGAAATTGCTTGTAGCAAGCACCTAATAGCAGGTCACGTGAACAACGGTTCTCAAGTAGGTTCAAAATGGTTTAAGTCTACGCTGGTCCTTCTATGTGCTTTCATGCGTGCCGTATTTAATACAGCAATTTATGCTTGAATACCAGAAGGTGACCTTTAATTTCTAGAAGGTGCATGCAATTCTTTCTTTCTTTGTTTTTATCTGGACCCTGGCCTGCGCAGGTTTGAGGACCACTGTATCGATAGATGAATATTGTTATACACGGGGATGTGAGGAAATGAAGAATGTCTACCGATGTTTGCTAAAGGGTAGAACCTCGGCTTCTCTACATATTGTGTGTAGGGGGGAGGGGGCTTTGGTCGATAGTGTTGGACAAATTATTATTAGAGGAGGAGGTCTACATCATATGGAAAGGGGGGGGGGGGTGGGGTAATAGACGGGGCAGGTCTATATGAGAAGCGAGAGGGGTATCTTATGATGTTACTGCTTTAGGTTGAGTTTGCATAGTGCATGCTATAAAAGTGAGGTGATGAACACGTCAAACAACCCTTGGAGGATATCTGTCTACAGAGGCTGGGACTGTGAGATGTGGGTTGGGGTGATATAATGTCTACAGAGGCTGGGACTGTGAGATGTGGGTTGGGGTGATATAAAGTATACAGAGGCTGGGACTGTGAGATGTGGGTTGGGGTGATATAAAGTATACAGAGGCTGGGACTGTAAGATGTGGGTTGGGGTGATATAATGTCTACAGAGGCTGGGACTGTGAGATGTGGGTTGGGGTGATATAATGTCTACAGAGGCTGGGACTGTGAGATGTGGGTTGGGGTGATATAAAGTATACAGAGGCTGGGACTGTGAGATGTGGGTTGGGGTGATATAAAGTATACAGAGGCTGGGACTGTAAGATGTGGGTTGGGGTGATATAATGTCTACAGAGGCTGGGACTGTGAGATGTGGGTTGGGGTGATATAAAGTATACAGAGGCTGGGACTGTGAGATGTGGGTTGGGGTGATATAAAGTATACAGAGGCTGGGACTGTGAGATGTGGGTTGGGGGATACAAATATCGGGGTCAGGTCTGTGCTTCTGTATAATATATGATTCTAAGACATTATTTCCCCCACCCCCGTCAATCACACCCCCCTCCCATGATTCCCTGCCAATTACATCCACTTTAGAACATAAAAAAACTATCACTTTCCTATCCTTAACACTATTCCTAACCCGTTCCTTATTCTTAAACATCACCTTATCCATAATCATACCCCAATCGTACCCTTATCCCTATCCATATTATTAACCATAACCATATCCTTTACCTATCCTATCCCTATCCGATCATAGCCCTATTTCTGTCCCTTACCCTATCCGTAACCATATCCCTATCCCTAATTTATCCTTATCACTTTCCGGATCCATCTCTAATTATACGGAGGAAATAGACAGGTGGTCATGTCATACAGTCGTTTTTTTACAAGGGGTAATAAACCTGACGGGGGTGGGTAGTGCACTTTGATTACAAAATATTCCTTCTCTCCTACCATTCTTTTTTTTTTTTGGTTACTGCTACCATGGCTAATACTATCTCATTTATTTAACACAATTCTGCTGGGAAATGTGGAGGGGAGGTGCGGGGCATGGGTTGACTTTGTTTTACGATTTTGTTACATATAATGTAAAAACTGTTGAACTGTCATCTAATTCTATAGCTAATTATTATTAGCTGTGTCTAAGCCTGACTTGATTTTACTGTAATTTATTAACCACAGAAAGCAGCATAATGTCATGATGGAGAAATTTTAAATCTGCTAAGATCAATATTTTTTCCCTAAATTTTCTGCTGACATTGCCCTTGATTGAAATAAAACTGTCCTAGTTTTTTTTATAAATCTTGCCATTAACCAGACACAAAATCAATTTCGCTGGTTGATTAGCCCGTTGCTCGGATGCCGAATGACCACTACAGAACATCTTCCACGCCGCCAAAAACTCTTCGGGCGGACAGGGGGAACAACTCGGTAAATTGAAGCTAACGAGTGCTGACAAGAATAGACTACTCCGCTTTGTGTGGGCTTTAAACAAAGCATTGGTTTTTAATTGAACTATTTTATCTCCATTTAGGCTGATAAAGTCGTGGGTGAGACTATCCGGTTTAAAAATCATGGGGGGGGGGGGGGGGGGGGAAATTCTTATATCTAACACAAACGGCTCCAACAGCACATCTTTAGATAGCTCAAATTATATATATATATATATATATATATATATATATATATATATATATATATATATATATATATATATATATATATACTAGCTGCATCCCGTGCTCCGCCACGGTAAATCTTTTTTAAATGTACCAACTTGGGAACAGAAAAAAAATAAACACAACCCAAACGAACGCAAAAAAAACACAAACGTTAAAACAAACACAACACTCATAACATGAACACATCATAAATGCAATCATAAAGGCATATTGCTCACAGTCTAGCCCGTAGCGCCAAATCGCGCCCTTTCCGAGCGCCGGCGGACGCGTCTGACACAGTTAATGAGGCGTAGCGACCCTTCCCGGCGCCCGGGGACAAACTTTCGATTTGCTACCCCCCCCCCCCCCCTCAAACTTTTGATTTGCACCCCTTACCCTCAAACTTTCAATTTCCACCCCACTCCCTTAAACTTTAGCTTTGCACCCCCCCCCCCCCCCCCGCAAATTTTCAATTTCTTTTTCCAACCCATTTTGGCGCCCCCTAAGGTCGGCGCCAGGGGACATATTCCCCCCCTTCCTTGCAACCCCTTTGCTATAAAACCCCTAGCTTGTCCGCAAACCGAAAGATAGAATAATAATTAGTAAACACTACGTTCAGTGTATAAAATTAATTAACGGCATTATTTAGAATATCCGTGTTTTACAGACCATATTGCACATTATAAATTCATTCATTTTTTTCAGTACTTTTTAAAATTTACAATAAAGTTTCATGACTAAAACCATTGCGCACCTAATGAACGTGTTAATTAATATAATAATGGAGAATAGTTTATTAAAAATTATAATTAGTAAACAGTACATTCAGTGAATAAAATAAATAAAAGATAGCCTTTTATCAATCAATGCTAATTATAATATTCCAACAATAATGCACTCTTACACGTCTGCATAATTTGCATTCACATTTTGCTAATTATATTATTCCAACAATTATTCCGTCTTGTAGATTTTGCATTCACATTTTTAGCGTGAGTTCAATTTATTTTTAAAATACCTCCCTTGGCAAAATTACTAAACTGTTTAATTAGATTTTTCTAACCTACAGTTATTATGTTATAAAAATGTATCCACTTTTTCTAGGAATATTAACGAAAACTATATTTGACATTGATCCTTTTAATATGTTTTAGCAATGTGCGTGTATTTAATATTCTCTTTACGTTATGCAAAATTGTACAAACAGTGGAAATTATAAAATAGCTCTATGCCGCTATATAAACAAACCCTACTCTATTACTTATAATAAGACACTGCGGTGCACTGAAAAGCACAGCACGGTGCGTAGTTTACTTTTATAGTCCACAAATCTATAGCGATGACGGACGGACGGAAGGAAGGAAGGAAGGACAGACACAGCCCGCTTATATTATAGATAATCCCTTCCGTCCGTTGAACTCACGCTAAAAATGTGAATGCAAAATCTACAAGACGGAATAATTGTTGGAATAATATAATTAGCAAAATGTGAATGCAAATTATGCAGACGTGTAAGAGTGCATTATTGTTGGAATATTATAATTAGCATTGATTGATAAAAGGCTATCTTTTATTTATTTTATTCACTGAATGTACTGTTTACTAATTATAATTTTTAATAAACTATTCTCCATTATTATATTAATTAACACGTTCATTAGGTGCGCAATGGTTTTAGTCATGAAACTTTATTGTAAATTTTAAAAAGTACTGAAAAAAATGAATGAATTTATAATGTGCAATATGGTCTGTAAAACACGGATATTCTAAATAATGCCGTTAATTAATTTTATACACTGAACGTAGTGTTTACTAATTATTATTCTATCTTTCGGTTTGCGGACAAGCTAGCGGTTTTATAGCAAAGGGGTTGCAAGGAAGGGGGGGAATATGTCCCCTGGCGCCGACCTTAGGGGGCGCCAAAATGGGTTGGAAAAAGAAATTGAAAATTTGCGGGGGGGGGGGGTGCAAAGCTAAAGTTTAAGGGAGTGGGGTGGAAATTGAAAGTTTGAGGGTAAGGGGTGCAAATCAAAAGTTTGAGGGGGGGCGGTAGCAAATCGAAAGTTTGTCCCCGGGCGCCGGGAAGGGTCGCTACGCCTCATTAACTGTGTCAGACGCGTCCGCCGGCGCTCGGAAAGGGCGCGATTTGGCGCTACGGGCTAGACTGTGAGCAATATGCCTTTATGATTGCATTTATGATGTGTTCATGTTATGAGTGTTGTGTTTGTTTTAACGTTTGTGTTTTTTTGCGTTCGTTTGGGTTGTGTTTATTTTTTTTCTGTTCCCAAGTTGGTACATTTAAAAAAGATTTACCGTGGCGGAGCACGGGATGCAGCTAGTATAAGCGGGCAAGTAGTGTGTCAGTCCTTCCTTCCTTCCGTCATCGCTATAGCTTTTAGAACCATAAAAGTAAACATTCGCACCACGCAGTGCTTTTCAGTGCACCGCAGTGTCTTATTATAAGTATTAGAGTAGGGTTTGTTTATATAGTGGCATAGAGCTATTTTATAATTTCCACTGTTTGTACAATTTTGCATAACGTAAAGAAAATATTAAATACACGCATATTGCTAAAACATATTAAAAGGATCAATGTCAAATATAGTTTTCGTTAATATTCCTAGAAAAAGTGGATACATTTTAATAACATAATAACAGTACGGTAGAAAAATCAAATTAATTTAACTCTTTTTTTCTAATTTTGACAAAGGAGGTTATTTAAAAATACATTAAACTCACGCTAATAAAAAACGTTCGTCATAGAAGGAATTAGTGTTGCAATAATATAATTAGCAAAATGTGAATGCAAATTATTCGGATGTGTAAGAGGAAATTATTGTTAGAAAATTATAATTAGCATGGATTGATAAAAGGCAATCTTTTATTTATTTTATTCACTGAATGTAGGCCCTACTGTTTATTACTTATAATTTTTAATCAACTATTCAGCACTATTATAGACGCGTCATCACGTTCATTAGGTGCGCAATGGTTTTAGTTATGAAACTCTTTTGTAAATTTTTAAAATTTAAAGTACTGGAAAAAAATGCGTGAATGGATAAAGTGAAATATTGTATATATTATAGATATTGCCTATTATTTATACTGTTTTATAATTATTATTCTATCTTTCGGGTTTTATAGGAGAGGCGTAGCGAAGGGGGGGGGGGGGGGCATATGTCCCCGGGTGCCGACCTTAGGGGGCGCCAAAGTGGGTTGGAAAAAATTTGCGAGGGGGGGGGTGGTGGAAATCGAAAGTTTGAGGGGGGTGCAAATCACCGGAAAGGGCGCGATTTGGCGCTACGGGCTAGACTGTGAGCAATATGCCTTTATGATTGCATTTAAATTGTGTTTATGTTATGAGTGTTGTGTTTGTTTTTTCGTTTTTTTTTTGCGTTCATTTTTGTTGTGTTTAGCTTTGTTCTGTTGGTACATTTAAAAAAGATTTACCGTGGCGGAGCACGGGATGCAGCTAGTATATATATATATATATATATATATATATATATATATATATATATATATATATATATATATATATATATGTAACTAGGGGAAGTTACCAGAGACATAAGAACGCAGTACAGCGCTGTCAACTTTGACACGACTGATGCAATAACACAGGTGTTGGGTGATAACGATCAGAAAGCCAAGGCGTAGTATCTTGGGAAGCGATACGATAAGAACGCAATACGGTCTGTCAACTTTGATGTGACAGGATGCAGATGGCTTATTAAATCGGACTGTACGACAGAAGCGGCGTAATTAACATTCTGATGCAACGATTAGAATCGATTACGATTACGATTATGATAGAACCGAATACGATTACGAATACGAAGGGGATATATAGGAAGGCGACGGCTGAGCTCTCTCTCTCTCTCTCTCGCTCGCTCTCTCGATCAGTCAGTCAGTGTGGCAGTATCAAGTTGGTTATTGAACGGGTTAGCCGTATTGTGTTAAGAAGGACGATAGACATGTGCATTCAGTTATGTGAAGACTAGTGAGGACTGTTGGGGGTCAGTTGATTCAGACTATTATTGTGAAGCATTCCTTTTGATTCATTATATTATTGTGAAGCATTTCTTTGATTCATGTAATAAAAGGATCAATAGCGAACCTGCATCTTCGAGTATCTATACTGTGGTCGATGTTGTGTAGAATGAGTGGTTAGACTCGGTAACATTTGGCGTTGTCGAGCAGAACTCGTTAACATTTGGCACTACAGGCAAATAGTCTCGTTACATTTGGCGCTGCGAGCAGGGTGAATTCAACGAGACTTGCCGCTTGAGGCACCCATAGTCAACCTTGTTCATAACTGTGTTTCGTGTGTGTGTGAATTCGGACATTCAGGAACAGTGAAAATTGAGGAACGAGGAAAATTTTTCATACACACACGGTAAGAAAGAACTCTTTTTTTTTTACTCAAGGAATAAAATGTCTACTCTGGACGAGAAGCAGACCCATATTGTGGTCCTGCCCAGAGAGTCCCACATTAACAAATTTTACGGGGACGGTGATCCAGCTTTAACCAACAGGTTCAGTGAAGAGGTCAAAGCGGCCTGGGCCTCGAGACACATGTCACCAGAGGAAAGATTAAGACTGCTGATGGGCAGTATAGGAGAGACGGTTAGGGCAGAGGTCAAATGCCACGATAAAACCATCCAATCAGATCCAGATAAGGTGCTGGATCTAATTATGGAGACCTTTGGGGAGAGACGGTCGGGATCGCAACTGCTATCGGGGTTCGTAGGCTTAAAGCAGAGAATGGCGGAGAGTGTGATGGAGTATTCACACCGAATGAACAGGGCCTTTGATTCGGTAAAGGGCAAAACACCTGACATTGATGTACGCCTACTGAGGGACCATTTCATCGAGGGGCTAGCAACCCCGATCTTAAGGAGAAAGTTGAAAGAGGAGGTCCACAAAGACCCGCAGTTGACCTTCCTTCAGGTCAGGAACTCAGCGATCCGCAGGTCCGAGGATGAGGACCAATCGAACTGTTCGGTGGACAAAGTCTCTGTGCCGGAACATAAACAATTCCCACCCACAGGGACCGGCACGGTGGAAACCATGATGGCTCAACTGTTGGCCCACCTGGATAAGGTTGACCGACGATTGGAGAGGTTAGAAAGCAGGTCAACAGCTGAGAATCAGGAAAAGAATGGGACAAAACAGAGACAGGTTGGACGGCCGCAACCCGCCGGTCCATCGCTCCGGTGGACGGCTGACGGTCGACCAATTTGCTTGTCCTGTTCACAACCCGGACATATGGCACGGTACTGTCAGGGAAACGGTCGTCCTCTGTAAGGCAGGGCCAGGCTACAGAGGGGCGAGGTTATGGCCCAAGAAACAAAATGATGGGAGTCTGTCCCGAAATGGTGATTACGATTGGGGACATCGCGGTGAAGGCAATTGTGGATACAGGCTCCCAGGTGACGACAATTACGGAAATTTTTTACACCAAATGGATGAAAGGAAAAGACCATAGGTTGAGGTCTGACACATGCATGCGCCTGACGGCAGCTAATGGACTAACCATTCCATACTGTGGTTATTTTCTGGCGGATGTCGTGGTGGCGGGACATAGGTTGAAGCAGGTTGGGGTGTTCGTTACGAAACACAACCTAGAGACAAATGTGTCAAATATACCTTGCCTGTTGGGCATGAATATTCTTGGCCAGTTGCCAGAATTTCTTACAAATATTGTCGGATCGACCACACCAGGTCGGGGATCCAAGTTGGCCAGGTTTGCCAAGACCAGAGGAAGGATATCAGTCCCGGCAAACACGGTCAAGGCAATCACATTACAAATTGGTGATAGAAGCGTGAATGGTGATGTGATGATAGAACCATGTGGCGCCGCACTGAGGGCAGGCGTCGTGTTACTGCGGACATACACATCAGCGGAAAATGGACTAGTTCAAGGATTAGTGGCAAATGTTTTGGATGAGGAAATTTTTATACCGCCTAATACTCTGGTAGGAGTACCACAGAACGTCGAGGTACTAAGGTCGGCACAGTGCATCGAACTGAGCAATACCAGCAGTAATGAAGTAACAATTAGGTCGGTCAATGTGACGGCCGAGGTGAAGAAAGTGGATGGCCGATCATATACATTCCCGGAAACTGAGGACCCAAAACTAAATGAATTGCTGAATAAGTACAGGGATATATTTGCCTCGTACGAGGGTGATTTGGGTTACACGGAAGTAATAAAACACCAGATACCCTTACTACAGGACAGGCCTGTGGCGCAACCTTATCGAAGATTACCACCGTCACTACTCGGCGGTGAAAGCACACCTGAACGATCTACTAAAAAAGGGAATTATTACAACCAGCACGAGCCCGTATGCGGCACCGATAGTAGTGGTAAAAAAGCAGTCAGGGGAGATAAGACTGTGTTGTGATTACCGGAAATTGAACAATATCACAAGAAGGGATGCATTCCCCTTGCCTCGTATTGATGAATGTCTTGATGCGTTGGGGGGAGCAAGATTTTTTTCTACCTTGGATTTGGCTAGCGGCTACCACCAAGTGGCCATGCACCCCAACGATCAACATAAGACTGCATTTATTTCTCCACTGGGACTGTACGAGTGGACCCGTATGCCGTTTGGTCTAACTAATGCGCCTGCTACATTCCAGCGAGTAATGCAGAGTGCTATGAGTGACTTTCTATTTCAAATAATGTTGGTGTACTTGGATGATATACTAGTTTACTCAAAAACTTGGGAGGACCATCTAGAAAGATTAGAACAAGTGTTTCTCCGTCTTAGGGAGATAGGAGTAAAGCTGAACCCAGACAAATGCGGCTTCGGTCTGAAATCGGTACATTTTTTGGGTTATGTGATTTCGTCGGATGGCATCGCCACTGACCCAGATAAAATTGCAGCTGTTAAAGAATGGAAACAGCCAACAACTACAGTAGAGGTCAGATCATTCTTGGGCTTTGCTTCCTATTATAGAAAATTTGTACCTGGTTTTGCAAAAATTGCCGCACCATTGCATGACTTGGTAAACAAAATGACAAAGAAACACAGTAAGGAGAAAAAGAAGGGTAAAACACAACTGATAGGTGAATTATGGACTGATGAATGCCTGAACTCGTTTAAGCTCTTGAAAAAGGCTTTGACAGAGACGCCGATATTAGGATACGCGGACTTTGACAAACCATTTCGGCTAGAAATTGACGCCAGCTCTAAAGGTCTGGGAGCTGTGCTATCACAACAACAAAAGCAAGGTTTCAGGGTTATTGCGTATGCCAGTCGAGCTCTGAAGGAATCAGAGAAGAACATGACAAATTACAGCGCCATGAAACTAGAACTTTTGACATTAAAATGGGCTGTGACTGAAAAATTCAGGGACTATCTATTAGGTGCTAAATGTGTGGTATACACTGACAATAACCCCTTGAGTCACCTAAAGACAGCAAAGTTGGGATCCATCGAACAGCGATGGGCAGCAGAATTGGCACTCTTTGACCTGGAGATAAAATATCGCCCGGGGCGGTCCAATGGCAATGCGGACGCTTTATCAAGGAATCCGTACGAGAGACCGGGCGATGAGGAAGAAACGCTGACAGGAATATGTGGGGTCAGAGCGTCAACAGATATCCCTCACGGGGTGAAAGTGATGCAAAACGGACAGACCGGGGTGGAGCACATATCCACAGAGCCCGGACATATGGACATTAGTGATTTTAATTGCCTTAATCACAAGGAGATAAGAGATGCCCAGAGAACGGATAGTGGCTTACAGCCGCTGTTGAAACACGTCCAGGAACAAAAATTCCCAGGAAGAAGGGAAAGAGAACAATTTGGTCGAGAAACAAAGAAAATACTGAGTCAGTGGGACCGTCTCAGTATAAAGGATGGTGTTCTCATGCGGAGAATTCATGACCAAATTGATGGGACAATACACCAGGTGGTGGTGCCTGGACAATTACGAGAAGAAGTGCTAAGGTTGGCACATGACAGGGCAGGACACCAGGGTCAGGACAGGACGCACAAAATATTACGACGGAGGTGTTACTGGCCCAATATGGAAATGGAGGTCAAACGCCATTGTGAGGCTTGTGTGAGGTGTCAGCATGCGAAAATGCCAGTTGTCAAAATGAGACAGCCATCAGGACACCTACTAGCGACAAAACCACTAGAGATTGTGGCTATGGACTTTACGTCGTTGGAGCAATCATCGGATGGGACGGAACATGTGTTGGTAGTGACTGATGTATTCACCAAATGGACTGTGGCGGTGCCCACACGAGATCAGACTGCCAAAACAGTGGCAAAGGTCTTAATAGAACATTGGTTCATCAAATATGGCATACCAAGACAATTACACTCTGACCAAGGAAGGGCCTTTGAGTCAGAAGTAATTAACCAACTGTGCAGCCACTACGGGATCAACAAATCTAGAACAACCACATTTAATCCGAAAGGAAACGGACAGTGCGAGCGGTTCAACCGCAGCATGCATGATTTGCTGCGTACCCTAGAACCTGAACAGAAAAAACGTTGGCCTGATTTTCTCCCAGAGTTGGTATATCTATACAACTGCACCCCCCATGCCACAACCGGCTTTTCGCCACACATGTTGCTGTTCGGACGGGAGGCTCGACTCCCTCTTGACTTGTTCCTAGGAAAAAAGGAGAGTATGACTGGCTCATACACTGCACTGGAATATGTGAATGAACATATGAGACGAATTAGAGAAATGTACAGGGTAGTACAGGAAAGACTAGAACATGAAGCACGGCGAAGGGAACCGCCGGTACAGACAAAGGACCCGCCACTCAAACTGAACGACAGGGTATTACTGCGTAGCCACCCGTTAGGCAGAAACAAAATCCACGACCTCTGGGGACAGGAGATATGGCAAGTCGTGGAGATGCCTAAAGTAGCAGGTGGCCCCTTTAAGATAAGACCCATCGATCACGCCAAACCGGATCGGTGGGCGAATATTGCTCAATTAAAGAAATATTGTCATAGTCAAGAAGAGCAGTTACACACAAGGAAACCCAAGACAATTAGGGAACCGGAAACCATAACGGAAATTCACATACCCATCCCGGAACCATGTCACCATCAACAGAACAACAGCGATACACAAGTGGAGGATAACGGCAACGAAGAGGATCCCGTTCCTCCCAGAAGCAGAGAGACAGTAGACCATCAGATAAGTGGTCCGCGGAGAAGTTTGAGAAACAGAAAGAATACGAAATTTTTTGTCAGCAACCATCAATTCTTTCATGGTCGCGCTGGTATGAGAACAGACTGTTCAAAAAGTCATAAAAGTGAACTGGTGAAGGCACCAAACGGAAAAAGGTGGATGTGAATTCTAGAACTGTTTTGTGTCTGAGGAAGATGATGTAGACACATTTGATATGTGAAATAGGGATAACGGTCAATCTTATACGAATGTGACGACATTGACAGTGAGTGGAACAATAAATTTTTTTTACGGTGGTGCGATTGACTTTGAAGGACTGCACCTGCCAAGCGTTGTTTGTGGTTGATAACACACAAAAAAAGGCAGGGGTGGATGTAACTAGGGGAAGTTACCAGAGACATAAGAACGCAGTACAGCGCTGTCAACTTTGACACGACTGATGCAATAACACAGGTGTTGGCTGATAACGATCAGAAAGCCAAGGCGTAGTATCTTGGGAAGCGATACGATAAGAACGCAATACGGTCTGTCAACTTTGATGTGACAGGATGCAGATGGCTTATTAAATCGGACTGTACGACAGAAGCGGCGTAATTAACATTCTGATGCAACGATTAGAATCGATTACGATTACGATTATGATAGAACCGAATACGATTACGAATACGAAGGGGATATATAGGAAGGCGACGGCTGAGCTCTCTCTCTCTCTCTCTCGCTCGCTCTCTCGATCAGTCAGTCAGTGTGGCAGTATCAAGTTGGTTATTGAACGGGTTAGCCGTATTGTGTTAAGAAGGACGATAGACATGTGCATTCAGTTATGTGAAGACTAGTGAGGACTGTTGGGGGTCAGTTGATTCAGACTATTATTGTGAAGCATTCCTTTTGATTCATTATATTATTGTGAAGCATTTCTTTGATTCATGTAATAAAAGGATCAATAGCGAACCTGCATCTTCGAGTATCTATACTGTGGTCGATGTTGTGTAGAATGAGTGGTTAGACTCGGTAACATTTGGCGTTGTCGAGCAGAACTCGTTAACATTTGGCACTACAGGCAAATAGTCTCGTTACATATATATTTATTTATTTATATATATATATATATATATATATATATATATATATATATATATATATATATATATATATATATATATATATATATATATATATATATATATATATATATATATGTATATATATTTGTATATATATATTTGTATATATATATTTGTATGTATATATATATATATATATATATATATATATATATATATATATATATATATATATATATATATATATATATATATATATATGGTAATTTTTACATTTGGATTACTCTGATTGTTGCTGTATACCAACCCTATATACGTTCCCTGGACTTATGATGTAGCCACTAGCTGTACAGCACCCCTCCCTCCCTCCCCCCAATACGTTCAATGACTTGATGGTATAGCCACTAGCTATATACCACCACCTACCTCCCCAATGCGTTCCCAGACTTGATGGTGTAGCCACTAGCTGTACACCACCCTCCCCCAGTACGTTCACTGACTTGATGGTGTAGCCACTAGCTGTATACCACCACCCCTCCACCTCGCCCCATCTTAGTGTGATTGCTCGTATTACCTAATCGATCTCTGGCCGGTAATATCCAAATGTACCCCACACCCCAGCAAGACAGATTGCTTCTATTAGAACACATTCGGCCAGGCAACACTATCTGGTTGAGCTCTTAGACTAACTACAAGTGGGGGTGGGGTAGTTTATCGAAGGTTCGGCACCATCCATATGATCATCACGCTCGCTGTGTGAGTATAGACTACAGGATAGTTGGGGGACATCGTGTCCTATAGGAAGTTTAGAGGACATTGTAGCCTTCAGGACAGCGGAGTACAATGTAGCCTGCATGACTTTAGACGGATATTTTATCCTACAGACTAGGGGGGGGGGGACACTGTCTTACAGGATATTGTAGACATTGATAACAATGGCCTCTGTGAACGATTTGATAGAGACATTACATCAGGAAAAGAATCGTTTTGTCGTTTTGCTAATCAAGGTCAGTTATGAACATTCGTAAATACCTTGCTAATCAAGGTGAGTTATGAACATTTGTAAATACCTTGCTAATCAAGGTGAGTTATGAGCATTTGTAAATACCTTGCTAATCAAGGTGAGTTATGAGCATTTGTAAATACCTTGCTAATCACATGTGTAAATACCTTGCGCAAATAATTTTAAACAGTTGCATGCAGCAGTCTAAGGCCCATTTGATCACTGCCTACATCTCACCTGGCCGTCCTGTGTTCAAAACTAATCCAGCAGGCGGTGTTTGCGGTTTATTTATGTAGCTCATATCATGGGGCATACTGAATTTTAAACCTACGTTCCTGTATCACATATGTTTGTTGTCCTGACTTTATGAATCGCGTGACTTAACTATATTTTGACTTGACTATTCAGTTTTTTGTTGTCCTGACTTTATGACTTGCGTGACTTAACTATATTTTGACTTGACCATTCAGTTTCTGTGTCAAATATACTGACCAGCTGATCGTACATCTCTTGTCTTATGTGTATCAAAATGTTGAGTTTTTGGGTCGTATAACTGCGTCGACTATTCCGCTGTTTCGACATTCTTTTTACCATAAATCCCGTAAAATTTTGTTTATAAGCTCCCCATTGCAGTATAATAAAAGCATTTAATTATTGAAGAGCCGTTTTGTTTGTTTTCGTTTATTCGGTTATTGTGATAACATTGTTAAATAAATAACAAAAAAAAAATCTTTTTGACCTTGAACTGTTATGACCTTGACCTTATTGCGATCAGAAATCAACGAGATCCCACCGGAGCAGACTCGAAGAACGTCTGATCAAGCCAGTAATAACGTCTGCGGACCGGCCTAAACACGGGGCTTATAGAGCGGTCAGTTTCCGCCCCAGTGAGCAGCTGGACGATGGGTCACGTGATCAGTCGGACGATGAGTCGTGTAGTGACGACTACGAGACCGCCGACGAGGTAGGAGCTGGTCGACTAGGCTTCAAATGTACGCCACTTCTTACCCAAGCCATTTTAACACTGCTAGGCATATATGTAGTATACATTAACACATAACAAATGTATCATATTGTATACACTAACTTGTGTTTACGTGAAATTGTACACAAAAACGTGTTTTACATCAAATGTATCTGTTTACTTGTTAAAATCTAATTATAAATTAACCCTTGTATCAAACTGTATACATTAACACCTTTATACTAAACTTTATACATTAACAACTTTATTTACATCAAATTATGTACATTAAGATTGTACTCCAAATCATATACATGAAAACCTTTATTTACATCAAATTATGTACATTAAGATTGTACTCCAAATCATAAACATTAAAACCTTTTTTTACATCAAATTATATATTAAAAAAACATCTTTATACTTGAACATTATAGACCTTTATTTACATCAAAATATAACATATTAACATCTTTATACCGAACGATATACATTAACATCTTTATTTACATCCAACTGTACTTCCCACTTGTAAAAGATTACTAATCTCAACCAGCTGATGAAGTTTACGCTGCTAACAATATTTTACTACCAGATCTTATTCTTCCTCAAACTGTACTTTATAAATATTTGAATGTAAAAATTGTTTTATACTTATAGAAAAGCCTCTCTTAATTACGCAACATGAAACCAACAAGAACATTCAAACACACCCGATACAGTCCTCTTTCAAAACTTGTTGCTTTTATTTTATTTTATTTTTACTAATTGTTGAGTATGCTTGACGATTTCACGTACATTTCATACGGTGTAATTTTGCTATTAAGTCACCACGGGATGTTGACCGCTAATTCCCCGTGCTCAACCCCCCGGGGGCTGACAAAGCGCGTGCCAATCTGACGTCATGTTTGTACAATCATCCAGCCAATCAATAAATCCACTCACGTTACAGGTGCTGACCACGAGCTCCCAGGGAAATCTTTTTAAATGACGTCCGTTTTCATCGCGAGCTTCCACGATATCGCCCCCCCCCCCTCACCTACCATTACAACCACCACCACCCCTCCCCACCCCACCCCACCCCACCGACCACTACAACCACCACCACCCCCACCTACCACTAAAACCACTACCACCACCCCCTATCGACCACTACAACAACAACCACTACCCCACCGACCACTACAACAACCACCTACCACCCCCCACCTACCATTACAACCACCACCACCACCCCCACCTACCACTAAAAACACTACCACCACCCCCCTCACCTACCATTACAACCACCACCCCCCACCTACCACTAAAGCCACTACCACCACCCCCTATCGACCACTACAACAACAACCACCACCCCACCGACCACTACAACAACAACCACCACCACCCCCACCTACCACCACAACCACCCCCCATCGACCACTACAACCATCACCCTACTGTACATAAGCTTAAGGCTACTCATGTGTGTAGTGCACGCTTAAGTAATGTTTACACGACGGGAAACGAGTTAATAAAATATGTTCAATTGAGGTCCTTCCAGCCCGAGGGTCATTGGCGGCCCCAGAAACCTCTGATCTCCCGTGACCTACATAAAACATGTATTATGTATTTCACCATACATACATGGTGAATAAAATTAATTAATAATAATAGTTTGAAGCGGTAGGGGAGATAATTTAAAGAAAATAACGGATGTCAGCTTTTGTTATTCACGTTTAAATTTAATTTTTTTTAAAAAGTTCTCTCCACCTAATGTAAATTTTAACTTTCTAGTGACGCCGCCATAATGTAAACCCATAGGTGTCGCCAGGCTGGGTGACATGTAGTGAGGTAACAAACGTTATCACCCTCTTGTAATCGTGGTAGTGTTAGAAAAGTATCCAATAAAAACTATCAGAGAATTGTTACCTACGGGCCCAACGAGAATCGTTACCTAGAGGCCCACCAGGATTTTTTCCCTGGGGGCCCACCGGGATTTTCCCCGGTTGACGGTTGGGGGGGGGGGGGGGGGGAGTCCACCCATGCAGTATTGTGATCTTTTAAAATATTTTACCCAAAAGGAAAAACAAAAACAACAAAAGCTCAGGCTCTAAACGTGTAGTTGACATTCACTAGAGTGTAGAAAAATACAGATATAAAGAAACGTAATAGTTGTTTTGTCTACGAATATGATAAACAGTGCTTGTATACTGAATTTTTTTTCTTGAATCATAATAAAGGGCCTCATTTATAACTATAATGAAGGGCCTAATTAACTAAGGTTTTTTAGTAGGTAGTCGAGCAGGTAGGTAGGTAGGTAGACAGGCAGATAATGTAAGGTAAATAAGTAAGTTAATGTGGTATTTTAAGGTAAAGATAGGTATAAAAGGTAAGATAGGTTAAGTAAGGTGTAGTTGTTTAGTTAAAGTAGGTTGTGTACGGTATGGTAGGCTAGTTACGCACTGTTAGGTAGGTTAGGTAATGAAGGTTAGGCTAGACAGGTTAAGGTAAGGAAATTAGGTTATTAAGTAAGGCGAGGTAGGAACGGTTAGAAAGGTTAGGTTAGGTAAGGTGGAATATGTAAGGTAATGTACGTTGGACAAGCTAACATAGGTTTGTTTAGGCAAGATATGTTAGGTAAGGGTGAGGTAGGTAATGTAGGTTTGGTAAGGTAGGTAGGTATGTCAGGTAGAAAAGTCAGTTATGGTATTTTAGGTAGGTTAGGTATGTATTTTAGGTAGGTTAGGTAAGGTATTTTAGGTGGTTATGTAATGTAAAGAATTTTATGTAGTTAAGTTAGTGTATTTAAGGATAGTTAGATATGGTAAAATATTTAGGTAAGATATTTAGGTAATTTGGTAAGGTAAGGTATCGTAGGTAGATTCTGTAAGGTATGGTATTTTAGGTAGGTTAGGTTGGATATTTGAGGTAGGTAAGTTATGGTAAGGTAATGTATTTTAGGTAGGTTAGGTAAGGTAAGGAATTTTAGGTAGATTAGGTAATATAAGGTATTGTAGGTAGATTCGGTAAAGAATGGTATTTTAAGTAGGTTAGGTAGGATATTTGAGGTACGTTATGGTAAGGTAAGTTATTTTAGGTAGGATAGGTTAGGTATTTTAGATAGGTAATGTACGTATTGTATTTAGATTAGGTTAGGTATTTTAAAAAGGAGTGGCAGGTATTTTAGGTAGGTTTTGTGAGATAAGGTATTTTATCTAGTTTAGGTAGTGTATTTTAGGTAGGTTATTTGGTTAGGTATAGTAAGGTATTTTAGGAAGTAATGGTAAGGTATTGTGTTAAGGTTAGGTTAGGTATTTTAAATAGGATTGATAAGGTAATTTAGGTACGTTATGAAAGGTAAGGAATTTTAGGTAGATTAGGTAAGATAAGGTATTGTAGGTAGATTCGTTAAAGTATGGTATTTTAGGTAGGTTAGGTAGGGTATTTGAAGTAAATTATGGTAAGGTAAGGTATTTTAGGTAAGTTAGGTAAGGTAAGAAATTTTAGGTAGGATAGGTTAGGTATTTTAGGTAGGTTAGGTAAGGTATTTTAGTTAGGTAAGGTAAGTATTGTATTTAGATTAGGTTAGGTATTTTAAAAAGGATTGGCAAGGTATTTTAGGTATGTTATGTAAGGTAAGGTATTTTATCTAGTTTAGGTAGTGTATTTTAGGTAGGTTATTCAAGGTAAGTAAGGTAAAGTATCTTATTTTGGTTAGGTATGGTAAGGTATTTTAGGAAGGTATGGTAAGGTATTGTGTTAAGGTTAGGTAAGGTATTTTAAATAGGATTGGTAAGGTAATTTAGGTACGTTATGTAAGGTAAGGAATTTTATGTAGTTTAGGTAGTATATTTAAGGTACGTAAGCTATGGTAAGATATTTAGGTAGCTTGGTATGGAATTTTAAGTAGGTTAGGTAAGGTATTTGAGGTTGGTAATTTATGGTAAGGTAGGTAATTATATGTAGTTTAGGTAAGGTATTTTATTTTGGTTTTATCTACGTTATATAAGGTAAGTTATTTAAGTAGGATAGGTAAGGTATTTTAGTATTTTAGGTAGTTTAAGTAATGTTAGGTATTTTAAGTAGGTTTGGTAAGGTATTTGAGGTAGGTATGTTATGGTAAAGAAAGAATGGTAGGTTCCGTATGATTGGTGGTTTGGGAAGGTATTTTAGGTAGATAGAGTTCATTTAGGTAAGGAATTTCAAGTAGGTAAGGTATTTAAGGTAGGTTAAATAAGGTAGGGTATTTTAGGTAGGTTAAGATAGGTAAGGTATGTTATGTAAAGTAAGCTATTTAAGTAGGTTAGGTAAAGTAAGTTATCTAGGATTTGTAAGGAATTTTATATAAATTAGGCAAGATTTGGCATTTCAGGGAGGTTATGTAAGGTAAGGTATTTTAAGTAGGTTAGGTAAGGTAAGGAATTTTATGTAGGTTAGCTAAGGTACGGTATTTTAGTGTTTTAGTTACATTTTCTAGGTAGGTTAGGTAAGTTATATAAGAGGGATAGGTAATGTAGGGTATTTTAGGGAGGTTAGGTGAGGTATTTTAGGTAGATTAGGTAAGGTATTTTAGGTAAGTTAGGTAAGGTATTTTAGGTAGGTTAGTAAGGTATTTTAGGTAGTGAAGGTAAGGTAAGGTATTATATGTAGATGAGTTAAAGTATGGTATTTTAGCTAGGTTATGTAAGGTAAGATATTAAAGTGTATTTAGTCAAGTTTTTTAGGTAGGTTACGTAAGGTAGGATATTTTTAAGCAGGATAACTAATGTAAGGTATTTTAGTATTTTAGGTAGGTTTGGTAAGGTAAGTTTTCAAGTGAGGATGTGTAAGGTACGGTATTTAGGTAGGTTACGTAAGTTATTTTACTTTGGTTAGGTAAGGTATATTAGGTAGTTAGGATAAGATAAGGTATTTTAGTAGGTTGGGTAACGTATGTTATTTTAGGGAGGTAGGTTATGGTAAGGTAAGGTATTTTATTTGGGTTAAGTATGGTAAGGTATTTTAGGTAGGTTAGGTAAGGTATTGTATTTCGGTTAGGTACTTTAAAGAGGATTGGTAAGGTATTTTAGGTAGGTTAGGTTAGGTAAGGTATTTTTGGTAGAATATGTAATGAGTTTTATGTAAATTAGGTAGATTATGTAAGGTAAGGAAATTAAGGTATGTCAGTTAAGGTATTGTATTTTAGCTAAGTTAATAAAGGTTAGGTATTTTATGTTGGTTTGGTAAGGTAAGTTTTTTTTTTGTTATGATATGTAATGTACGGTATTTAGGTAAAGTTAGGTCGGTTAGTTAAGGTATTTTAGTTATGCTATGGTAATGTAATGTATTTTAGGTAGTTTGGGTAAGGTAAGGTATCCTACGTAGATTAGATAAGGTACGGAATTTTAGTAAGTTGGTAAAGGTAGGATAGGTAGATAATGTAGATCAAGTAAGGTAAGGTTTTATAAGGTATGTAGGGTAGGTTAGGTAAGGCGAGCTAGATAAGGAAAGGTAGGTACGGCAGGGTAGTTTAGGTAAGGTATGGTAAGGTAATATAGGTTTAAGTACGTAAAGTAAGGAAGGTGACGTATTATAAGGTAGGTAAGGAAGGGTAGGTAATGTGAGGTTAGGTGAGATAGACAAGGTCGATTTGGTATGGAGAGGTAACTTAGCTAACGTAACGTAAAGGTAAGTTAGGTACGATAGATCAGGTATGGTGAGTTAGGTAGCGTAGGTTAGGTAAGGCAAAGAAAGGTAAGATAAAGCATGTTAGGTTATGTGCATTAGGTAAGGTAAGTTAGGAAAGGTATAATCATGTAGAAAGACAGAGAGCTCGAGTAAGGTAAGGTAATGGTAGGTACGTTAGGTTAGGTTAGGTAAGGTAGCTTAGGTTAGGCAGGTACATGTATATAGACAGGCAGATAGAGGATAAGTTAGTTGGCAAGGTAAAGTACGGTATCTAAGGAATGGTAGGGTAAGTAAGCAGAGTTAGGTAACGCAGGTTAGGTAATGATTAATGTATCGTTACATTAGGTTAGCAGGTAAATAGACACATAGTTTTAAGTTTCAAGGGAGAAAACCAGCAAAATAGCAAGAAAAAATTAAAATTATGAAAAAATCAAATAGTAAAAATGGTGTAAATAATTTATTATTTAACAAAGTATGAATATTAAAGAATTTACATGAAGTTTTATGTAATCGTTACATTACATGGAGTTTAGAATTATCACTCTACTCTAGTCTAAGTGGGAAACTGTTACAAATTTTAAATACCCAATTTTTAAAGAAATGACACTCCACTTTGGTAATATTGATGATTCGACTGTATGAAACTCGTGAAGCGTTTCATGTTTTTTTAATTTTTTATGGTATATTACTAATGTAAATCTGTATCAGTCCTCACAAGCCGATGATGAAAACTGTAATACTAAAGCGAACACACAACTGACGCTATAAATTACGTGTCTGAGGCGAAAAAAAAATGTTTTTTAATTTTTTTATGGTAAGAAACAACACAAGCAATAGCTGCTAAAAGAGATATCCAGATTTGTTTTTAAACAAAATAAAATATATTCACGATGTGAAAAAAAATGTTTTTTAAAAGCAAAGAAAAGATAAAAGAAAACAGAAATGAAATTCTCAAAATTTTCACAAGATAAAAATTATTTTAAGCTGAGACATAAACTATGGTTTGAAAACCATTAATTTCTGTAACAAGCTCGTGTGTATTTATATTATAAAAATTGTGTGGATTTTCAGAAAGCAATGTCGAAACTGTAAACGAAAAAAAAACCTTAAAAGCGATTAAGCGATAGCAGACGAAGTTTGCAAATATGCGTACGAAGGAAATTATTCTCTTTTAAAATTAAAAGTTGAAAGCAACAACGAATTAGCAACAAAAAAAGACTCGAGTTCCTGGACACCATTGCATTGGGCTGCTTCTGGATGACATACTGATATTGTTGAATACCTGTTGTCTTTGCATGTTCCAGTTGATGAAAGAGATGAGACCCAGTGGACGCCACTAATAATTGCTTCATCAGCTGGTCGTATTCAGATTGTTAGGGACCTGCTTGCTCATAATGCTCAGGTTAATGCTGTCAACAGTACAGGTCAAAGTTCTCTACACTATTCTGCATCAAAAGGGCACATAGAAATTTCAGAAATCCTTCTCCAGCATGGTGCTGATATTGATTGTGTTGATTCCCTTGGTCACACACCACTCCATCGAGCTGCTGGCAAAGGCAACTTAAAAGTTGTCCAGCTTCTCATATCCAACAATGCACATTTAGATATCAGAGATGCCTCAGGATGTACACCCCTCCACTTGGCTTGTGAGGATGACAATGGAGAAGTTGCCAAAATGTTAATAGATCATGGAGCCAGAACAGACATAACAAATAATGATCACCAAACAGCTTTTGATATGGCTCCCAGAACTCTGCAAAAAAAATTTGAAGAGCGCTTTAGATCGATGACCGTACATGTTGTAATACAGATATGCTTATAGTACAATGCTGCAGTAACTATATTTCTACCTGAAGTATCTGCATAAGGGAATTACCATCTTGTGTATACACATACCATATTTTGCCATCTTGTATATACCATTGTGTGCACATATAAATTATCACCATCATATGTCTATACATGTGTTACCTTATGCACTGATAGGAGGTAATGCCATGTGTGTACATCTGAATTAAAATTTTTGCATATATTGCTACCTTGTGTACTTGGTATTGATATGAGGCAATATTATCTTAGCTTGTGTTTATTGTTGGGTTTATTTGTTGAGTTAGAATTTCATATCTTTGAAAAACTTTTAAAAATTAATTATTAGTTAACCTATCAAACCTGCAATGTAAACGTAGGGGTCAAAATAAAGGGTTGTTTTAGTTGTAAAGAAGCTACCCAAAGCCATATTAACATTCTCTTATTATATAAATTCTAATTTTGTCCTTTATTTAAATGACAACTAAAAACTGAACAAAAAATATTTTTTTTTTAAATTTTTGAATTTAGGATTGATTACACTTCAAAAGCAATTTGTATATAATTACTTAATATTGTCTTATTTTTTAACTACTACAGTACAACAGTCTAACTAATATGTTGTTATCTTTAATAAAATTGTGTTCTTGAATGAGAAAAAAAAAGCGTCTTAATAACAAGTTTATATATAATTATGCACTATAAGGAGAAAATAAATTATTTTCTTTTAATAAATAATAATGCACCACTATTTCAATAACTATTAAGAAAAGCGTGGGTCGCTATATTATGTATTGAAAACCAGTTTACAGTTTTGCCACTTGATTCTTGTACTAGGGGAGACAATTAATAAAAATGTGTTTTTCTATGTTTTATACTGAGTTATGCCCGCATTTGAATTGTGCTACCTTTAATATTAATAACATTCATTTATTTATTTGGTGAAATTTGTAAAAATAAGAATTTTGAAAATCGTTTCTAAGACTTTATGAATAAAGATTAACACATATTTTATTAGAATAAATCCTCCTTTTAAGTTATGTTAAATTTTAAGGTCCAGTTAATGTCCCAATTATTAGACTAGACTGTTACTCTAGCCGATATGGTATACCAGGGGTTTGTCCACTCACGTAGATGTCACCTGGGGTTTGTCCACTAGATGTCACCAGGGGTTTGTCCACTAGATGTCACCTGGGGTTTGTCCACTCACGTAGATGTCACCTGGGGTTTGTCCACTAGATGTCACCTGGGGTTTGTCCACTCACGTAGATGTCACCAGGGGTTTGTCCACTAGATGTCACCAGGGGTTTGTCCACTAGATGTCACCTGGGGTTTGTCCACTAGATGTCACCTGGGGTTTGTCCACTAGATGTCACCAGGGGTTTGTCCACTAGATGTCACCAGGGTTTGTCCACTAGATGTCACCTGGGTTTTGTCCACTAGATGTCACCTGGGGTTTGTCCACTAGATGTCACCTGGGGTTTGTCCACTAGATGTCACCAGGGGTTTGTCCACAAGATGTCACCTGGGGTTTGTCCACAAGATGTCACCAGGGGTTTGTCCACTAGATGTCACCAGGGGTTTGTCCACTAGATGTCACCAGGGGTTTGTCCACTAGATGTCACCTGGGGTTTGTCCACTAGATGTCACCTGGGGTTTGTCCACTAGATGTCACCAGGGGTTTGTCCACTAGATGTCACCTGGGGTTTGTCCACAAGATGTCACCTGGGGTTTGTCCACTAGGTGTGTCCACTAGATGTCACCAGGGGTTTGTCCACTAGATGTCACCAGGGGTTTGTCAACAAGATGTCACCTGGGGTTTGTCCACTAGATGTCACCAGGGGTTTGTCCACTAGATGTCACCTGGGGTTTGTCCACTAGATGTCACCTGGGGTTTGTCCACTAGATGTCACCAGGGGTTTGTCCACTAGATGTCACCTGGGGTTTGTCCACTAGATGTCACCTGGGGTTTGTCCACTAGATGTCACGAGGGGTTTGTCCACTCACGTAGATGTCACCAGGGGTTTGTCCACTAGATGTCACCAGGGGTTTGTCCACTCACGTAGATGTCACCAGGGGTTTGTCCACTAGATGTCACCAGGGTTTTGTCCACTCACGTAGATGTCACCAGGGTTTGTCCACTAGATGTCACCTGGGGTTTGTCCACTAGATGTCACCAGGGGTTTGTACACTAGATGTCACCAGGGGTTTGTCCACTAGATGTCACCTGGGGTTTGTCCACTAGATGTCACCAGGGGTTTGTCCACTAGATGTCACCAGGGGTTTGTCCACTAGATGTCACCTGGGGTTTGTCCACTAGATGTCACCAGGGGTTTGTCCACTCACGTAGATGTCACCAGGGGTTTGTCCACTAGATGTCACCTGGGGTTTGTCCACTCACGTAGATGTCACCAGGAGTTTGTCCACTAGATGTCACCAGGGGTTTGTCCACTAGATGTCACCTGGGGTTTGTCCACTAGATGTCACCTGGGGCTTGTCCACTAGATGTCACCAGTGTTTGTCCACTCACGTAGATGTCACCAGGGGTTTGTCCACTAGATGTCACCTGGGGTTTGTCCACTAGATGTCACCAGGGGTTTGTCCACTCACGTAGATGTCAGTACACCTGGGGTTTGTCCACTAGATGTCACCAGGGGTTTGTCCACTAGATGTCACCAGGGGTTTGTCCACTAGATGTCACCTGGGGTTTGTCCACTCAAGTAGATGTCAACAGGGGTTTGTCCACTCACGTAGATGTCAGCAGGGGTTTGTCCACTCACGTAGATGTCAGCAGGGGTTTGTCCACTCACGTAGATGTCAGCAGGGGTTTGTCCACTCACGTAGATGTCAGCAGGGGTTTGTCCACTCACGTAGATGTCAGCAGGGGTTTGTCCACTCACGTAGATGTCACCTGGGGTTTGTCCACTAGATGTCACCTGGGGTTTGTCCACTAGATGTCACCAGGGGTTTGTCCACTAGATGTCACCAGGGGTTTGTCCACTAGATGTCACCTGGGGTTTGTCCACTCACGTAGATGTCAGCAGGGGTTTGTCCACTCACGTAGATGTCAGCAGGGGTTTGTCCACTCACGTAGATGTCACCTGGGGTTTGTCCACTAGATGTCACCAGGGGTTTGTCCACTAGATGTCACCAGGGGTTTGTCCACTAGATGTCACCTGGGGTTTGTCCACTCACGTAGATGTCAGCAGGGGTTTGTCCACTCACGTAGATGTCAGCAGGGGTTTGTCCACTCACGTAGATGTCAGCAGGGGTTTGTCCACTCACGTAGATGTCACCTGGGGTTTGTCCACTCACGTAGATGTCAGCAGGGGTTTGTCCACTCACGTAGATGTCACCAGGGGTTTGTCCACTAGATGTCACCAGGGGTTTGTCCACTCATGTAGATGTCAGCAGGGGTTTGTCCACTCACGTAGATGTCACCTGGGGTTTGTCCACTCACGACCCTGGTATCGATCCCAGGGCCCAGGCGCCGTCTGCCCCACCCTCCGGACACGGAATGAATTTTTACTGTCTGCTGTCCCGTCTCTCTTGTGGGGTTACAAGTGCATGGCTATCCTCCAGATCGGCAAAAAAAAAAATTGGGCTAGTGCACTTCAAGGGGTCACAAATTACAATAGTCACGTGACTGGGCTATTCGGACAGTTTATCGACGTCATTCTGTGCACGTAAATAAATACACACGATGACCACACACACACACACACACACACACACACACACACAAACACTCAATCATCTCCTCCTCCTCCTCCCCACCCCCATACACCCAAGTAACTATGTCACCTTATTTGTGTATGAGCTATATATGTAACAGCTCGGGCTCGTATATCCAGCTAAAGTTTCGACAATAGGAGGAAGCGTAGCCATATATAACTATTGAATGTATGTATGGCATGCAGACACTAATATCCGGTTTGTTGTCCGCTACACAACAGTCACGTGTATAATAAAGAAATATCCGATGTATGATCTCTAATGGAAGGTAATGACATGCATTGATTTTCTTGCCTTAATTTCAGAGTTAGGGTTCCATTTTAGAACAAGCGATCCATTGGACAGATGAAGTAGAGTTCATGTTTCTTGACCGGCATATGAAGCGATGGTGTGGTCAGCACTATGCCCAGCCGCGTTTACTTTCTTAACGTAAGTCATGTACCCAACAGAACTTGGTGAATTCAAGGACTTCCTACAGTCATTTGTCCGAACTTGAGACCTTCGGGCTGGTACCAAAACGCTCTACCATTCGACCACGCCAATCCATCAATTTCATAACGGTAACATAAATTTTACAGAAAGACGGACATGCTGAAATATCATGCTTCTACAGACCCGAATGCCATGCTTTTCTCTGTGGTGTGTATGTGTTTTGAGGCTTTGTGGTGTGTATGTTTGTTGCGGTGTGTATGTGTGTTGTGGTGTGTATGTGTGTTGTGGTGTGTATGTGTGTTGTGGCTTTGTGGTGTGTATGTGTGCTGTGGTGTGTTTGTGTGTTGAGGCTTTGTGGTATGTATATGTGCTGTGGTGTTTATTTGTGGTGTGTATGTAAGGCGTTGTGTGTGTATGTGTGTTGAAGCTTTGTGGTGTGTATGTGTGTTGTGATATGTGTGTGTTACAGTTTTGTGGTGTGTATTGTGTTGAAATGTGAATGTGTGTTTAACCTTTGTGGTGTGTATGTGAAGCTTTGTGTGTGTATGTGTGTTGAGTTCCTATGGCGTTAGTGTCATAAGTGACACGCGTGTAAAACGTAGCACGACCCCTTATTAGTGTGACACGTCAGTTTAGCTAATTATGTCAGTGGTTGCTGCACTGAACCAATTCGACCTTTTGCCAAGTTTTTGGTTACTCAAGTGCTAAAATCATATCGACAGCTAAAAGTATTTAACAAGAGTATTTAAAACTGTCTATCTGTGGATAGAACGCAACGATTGTAAACAGACCTTGGTGTTAGTACTGTAAGGATACCACTCCGTCATAGACCTGTTGTGCTAATGTACCACTGATAGATGGAACTTTTGTGTTACCCCCCACTCTATCACAGCTTTGTCTATGAGCAGATAACTCCGATTTACCTTGTCGACTCATTAACTTAATGTTACATCTCAACGCAGTTATTTCCCGTAACCAATATAAATTGATTACTAAAAGCCAACAATTGATTGAGTGCAATTAGTTTTGTTTTGATTAATTAACAAACATAAAGCCGCAATTAACACACGATTTGTATTGTGTTACATAAGAGCTGGACAACATCAAATTTATGTACACACGTTTTTATCTTGTTTTGTTCAGCCAATGGAAAATGCTGTTTCTCCATACACCCGTACATGTGTTCAGTTGTTTGTTTTTGTTTATCTCACTACAAATACACCCGGCCCATACACCCGGCCCATACACCCGGCCCATACACCCGGTCCATACACCCAGCCCATACACCCGGCCCTTACACCCCTTCATGTGTTTCATGTTAAGCCTACTGTTCCTATCTTAACCACCGTCCTTCATTACGTATTGAAACTTCTGATTCGTTGGTTTTTTTTTTCATTGTATTCCATCCCACCTATGACCTCGGGTGTAGGAAAGATGTTTTAAATTAAACCAACCAGAGCTAGCTAAAAAAAACTTTACTTGCCCTAAGCATCATGAAATTGAATGTATTTTTTAATGAAAATGTATATCACAAAAACTATTATATAAAACGTAAAAATTTGAATTTTGTTCATTTTTTAAAACATTTTACAAAAACAAAATTAAATTTTTACAGAATTACAGCAATTCTTTAATCTCACAATCTTTATCATTGTAAAAAAAAACTAGGCGGTGTCGCAAGCAGGAATTTGTTCTAAGAACATTAAATTTAGTTTTTAGGACACCCGACATCACCCCCTTGCATACGCCACTGATTAATGGAAAAAAAACAATCAACCTTATCGTATTACTTTTGCCCGGGACTCGTCCATCCCTCACAAATACACAGCAAACAGACCCAACGTGGCCAACCAGCTGTATGCGAGTATACAGCCGATGTGGCCAGCCCGCGAGTATACAGCCGATGTGGCCAGCCCGCTGTATCCGAGTATACAGCCTATGTGGCCAGCCCGCTGTATGCAAGTATACAGCCTATGTGGCCAGCCCGCTGTATCCGAGTATACAGCCGATGTGGCCAGCCCGCGAGTATACAGCCGATGTGGCCAGCCCGCTGTATCCGAGTATACAGCCGATGTGGCCAGCCCGCTGTATCCGAGTATACAGCCGATGTGGCCAGCCCGCGAGTATACAGCCGATGTGGCCAGCCCGCAAGTATACAGCCGATGTGGCCAGCCCGCAAGTATACAGCCTATGTGGCCAGCCCGCTGTATGCAAGTATACAGCCTATGTGGCCAGCCCGCTGTATCCGAGTATACAGCCGATGTGGCCAGCCCGCGAGTATACAGCCGATGTGGCCAGCCCGCTGTATCCGAGTATACAGCCGATGTGGCCAGCCCGCTGTATCCGAGTATACAGCCGATGTGGCCAGCCCGCGAGTATACAGCCGATGTGGCCAGCCCGCAAGTATACAGCCGATGTGGCCAGCCCGCTAGTATACAGCCGATGTGGTCGGCCCGCCGAATGCGAGGATACAGGCTGTGATTTAATGAGTCGCTGGTTATCTTGGATGTTTTGATTGTACCCAGCTTGATCTATTGGTAACGTGACTAGAAGGGGAAGTAATTAACTCGTTTTTAACGGTCATGTGAGCTTTGTACATCCGTAGCAGATGTGTGGGGCTTAACAAAAGTTGATCTATACTTGTACGTGTGTCAGTGATGTGTGTGTGTATGTATGTATATATATATATATATATATATATATATATATATATATATATATATATATATATATATATATATATATATTTAAACAAATACATACACAAACCTACGCTCACATATACATACATAAATTACATACATACATACATGGAGTGTACCAGACCATGTATTGAGTCGAATCTCTCACTTTTTTTTATGATGATCACACCCACAGAACCCCCCCCCCCCATACACATCTTGTTTTATTGCCAATCTTGCTGTCCCGATGATATTCCTATTGCCCATTCGGCTGCCCCAGTTGTGTTTGTTGTCTGGGTGTCCAATGGTGCCTGCTGTCCGGTGCTATGGCCATTCCTTTCACTAAGACTGATCGTGTTTTGTCAAGCTCAACTTTCTTGCACCGGAAATATTTTCTTGACGTCAAGAAACCAAATAGCTTTCTGCATCTCTGAATGCCAACCCAGCACTTTTCGAATAAAAACAGTAACAAACTCATCTTGATGTTAATAAATGATAGACTCAGTCTAACAGGGTTTTTTATGTTATTTATCTATTTTACTTATTATTAAGTTTTATTTTATTTTTAATTTAGGAATTATATCGTAGTAGTTTGCCTAAGTAGGCTACTTTTTTATTATGTTACTCGTTTTTTTTAAACAAAAGTATATATTTTTTATTTAATTATTTGTATATATATATAGACAGCTTGAGCCATTTTAGGATAGAACTATACTGACCACCAGTGACCTTTCCTTTACTGGACATCACGCCAATGTGTCAATGTCCACTACAGAACCTACACGGCCAAGACAGAAATAGCTTTTGGGTGGACACAACTCTCGCTCCAGCTGGTTAATTAGTGGCAATTTGGTCTGCGCTAAAGACCACGATAATTCCATCCCACCAATTAAGACTTCTTTTACTGGACGGGCGAGATAAAAGATTACGACTATTATTCTCTACGGGGCTGATGACTTTGGGGTTCTTTTGTTGTGATTTGTTTTTTATTTTCATGAAGAAAAATTTCTAAACTAAATGTTTTGGGTTCGGTCATTTGATGGCAAGACCACCACAATGTTTGAACGTTCAGATACTTTCTTTATCTTCTGACTTGCACATCAATGATACCAGCACAATCAGATGCTGTGTAAGCCATCTCAGTCAGTGGCTTTAATTGCTAGATGTCTTAAACCGACAAACTTGACCACCCACTTAACAGACACATTCACAGGACAAAACACAGTGGCCAACTATCTGCCAACCCGTACTGTGTCTTCCCAACCATCACTCAATCACTTACTGGGCCAATTCCTTTAGGGACAACCATACTATGCCAACCATCTTCCAACCACTTATTGTGCCAACCCTTAAGACATCCACACAAGACGAACGATCAGCCATCGACTTACTGGGCCCATCTCATGGATAATCACTTACTTTTTCCAACTCCCCCTAGAGACAACCACACAAGTCCAACCATTACCCAACCACGTACTTGGAAACTATCTGATGGACAACCATACTATGCCAACCATCTTCCAACCACTTACTGCCCCACCTCCCCCTAGGGACATCCACACAGCGCCAACCATTAGCTAACCACTTACAGTGTCAGCCATCTTATGGACAACCATTGTAACAGCATTCAACTGTCTTTCACCAATTGCCAGCCCCCCCCCCACCCAGTATCTGACCACCTCAGTCCCCACCCCCACCGTCCCCGGCAATATCCTGTTTAACCGAGAACAGTTAAGCAAGACAGTATCGTAATTTGACGGAGAAGACAGACAGACAGACTAGACTTCACACACACACACACACACACACCACTTCAATTATTGATTTCAACTCACTTGGTCTGTATGGAGCAGCAAGACTTTCATTTAGTTGGTCAAAAAAAAAACTTGGCAATATTTCTCAGTGCAATGGTAGGTGTGGGTAAACTTAACAAATCATGAGTGGCCACAGGAGGTCAAGTTATGGACATTAAGGGGACGGTACATCGGGGTCATCGTATAACTTGAAGATTTGAACTTGGGTTGAAGTTAGTGAGTGGTCGAGGAAGGTTAAGACCAGGTTAAGATGGTCAAGTGGTTGATGGTCGTGACCTTGTTATGGACACTGCGGTCATTAGCTGGAGTGGACATCGGTTGTATGAACGTCATTCTGTAACAGCACTAAGCCTACAGAAAACTTTCAATGTCGCAAACGTGGTCCTTACTTCTATATCTGCTCTTCCAGTATAAGATCTCTAACATGTGAGCGTATTGTGAAATATGACGGCATTGACATTTAAGGCAATTATTTTTTTTTTGGCATTAACAAATAATGCAAAGAAAATAAATGTGTATTTTTTAAAAGAAATTTCGTTTAATATCCATGAGAGGTTTAATATTAATTTAATAAACGAGCAAGAAGACATTAGATTTAAAAAATACAACTTAGATTTTTTTTAAAAAACGATATTATAATTAAATTAAAAACTTAATTATTCAGAGGGGAAAAAACCTTAATTATGAGTGTCAGTTTTAATTGATCTCTTCACCAGAGTAATCATGTTTTTAGTGGCCTCCAATTTTGAGATCAACATTTTCGGATCAGACCGTTTGGCTGAAGATGGCTGTTTTGTTCTGGCTACTTTCAGTTTGCCGGAGTTTGGCTCTTTTATAGTGATTGATAAGACTCAAAAGGTACTGAAATTGTGTGGTGCTGGATGACTCTGAATCCTCCACATGTCCCAGCTCAGATATAACATACAATGTACGACAAACGCGGCCCTTCTTTGTGGCTACAGGCTCTGTAGATAATGAGCCAAGAGATTTATGAGCCACACTAGGGCCAGCATCACAATGAGCCAAAAAAAAAATTTGGCCGCGGTTGGGCCTAAATCGTAAGTTGCAAATAACGACAATATTAGGAATGTTGAATCTATGAAAACTACCCAAAACACAGTCGTCTCTCTTACATTTTGTCTATTTGATTCCGTTTATCGATTTTTTTCCCTAACACTTCGATTTTAAATGTTTCTTTGATTGGCTGTCTCTTGACTTGAGTAAAAATAAATGACTTTTTCGTCAAGGCGGCGGGCAACACACACTCTTGTTTTTAAACACGTGTAGCAGATATGAATAGACATGTTTTACTTTAAGACTAAGCTAATCGATACTTCAACACAGCGTACACACGTATCGTGTTGTCGGATCTTATAGATATTTTATTTACATTTCATTTTCTCGCTTGACGTCAACAGCATCTGGTTGAGCTATAACTTCTTTTAACTTGTTCTGGGCGAGTGGGCCGTTGTTATTTTATTAAAGGTGTAATGAGTTATTGTCATGGCTCGCTGGTTCCGTAATGATTTACCTGGGCCGGTGGTCGTGTCGATCGATCAAGTCAGGTCTTTGGGTCAGGGGTTAAGGTAGTCGTCGGTCATTTGATATCTATACAAAACTGGTGGATGTCGGCCCAAGCAAGGTGGATGAGATATCCATCATCACCTGATGGATGTGATATCGATCCGGTTGATGTGATATCGATACGGTTGATGTGATATCGATATGGTGGATGTGATATCGATACGGTTGATGTGATATCTATACGGTTGATGTGATATCGATATGGTGGATGTGATATCGATACGGTTGATGTGATATCGATATGGTGGATGTGATATCGATACGGTGGATGTGATATCGATATGGTGGATGTGATATCCATATGGTGGATGTGATATCGATACGGCGGATGTGATATCGATACGGTGGATGTGATATCGATACGGCGGATGTGATATCGATACGGCGGATGTGATATCGATACGGTGGATGTGATATCGATACGGTGGATGTGATATCGATACCTTAGATGTGATATACGGCAGATGTGATATACGGTGGATGTGATATCGACCCGGTGGAAGTGATATCGATACGGTGGATGTGATATCGATACGGTAGATGTGATATCGATACGGTGGATGTGATATCGATACGGCGGATATAATGATCCCCAATTTATTTCTCTCTTAACACACCCCTCCCCCTCTTCCGTCTCTGTGTTTGCATAGGTTGCACACACCTCATCTAACATCTCATCTAACATCTCATCTAACATCCCGTCTAATATCTCATCTAACCTCATCTAACACCTCATATAATTCCATTTTGTCTCACTGCACTTTATCGCGGAATTTTAAGTTGCCCGACTTTAATTACATCACAGTTTAATTAGACGAGCAGATATCGATTCTGACTCAGGTATCGATTCTAGCGGTTAACTAGAGGAAATCTAATTAATTTTACAAGTTTTATAAAAGATGATTGATTATTTAATTCATTAATTAAACCTAGCCGAACACAGGAGGTGTGGGCAGGAGCTGATGGAAGCTGATAATGACCACTCAACTTAACCCCCCTCACACACACACACACACACACACACACACACACTTTACATACACACGATCTAACTAATGACCACATGCTGTCCACTCAACTCACCCTCATACACACGGTCTAACAAATGATCATGCTGTTGTTCATTGAACTCAACCCCCCCTCCCCCAGACACACACACACAAACACAAATGATCATGCTGTTGTTCATTGAACTCAACCCCCCCCCCAGACACACACACACACACAAACACAAATGATCATCCTGTTGTTCATTGAACTCAACCCCCCCCCCCCCCACACACACACACAAACACAAATGATCATGCTGTTGTTCATTGAACTCAACCCCCCACACACACACACACAAACACAAATGATCATGCTGTTGTTCATTGAACTCAACCCCCCCCCACACACACACACACACAAACGGTCAAACAAATGACGATACTACTGTTCATTGAACTCACCCCCCCCACACACCCACACACACACGGTCAAACAAGTGACCATTCTGCTGTTCATTGAACTCACCCCCCCCCACACACACACATACGTTACCATGCTGTTGTTCATTGAACTTTCTCCCCCCCCCCCCACCCCCTCCCACCCCCACACACACAAGTGACCATGTTGTTGGCTTTGGTTCATTTATCTCCGACGGTCTCTTGGATGAAAAGCGCCGATGTAATCAATGATGCCGCGGGTGAATATTAATTGTCGTCAACTCGAGAAAATCGATAGGGATACAGATAAACATTGACGTTTGTTGTCGTCGGGCATGTTGGTGTCGTCGGTCATGTTGGTAGTGCGTCCGGTGTTGCTGTAACCTTTGACGACTGAGGTCGTGTTGGATGACATGGCAAAGATCATGTTAGCTGGCCGTCCATTTGTTTGTTATTCGCACAGGTCAAGTTAACTGGCCGTCCATTTGCTTATTAGTCATGTTAGCTGGCCGTCCATTTGTGTTATTCGCTCTGGTCACGTTAGCTTGCCGTCCATTTGTTTGTTATTCGCACAGATCATGTTAATTGGCCGTCCATTTGTTTGTTATTCGCACAGGTCAAGTCAGCTGGCCAACTACTAAATCTAGAAACACCTACACATAACACCCGACCGAAATAGAAAACCTATTTTTATATAGAAAATGTAAACTTTCAAGTGTCCCCCTCCCCCCCCCCCCCCCTTGAGAAATGTCTGAAAGAAACTCTGGTTTACACTGGTAGGTTTGGCCGAGATGTTTCTAGTTATATTGTAAGGTTTGATCAATGTTTTTGTAGTCATTTATTCCTATGCTGTATCTTGTGTAGGCCCATGCTCGCTGTAACCCCGAGATAGTTGGAGTAGAAATGGTCGTGAACAGACCATTCTAAAGTCTATAAAGGGAGACTATAAGCTATGCAGATTTATCTACCCCTTGGGCAAGCACACTGACCATGTTAGGTTAGGTACCACCTCCCTAGACGGAGTCAAGGTCAAGGACCCCCTGCTATCAGATTATGTGTCTTACGAGACGCATCGCATCCACTGTATACCATATGATTGTGGAACCCCCACTGTATACCAGATCCTTGTGGCCTAAAAGAGAGACTAGCCATCTACTTTTAAACTAAATCAAAGTGTTATATTTTGTTAATCTTTGGGAGAAACTTAGGATATAGCACTAAACGTACTTCTAACAACCTTAATATAAATGTTTGATAAGTTCTTAATGGAGGAAAATTGTGTAAGGACTGACCATTGAAGTATTGACTGGACCATATGGGTGAGATTGTTTGTACTAGAACAGAAAGAAAAGAACTGGAGAAATGAAGAAGAAATTATCGAGCCCCTCCAAAATCTCTAAATAATTCTCTCAAAGATCTAAAGTTTTATACTTGCTTGTGTTGAAAGGCATGCTACATCTTTTATTTAGGTAATTTGAGATATTTTATTGTTCTCATGAATAATGGACTTCGATCATAAAAATAAAAATCATTTAATCTTTTTAATTAAAATTCAATACGTTATCAAATTTTAGCAAGTTTTTATATCCATCTAATCTTCGGTTGTTGTTTTTTAAAGCTCAGATATATATTTTTTAAACGGCAAAAATATTCTTTAAGACATGTCAAGATGTATTTTGCTGATTTTGTTCTCAATGCCAGAGGAATAAAAGGGTTGATATCAGCGCGCATTAATACAGTGTCGGGAACTACTTTCAAGCTATTGACAGAAATATAGATTGAGATGGTAAGATAGCAGAAAATGCGTGACGACGTTGTGTTGCTACGATCTAGAAGTTTTTTTACAGCAACCCGTCAGGAGTTAATTAAATGCATGAATACTTAAACAACCTAACACTGTGGGGGAAATGTTAGTTGCAATAACACAACGTTGTACTTAGTCGTAATGGACGGGCAGAATGCACATAACAATAAATTGTATTTTTTTTTCTGTTTGGCTTACTTTTGAAGACTTTGCTGTTGATACAAGTTTATGGGTGGGTATTGGGTGAGTGGTGGGTTTGTTTTTAACCAGGGTGATGGTTTTTAGAATCGTGTGATGGGTTTGTTTTTATGTTTTTGAAATCTGTTTAGTGGGTATTTTTTAATCTGTGTGATGGGTTTTCAAAATTGTGAGTTTTTTTAATTTGTGATGGGTTTTTTTTTAAGCTGGGTTATTGCGATTTTGAAAGCTGGGTGGTGGGGTCTTCAAAGGTCACGAGGTTGGGTTTTAATAGATAAATGTTCTTAAATCGTAGATAAATAGGCGTGATTACGTGGGGTTGTGTCACAGCCGTGTTTTTAATTGCGGGGTTCTAATTACACGAGTTTAGTAATGTTTGCACCATACACCTTTTTATAAACATATTTAGCACTATCCACCTCTTATAAAAGCATTAGCACCATCCACCTCTTATAAAAATATTAGCACCGCCCACCTATTGTATACCGCTCATACGCCTCAATCTTCAAATAGTTTTCACTAGCCTTTCATGACATCGTTACCATGGTTACTCTGTAATCTGGTAAATTGCTGCATATTAGGATTCTTTTAAAAAGCGTTTTGAAAAAAAGAGACAGGGTAAAATGAATGGGACATCTCCTTCCTGGGACTAGCGCCTTTTTTGTCCACCCTCGCGGAACTGCCTGCTGCTGGCTGAAGGGCGGGGGAGGGAGGGGAAGGGGGAGACTACTTGCATTATTGATTCTATTTGCTGTTTGAAGATCGAGTTTTCCGGGACACGATCGGTTCATTTTTATGTTTTTTTCTCTCCCTTTATTCTAGTTAGTGTGTTGGCTGTCAATTTAACACTAACTTCACAAAACGTATGTATTACACGCGCATGTATTTCATGCGATATGTGAATAAATAGGATTTATTCTCTGGGTTGTTAAGTAATCGATACGTATCATTCCGTGCAGCTGGGTATCGTTACGGCCCAGCCTGTTGCCTGGGCGAACAAGCCAACATTTGGGTCCATTGAAGACGGGCCGTTTGTTTGGGTCTTGGTTCTACTACAGGCTATTCCTTCTAATGACCGTGGTCCAGTGTTCGCTGTGGATGATTATTTCGTTCCTGCGGGGATTCAATGTACAGGCAACCGTAAATTACCGCAGGAATGTGTTATGTATAAGTGACTAATCGCTGCCTGGAATTTCGGTAACCGGCGGTGGTCGTTTGTGTGATTTCGTGAATTGGACGAGTCGCTGGGTAAGGAAAGATAGGTGACTTTATTGGAGCAGACGTGTCTTACGGGTGTTGGTTCGTGGTGTGGTCGGATGGAGACGGGCTAATCGATCTGTTA
Source organism: Physella acuta (assembly GCF_028476545.2). NCBI lineage: Eukaryota > Metazoa > Mollusca > Gastropoda > Physidae > Physella > Physella acuta. Next base: position 1,001,548 of record NW_026731844.1, on the reverse strand, counting down.
CTGGGATGGTTGGGTCACGGCTGTTTTAGGCTGTTAGGGTCATGGCTGTTTTAGGTTGGTTGGGCCATGGCTGTTATTTTATGCTGTTTGGTTCATGGCTGTTTGGGTCATGGCTGTTTTAGGTTGTTTGGGCCATAGCTGTTTTAGGCTGTTTGGGCCATGGCTGTTTGGGCCATGGCTGTTTTAGGTTGTTTGGGCCATGGCTGTTTTAGGTTGTTTGGGCCATGGCTGTTTTAGGCTGTTTGGGCCATGGCTGTTTTAGGCTGTTTGGGCCATGGCTGTTTGGGCCATGGCTGTTTGGGCCATGGCTGTTTTAGGTTGTTTGGGCCATGGCTGTTTTAGGCTGTTTGGTTCATGGCTGTTTTAGGTTGTTTGGTTCATGGCTGTTTTAGGTTGTTTGGGCCATGGCTGTTTAAAGCTGTTTGGGCCATGGCTGTTTAAAGCTGTTTGGGCCATGGTTATTTTAAGCTGTTAGGTCCAATTGTGTTTTAGGTTGTTTGGTCTATGTATGGGCTTTTTACCATTTATAACAATTTTTTGGCATCCGCCTGTTTGTTATACAGTTGTTACTCGGTTAGATTGGGGGAAAAGTCTAAAAGTATCATGTAATTTTCTCTGATCTATGGCTATACACGTATCATAGATAAATCAGTATATAAATCTTCGGTAGAGAGAATACGAGTGAGACATAGTAGGGCTTTGTACACCCCGCAATGGATATATTTGGCTCTAATAGTCACGTTAATAACTTACTCCCCCACCCCACCGATGGCTATGTTTAGCACTAATAGCCACGGTAATAACTCCCCCCCCCCCCACACACACACACCCACCCCCCGCTTATCTGCCCCCCACAAGCTGTCTCCCCTCACATTATTTATCCGCCCCATCTATTGCAGTCCGCCTTCATTAGCCTGTAGGTTAGATACAGTGGGACTCCTTTTGTTGATACTGTAAACTGCGAACCTGTTGGTGAGAAGGATGAGAGAGAAAACACCGCCCTCGTCTCTGTGAACCATGTCTCTATGTGAACCCCGACTCTTGCTAACGCTTACTGTCGTACTAATGCCCAGAGTGTTGATCGCGAGACTAGACAACCGAAGAATGGCGTGATATACTTTACCATCGTATACTCTCTTTCTATCTTATTAGATCTAGACAATGTCACGGAATAAACATTCGTTTTTTAATAAACATTTAACTTTCGTTTTAATAAACATTTATCTACAACACAATGTCGCTTTGTGGCAATTCAAGTACAAGATTTCATCAGCCACTTAATTAACGCTATTGTTTTCTTATTTTCAGTGCATTCAAATAGTGTTTTATTGTAAACACTTTTCTTGTAATTATTATTGTAAACAGAGAGCATCGAATCGAGATTTTTCTTACTTGTTGCTGTTAGGGTTTGTGTCATGGTTTAGATTAGGATTACAATTAGAGTCGGGTATCATTAAAGTTAGGGTTAGAACAGTATAAGTAGTAACTACAATAGACTTAGAATACATAAAATACATTCACCGTGTTAATATGGATAAACTGTAAATGAATATCTATGATTAGCTGTGCCCGACAGTACTGGCATAATGACGTGGGGTTATACCACAGCTGTGTGAATACGTGAGTACAGTATTAGCTGGTATTTAACGAACATTTTTATCACTTCCCGAGGCAGGAACGAGGGAAAGAAAAAAAAATCGTTACGTACACTGACAACCGCCCGCCGCCCCTCCCTCGCTTTTAACCCCTCGCCGTGACCTCGCGAGGTCACCATTGAGCACGCTACCGAATGCCACAAAGTTCGCGAGCGTAGCCTACAACACCAACTTAACTAAGTATGTAAACAACGACGCGGGTCAAGTTAGTGGTGTCCATCTAACAGCCTCACGCAGTCAACTTTGTTTCATCATCAACATCCAGATATAGTATGTTTACTTGTGAACTATCGTGGACCTGAGCTAAGAGCGTTTACTTGTTGTACGGAAGCGAATACATGTACGGATACGAATACTTATATTGTTGACGCGCAGATCGGCTGCTACGCTCGGCTTGTTGGCGGGTTACTTCTGATATCCGTCTGCTAATGTGCCGCTCCTGAAGTTTTGAGGGCTTGGTGTGTTTATTACTGTGATATATAGAGTAGAAGTTTGTTTCTAACAGATCTAGATGTTTTGTGATATTCGCTGCAGCTGTTCATGGATTGGATGATGTTTTGTGAAGTAGAATTTAGCTAAGGTGAAAACTAGTTCAGTGGACGATTCGTTCGATGAAAGGGTAATTGGTTTGTTTACTTAAGGTAATTTATTTAATGAGGCGACACGCGGTGCGTGTGGGATAGTGTTGTGGTATCATATGTTGGACTGTGTTGTATTTAGTCGGATAGTTTTGTGTTGTTTCATGTTGTTTCAAGTAGGATAGTGTTGATAAGCGATTGTATTTGTATCATGTTGGTTTGCGACATCCTTTGAGTAGGATAATGTTGTTGTGGTGTCATTTCTGCTATATTATAGCCGACAAGTCTTACTTTATGGTAGCGTTTGTTTACGGATGTTGTTACCAATGTTATGGTATGTTTACATTTTGCACTTGTTGGATATTGTAGCTATACTATTATGTGCTGGATAGTGTTACTATGTTGTACTGTGAAGGCTATTATTTTAAAAACATATCTCCTTACAATCAAACCTAACTACATATTAAACCTAACTCTATAAGTTTTTCCTTATGCCACCTTTAGATGAAGTCTTTAAATTATAACAGCAACAGATTGCCACATATAATATGCAACAAATTTTAAAGCCTACTTACAATAACTAGTACCTTTTGACGTGCTACACATAATAATCTCTTATGACAAAGTCTCTAAATTCTAACGACCCACACCCAATGAATTACCCCTTCATGAAGTCCTACATATAACTTTACTTAAACGAGCTCGCTAAATTCTAATGGTAACCAATGACGGGCTATGACGAAATCTCTGAACCCAACAGCCTAGACACAATAACTGGCCCTTTATAGCAAAACTCTAAATTCTAACAGCCAAGACGTGAATATAACTACATCCCTTTATGACGGGCTGCGAGAAAACCTCTAACTTCTAACAGTATTGACATACTAACTGGCCCATTATAACAAAACCTCTAACTTCTAACAGCCACGACATAACAACATCACTTTATGACGGGCTGCGAGGAAACCTCTAACTTCTAACAGTATTGACATACTAACTGGCCCATTATAACAAAACCTCTAACTTCTAACAGCCACGACATAACAACATCACTTTATGACGGGCTGCAAGGAAACCTCTAACTTCTAACAGTATTGACATACTAACTGGCCCATTATAACAAAACCTCTAACTTCTAACAGCCACGACATAACAACATCACTTTATGACGGGCTGCGAGGAAACCTCTAACTTCTAACAGTATTGACATACTAACTGGCCCATTATAACAAAACCTCTAACTTCTAACAGCCACGACATAACAACATCACTTTATGACGGGCTGCGAGGAAACCTCTAACTTCTAACAGTATTGACATACTAACTGGCCCATTATAACAAAACCTCTAACTTCTAACAGCCACGACATAACAACATCACTTTATGACGGGCTGCGAGGAAACCTCTAACTTCTAACAGTATTGACATACTAACTGGCCCATTATAACAAAACCTCTAACTTCTAACAGCCACGACATAACAACATCACTTTATGACGGGCTGCGAGGAAACCTCTAACTTCTAACAACCAAAACATAACAACATCACTCTATGATGGGTCACAATCAAACCTCTAACTTCTAACAGCCAAAGCATAACAACATGCCTTTATGACGGGCTACAATAAAACCTCTAACTTCTAACAACCAAAACATAACACCATCACTCTATGACTAAGCCCAGCTCGCCCGGGGCTGTGTCCCCATCAAACACCAGGTGATGTATCGCCCCATCCTATTGGTTCCCAATACACCATAGATCGATACCACAGATCATCTCAACTGTGATGTTTATTGACACACGTGACCGGCACCCCACTTAATGAATATTTCAACCCCCCCCCCCCCTTTAGCTCGCCTCTTTGTTTCTGTTCACTTAGTTTCTGTTCACTTTGTCCCTGTTCACTTTGTTTCGTTGCAACAGACGAGGTTTGACTTTTTGCCTGTGTCGATTAGTTACGTGGTTTGTAACCGCCGATCTCTACCTGACAGGTGAGCCGAGACATACATACACAACAACCTGTGCCCTGTCTCAAACCCTTGCCGTTTGTTTGGTGCATAATTTTCTATCACCTTCCAGGAATTTCACTTGCATCGCTCAACGTGAGAAAATATTTGGACGTGGTGTAAAAATTTCTGTTAAAAACACACCCGTTGTTTTAAGCATAAACACACTAGTTGTTGATGTAGATTTTGTGTTCTCGGGTGTACACCCGCTTTTTATTGCGCTTAAATGTGACTCTAAAGATTTGTTCAGTTGTTTTTTTTTTCGTCATGTAGTTCATTACATGTTGAAAAGCTTCAATTTGTTTAAAATATTAAATTTGATAAGTATTCGATTATTTTTACATCTTAACAGGGCTGCCTACTTGTACGGTTTTGCCCGTAACTTTACGATTTTGACACCCAGGTTACGGAATTACGATTATGCTGCAAAATTACGGTTTTGATTTCAGTAGAGATCAAAATCGACTTAAGTGTAAAAAAAAAAAAATTCTGGTGGTAACTTAACTTTATATTCCCGGTCTGAGTTTTATATTTTAATTTAGCTAGTTATATTTCAGTATTTCAGTGTGTTATCCCGTTCTAAGGTTCTCAGCCTTTTCCGTAACAATCCCCCCTCCCCCTTCCCGCTCATGTCATGGCTGGCGGCAGTCGTGTTTATATTGTGAACTATTGACCCCGCGAGCGGTGTTGTCCGGAGAGAAAAAAAAGGGCGTGGCCTAAATCATTGAAAGTCTCATCGCGCAGTCTGGCGAGACATATTTGCTGAGGCGGTATTACGGCTAAATGCCTAAATAGCGAGATATCGAGGCATTTCGTTTGAGATGTGCGAGAAGACAAGATTTTACTAAACATCGAGATCTAGGCTCACCTAGATCAATTACGGATCATATTTTTAAAATTGTTCTTTTCTTCTAGATATTACATTGATAAAATGTAGATTTAAAAAAAAAAATTTCAAGAAATATGCTAATTCTAAACATCGTCACCCGTCGGCCGCTTACGTTTTCTTGTTCGCGGGAGAAAAAATCCTGACACACACAGTCGAGGGGTCACTGAGTTCACATTGGTTTAGATATCGGTAGTGTAGGCCTATATCATACGTCATACTACTCATTGCAAGAACAATTCCTATTTGAAATTTTCCATTGTCGCCTTACATTCTGAATTTAACGGCGTTTTTTTTTAAAAACTAATTATTAGTCCATAAAATAAAAAGTAGCACGAGTCGCCGACTGTCATCATTACGCTGAAGAGCTTTACGATCGTATAATATGGGTCTTATTTACATTGTATTTAAAAAATGTGTAAAAATACGGAAAGTTACGGAAAGTTACGAAAAACCTATGCTCTTGTTACGGGGAAAAATTTTTTGGGGTAGGCAGCCCTGCATCTAGTGTCTAATTATTCGAATTCGCTTTGTTTCTATTTCTCAGTTGAATATTCGATCATTTCATTTGCTTAGTTGTCTCTAATAAAAATTCAATTTAAGTTTGCTTCTATTGTTAAAGTAAATATTTCATTACTATTTGCTTCTATTGTCTGAACTAAATTATTCGATTACTCGATGCTGCTATTGTCTTAAATAAATATTCCCATACTCTATGCCCTTATTGTCTAAAATTATCTAATTTCACTAAGTACATATTTACTACTGCTAGTTTTAAGTGGCTATTTATTCGGTAGGGTAGAAGTAGCTACTGTCGTGTATCGTTTGTTTCTTGAGCTCGACTTGCTCTAGAAAGCTTATGGTCCATGTAGCTCCAACTACAGTACACACCACAACTACAGCACACACCACAACAACAGCACACACCACAACTACAAAATACACCACATCTACAACACTTACCACAACAACAACACACGCCACAACTACAGCACACACCACAACTACAACACACACCACAACAACAGCACACACCACAACTACAGCACACGCCACAACTACAACACACGCCACAACTACAGCACACACCACAACTACAGCACACACCACAACTACAGCACACACCACAACTACAAAATACACCACATCTACAACACTTACCACAACAACAACACACGCCACAACTACAGCACACACCACAACTACAACACACACCACAACAACAGCACACACCACAACTACAGCACACGCCACAACTACAACACACGCCACAACTACAGCACACACCACAACTACAGCACACGCCACAACTACAACACACACCACAACAACAGCACACACCACAACTACAGCACACACCACAACTACAAAATACACCACATCTACAACACTTACCACAACAACAACACACGCCACAACTACAGCACACACCACAACTACAACACACACCACAACAACAGCACACACCACAACTACAGCATACGCCACAACTACAGCACACGCCACAACTACAGCACACGCCACAACTACAGCACACACCACAACTACAGCACACGCCACAACTACAACACACACCAAATTATGTTGCTTGACAAACATCAAGTTTTTTCCAGAAATTTGATCAAACTCTATTGTATGATCCTCTCTTCTTTAACCATTAATAATGCAACACCACATTGTACACTCGGCGTTGCCGTCCGCCAACCAAGGTACAGAGCCATTGTTAACCGTTGACTCTACACAAGTCCATTGTCTAAACCTCAACACAAACCCCAATTGTTCGTTTTTACAGCACTTACACAAGCCTAAAAATGTCTTTCTAGAAGCCATAATACAAGCTTACAGATTCTTTTCTTGAAGCCTTTAATACAAGCCTACAAATAAGCCTAAAAATGCCTGCATAGCAGACAAGCCTAAAGCCTATTAATGCCTTTCTTGAAACCTTTTTACAAGCCTACATACAAACCTACAAGTGCCTTTCTTGAAGCCTGATTACAAGCCTAAAGCCTACAAATGCCTTTCTTGAAGCCTTATTACAAGCCTACATACAAGCCTACAAATGCCTTTCTTGAAGCCTTATTACAAGCCTACATACAAGCCTACAAATGCCTTTCTTATAGCCTTATTACAAGCCTACATACAAGCCTACAAATGGCTTTCTTATAGCCTTATTACAAGCCTACATACAAGCCTACAAATGGCTTTCTTATAGCCTTATTACAAGCCTACATACAAGCCTACAAATGCCTTTATTGAAGCCTTAATACCAGCCTATACCTGCCTTTCTTATAAAACTACCTACATTAGTACCAATCTTTTAGCCATGATACAATCACAACTCTACCATTCAAAAGCCTCCTACACAAGCTCAGCGTGGCATTTCTTAAAGCCTAAATTTCTGGTATTAAAAAAGCAGCAGACAAATTGATTTTTCGATTTTCGAGCGAGGGCATTAACCTTTGACACTAGACTCCCAAACTTATACCAACCACCTATCCCTACCCCCCTTACCCCCCGAACTAAACAATGTAACCATCCATCTCCCACCCTACTGCTAGTTCCCGTCCCCCATGTCTCTTCCCCGCCGTGGACCTACAGTGCTAGGGTGTGTAAAATGTATTACCTCTTATCTCTAGAACATTCTGGGACTAATTCGCTAACTCTCCAGGAACTCTCTGTGAGAGAATGTGATATCGCCCCGCGTTGTCCGGTGTTAACTCTACCCAATCTTTCACTCGTCGTCCGTACGGTGAGCGGGTAATCCGTATCAGCTCCGGATTATGTGAACATTTCCAAACGTCAGTGGCAGTGAGGAGGATGTTGAAGACGTCTGTTGGTGGATTAGCATGGCTGAAGCAGGCAAACCACCACCGCGGAGTTACATCCCCGCCTTTCTGCTGAGACGGGGGCAGAAGACCAAGAAGAAATTGGCGGGAACACAGAGGGCGGCAGAGCTACGGCAGACGGACGCGGTAAGTAGATTTCTGATTTATAGAGGATGGGGGAAGGTGCGCCTAGATTTGGTGTGCACTAGAGAATATGGTGGGGGGGGGGGGGGGCTAGGATACTGTCGACTAACATAAAGGAGGGTGGGGTCGTCTAGGATATGGAGTAGATAGTGGATTGGAGGAAAATTTACGGTAGGGAAGGCGACAAAGAGTAAATTAAAGATAGGAAGTTGATTAGGATAGGGAGCTTATTTAGGATAGGGAGCTTATTTAAGATAGGTGAGTGGTCAAGGATACGGAAGTAAACTAACATAAAGATTTGTCGTGGGTAGAGAACTGCACTAGGATAGAGAAGATGATCAAAGATAGGTGACTTAATTACTTAAGGATAGGATTGATGAACGGTTCTTAAACTGGGTTTGATCGAACCCCAGGGACTCGGTGAGTCAATCTCAGGGGTTCAGCGGATGTCCAGACACACAAACTAGTCATGTGATTCACGATCGGATTTTGTCAGTCGGGCGATAGAACCAAGAAGGGTTCGGTGAATGCGCTTATGAAACTGGTGGGGTTCGGTACCTCAAAAAATGTTAAGAATAATTTGGGATAGATCATGGCCAAGGAATTAGTAAAAGTGATCGGTCTATGTTAAGGTATGATGATCAGGACATGAGATCGATCACGGGCTGGGAAATTGATCTTGGTTAGGGCAAGGTCAAATAGGGTGGGGATTGGTATAGTACACAGGTTCTCAAACTTTCCGGCGGCGACTTTTTTTTCAAAAGCTTAGTGACTCAAAACTACGATACAATTCAAAAATGCATACTTAACACTATTTAAACAAAATATTGTTTTAGTGTCTGTAAAAGTTGGCGACCCTACAGAAACCCATCACGACCCTTTTAAGGGTCGCGACCCGTATTTTGGGAACCCGTGGTATGCGAAATGATATTATTCCAGCTTTGGGTATTAGTCAGGAAATAGAGATTGATCTAGGCTAGGGGATTGAGCATAGTTAAGGGATTAACAAAAGCTAGGTATTATTCAAATGTGGAATTTGTCTAAAGCGTGGGGATCTACCCAGGTGAAGGGATGCTACACGGCTATGAGATTAATTAAGGTTGTAATGATTCAAAAATAAGATATCAAAGAAAGAGAAAATTAAAATACTACGATCTGTGTGAAGAATTATTATTCGTCTTTGAAAAGTATCTCTCTAGTGTAGGAGAATCCGACATTTCGTTTATTCCTTTGATATTTACATCAACATTTTTATTTTATTTTAGTTAACTATTCAGTCCAGTCTTCGTGGTATACCAATCTTTCTCTTTTACTTAGACTAATTTTCCTGGTACATTTAACCTAGACCTTAGTTAAGGTTTAGGATCACCCAGGGGTTGTAAAAGTTTAGGATCAGCCAGGGGTTGTAAAAGTTTAGGATCAGTCAGGGGTTGTAAAAGTTTAGGATCAGTCAGGGGTTGTAAAAGTTTAGGATGAGCCAGGGGTTGTAAAAGTTTAGGATCATCCAGGGGTTGTAAAAGTTTAGGATGAGCCAGGGGTTGTAAAAGTTTAGGATGAGGCAGGGGTTGTAAAAGTTTAGGATGAGCCAGGGGTTGTAAAAGTTTATCAGCCAGGGGTTGTAAAAGTTTATCAGCCAGGGGTTGTAAAAGTTTAGGATGAGCCAGGGGTTGTAAACGTTTAGGATCAGTCAGGGGTTGTAAAAGTTTAGGATCAGCCAGGGGTTGTAAACGTTTAGGATCAGTCAGGGGTTGTAAAAGTTTAGGATCAGCCAGGGGTTGTAAAAGTTTAAGATCAGTCAGGGGTTGTAAAAGTTTAGGATGAGCCAGGGGTTGTAAAAGTTTAGGATGAGCCAGGGGTTGTAAACGTTTAGGATGAGCCAGGGGTTGTAAAAGTTTAGGATGAGCCAGGGGTTGTAAAAGTTTACGATCAGTCAGGGGTTGTAAAAGTTTAGGATGAGCCAGGGGTTGTAAAAGTTTAGGATCAGCCAGGGGTTGTTAAAGTTTACGATCAGCCAGGGGTTGTAAAAGATTGACTGACGTCCACTCTACTCCCACAGGTCAGCAAGTCAGTGGACAGCCTCCTGTCCGTCGCCTCCAGCATCAGCCTCCCACCGGATGCCACTCTCCGTGAGCACCGGCCTGACCGGCACAGCCTCCAGTCCTCCTCCACCTCCCAGGTCCGGTCGTCCAACGGCCAGGTCCGGAGACACTCGTACGACTTTAGCGTCAATGACAACGACATGAGCGACATGGACGCCACGTCATCCAGCCAAGAACCGTCGCCCGTCCCCGGGCAGAAGGAGGTGAAGAAGACGAGCCAGGACTCCCCCGAGTACTGGAGGCCGGTGCGGCAGGTCAACAGACAGTCCACCCTGTCCTCGGTCGGGCCCTCGATGAGCTCGGCCAGCGACTGGGACTCGGCTGACTCGGATATCGACGAGAAAAATAGCGTCATGTTCGACGCCGAGAGTCAGAACGTTGTCTTGTCTGATGAGGACAACACCACCAGCTCCACGGGCTCACCTGTGGTTAAAGTTCACACGATGGCAAGCCAGGTAGGCGAGGGTGGTCTGTTGACTTGAGGGGGGGGGGGAGAAGGTAGTCTATAGATTATCGTGGGGGTGTATGAGAAAGTAGTCTGTTGACTGCCGGTAGTCTGTAGACTGCCTGTAGTCTGTAGACTGCCTGTAGTCTGTAGACTGGACTGCCTGTAGTCTGTAGACGGCCTGTAGTCTCTAGACTGTAGACTGCCGGTAGACTGTAGACTGCCTGTAGACTGTCGGTAGTCTATAGACTTTCAGTAGTCTAGCTTGGGGATGGTGAAGGGTTATTAAGACGTTAACAAGAGAAACATTTGAACATTAAGACATCAATAAATAACTTAAAATGTTAACGAAGAATGGTATTTCTTAAAGATAAAAATCGTATCGGGCCTCAGGTATTCTAAAAATAGCTGAAAGAATGTATGTAAACAGAACCACGTGTTGGTTATGGTACAAAACTGCTGGCAGTGAACCATGTAGAGTTCAGTGGAGCGTGACCGTGTTGTGTTACTAGCCGGGATGGAATATCATATTTTAAGCTACACGTTAATCAAGAGCAGTGTGTACTTCATGTGGTTACCATGGTGGCGATGTTGTGCTTCGTGTATTTACCATGATGGTGATGAAGCTTTAAAAAATACAATCTGTCATTTAAAAAGTCTGTTTTAGTGTGCCATCCGACACATATCGCTAGACGGGTCAGCCATTCAATGACCATGTTAGAATTTTGGTTTGACATCACAGGTTAACTAAACCAGTAGATAGCTTAAGTAGGTTAATCAACACAATAGTTAGCTTAAGTAGGTTAATCAACACAGTAGATAGCTTAAGTAGGTTAATCAACACAGTAGATAGCTTAAGTAGGTTAATCAACACAGTAGATATATTAAGTAGGTTAATCAACACAGTAGATATATTAAGTAGGTTAATCAACACAGTAGATATATTAAGTAGGTTAATCAACACAGTAGATAGCTTAAGTAGGTTAATCAACACAGTAGATATATTAAGTAGGTTAATCAACACAGTAGATATATTAAGTAGGTTAATCAACACAGTAGATATATTAAGTAGGTTAATCAACACAGTAGTTAGCTTAAGTAGGTTAATCAACACAGTAGATATATTAAGTAGGTTAATCAACACAGTAGTTAGCTTAAGTAGGTTACATAACTATTAGCATAAGTAGGTCAATCAACACAACTGTTAGCACAAGTAGGTCAGTGAAACCACTACCCTGTCCGTCAGATGGCCAGACAACACAGAAAAACCTGACAAGAGTAACCTTGCCTCAGCTGACCTCTAGGATCGATAACTCTAGTTAATTTATGTATTGGCCTGGGGGCATAGTATGTACAAGTTGTATATTTATATGTATGTATATGTATATAAATATTTACATATATATATATATATATATATATATATATATATATATATATATATATATATATATATATATATATATATATATATATATATGGGGGTGTGAATATGTTAATAAACAGACGGACTGGCGGGAGCGTGGCTTGGGTGTATATTTAAGGTATGTTTGTATAAATGTACATATGAAAGCTAATTTACAAATCGAGCATTAATTATCCACACGTCTACCAGTCTACTCTTCTATAAACGAACATAAAACCTAACATGAAGAAACAAGAATGTACAGGCTGTTTATTTGGGTAGCCAGATTGTTGAGACAGGAAGGTGGCGCCTTAATTATCGTCTGCCCCGGAAGTTCAAACAGGCAGTTAGCAGGAGACGACTGGTTTATTTACAAACGCTATGATAGTTAACTCCCCGCCACGGAGATTTCCACACAATCGTGATTGGTTCGCACACAATCATGACTGCTTTACCCCAAATTATGCCATTGGTAGTTTTATATTTTGTAGTAGCTGTTAAAGAAAAGTAAATGTCTGTGTTAATATTTGATGGAGTGAGCGAAAACCGCAAGCGACTGATGTTTGGTTTAGAGAATGTCAAGTTTGGCAGATGTGATGTTGAGGGAGGGTAAAGGGGGGGGGGAAATGAGAATAAACGTCGGCTTAGAGATTAAATTTTCATCCACGTTAAAAGCCATATGAGTGGGGTAAATGGTCAGCGGGGTCCCACGAGAGAGCAGACATCACATTTCGAAGGTCGGAGATTACGTTTGGTCAACTCTAATTATCTCAGCTAATAATTGCGTTAGTGCGTGTGGACGCGGGTCCATCTGATTTTTTGGTGCTAATGTTCCTAGGGATATTTTTATACCAATGTTTGTTGACCGTTCACAAATGCTCACACGCTAATGTTTAATTTAACTCTCGCCACTTCTTTACCATGCGTCTCTTCCGCTAACGCCAATGTCATTTTGTAAATTGTAGTTTAATTGTTATTTGATTGTAAATTATCTACGCTGCCAACAAGCCATGCGAATAACCATTAAAGGGCAAACAATCCCGTGAATAATTTATCTTCTCCTTATTGGAGATTGGTTTCTGCATACATTTGGTAATTAAATGCAACTGTGTAACACTATCTTTTCCTTTTACATATCATCTGTTTCAACAATTTCTAGAGTTCTCAAAATATGCAGCTCCACGCTTTTTTTTTCTGTTCGGCCTAATCTACACAGTCGATAACAGAACTACTCAAAATGAAACCGTTGCTTTCTAGACGTTGTTTTTAATACCAGACAATTTAAAAAGCAGACGTGGACATAACGTGGTGCATCCACAGGCCGTCACGTGGTGCATCCACAGGCCGTCACGTGGTGCATCCACAGGCCGTCACGTGGTGCATCCACAGGCCGTCACGTCTGGAACTGGGATCATCCAGTCAAATTTCGGGCACCATCGTCTGCAAGTTTTAAAGACGATACCCCGGTGGCTCGTTGGCTCAAGATGGCGGCACGTCTTGTCGCCTCGTTCTGAAGTTGTTGTTATTTTAGTTAAACAAACCCAACCGCTACACAATACTTAATTAAACCCATCGCCCACTCATAACTTAATTAAATCTAATGTCCCTCGGCTACGTATGTTTTTATTCCACTACTTAATTAAAATTAGATATAACAGTCCTATTTAAGTAGATTTTTCTTTTTATTGTTTTGTATGGTCTAGTGAGGGGAGTTTAGGAAGAGGATAATATTATCACGTCAATTGTACCAAACCAAGCCCATTTACCAAACCAAGCCCATTTTACCATACCAAGCCCATTTTACCATACCAAGCCCATCTTACCATACCAAGCCCATTTTACCAAAGCAAGCCCATCTTACCAAACCAAGCCCACAAGCCCATCTTACCAAACCAAGCCCATTTTACCAAACCAAGCCCATTGTACCAAACCAAGCCCATTGTACCAAAACCAAGCCCATTGTACCAAACCAAGCCCATTGTACCAAACCAAGCCCTTTGTACCAAACCAAGCCCATTTTACTAAATCAAGCCCATTTTACCAAATCAAGCCTATCTTACGAAACCAAGCCAATCTTACCTAACCAAGCCCATTTTACCTAACCAAGCCCATTTTACCTAACCAAGCCCATTTTACCTAACCAAGCCCATTTTACCAAACTAGTTCTACCAAAACCAAACCTAACCGATACTATACTACGGACCATATATTGGATTGACCCAGATAGACATATAGACATACAACATATATATATATATATATATATATATATATATATATATATATATATATATATATATATATATATATATATATAAACTAGAAAATGTATCAGTATCTGCACTCAAACATACCAACTAAGAATACCACATTAAGCTCCGCCTTGAGCTGCCTGTCACCACCAAAACCGTGCTAGGACATCTTTATCTTATCCACGCTACGCCCATTAAATCTAAATTAGATGCAGTAGCGTAGCGAGGTCGGGTGTCACCCGGTGCGGCACTTAATGGTGTCACCCCCCCCCCCCCTCAGAGGCGTAGCGACCCTTCCCGGGGACAAGACAAACTTTCACGTTTTCGATTTGCACCCCCCTCCCCCTCAAACTTTCGATTTGCACCCCCCCCCTTAAGTTTTTCTCTATATAATTTGCTATTTTTAGCCTTGGTGTCACCCCCCTTAATGGTGTCACCTGGTGCGGTCCGCACACCCCGCCCCCCCCCCTCGCTACGCCCCTGATTAGATGACCTTAATTTTCTCTGGAATATTCGATAGAGAGTCTGAAATGAAGACTGACTTGATCGTATTTTGAACTCTGTAATTCGTGAGACGATATCTAATTTCAGGCGAAATTTTTGCCCTTTTTGTTCCCTTTGTGACTTCTCTTTTCTGTCAATAAAACCTGATTGTCTTAGAATTTTACAATTTTAAAAGCCTTACAAAACCAAAAGCTATTTCCATCGCTTATTTAATAAAAAAAAATATCCTAGATGAAAAATACCCTAAAATGAAACACAATCCAGAATCTTATTTCTTTTGTTTTATTTTTACACAAGTTTTACTTTCTTCCATTTCTACCAACTTCTTTACTTTTTCTGAGATCTTCCTGGAGCAATTTGCGTCGTCTGCCCGACCATTTTTCCCGCCATATTTCACGCGAGTTCTCTGTCTTTATTCAGCCCTCCCTTATCAAATCTGAATTTGGGAGAAAATGTAAAAACAAAAATGTTCAGGCTTTAGCTGAGATAGAGGGCGAGTGGTAAGAAAAAAGTGATGGTCCTATTTGGAAAGTTCCAGGTTTTTAAAGTATAGAGGGAGAAAATGTGTTATTGCTAGAATATTTGAGGGGGGGGGGGGGTCTAAAAAATTCAGTTACTCTTAACTTCTTTTCGGATTTAGAAATTGTAATCCTTGAGACTCTGTTGAAGTCACTTATATTTGGATTTGAAAAAGCTGTACATATTTGTGGAGTTGTGTTTATACCAATGTTCATGTCGTATTAAAACATAGGTGTTGACCAAGGTGTTTTAATTTATACACAAAGCACTAACAAAAAAATTGGTTTTAAATGTTACATATTTAATAACGTTACACTTTTGGCCATGTTCCGTATAACGCTGAGAAATGGTAGTGTCCGGCCTAGGTGTTAAAATAGAGTGGTCAGTGACTCAGTTGTCCAGCTTAGTGTGGTCATTTGTCAATAATAATGTTAAAACATTGTGGTAATACGTCCATTCTAATGCTGAAACATTGTAGTCAAATGTCTAGTCTAATGTTAAAACACTGTGGTCGAGTGTCCATTCTAATGTTAAAGCATTGGTGTAGTGAGTCCTACACAACCGTGCTACAAAAATTGTGCAATATGACTACTCCATCTTTCAAAAGGTATTAGAACCAATCACAATTTGTGTTAACAAAGACAGCTTACACCCAACTCTAGACCTGTTTTTATTGTTGTAACTCAATTCACTAGAAGATGGTGTTAAACACGTCCAGTCTTTAGATGTAAACCCATATTACCGTGTTACGTTGTACAAGAACAATGTAAAGGGGTATCTGATTTCTCACAGCTCCATCTGTGCTGACCTTATCAACATGTTTTATTCATGTGGGGTGGACATCTGGAGTGTAATGTTATACAGATCAGTGTGTGGGTGGGGTCATAAGGGGTGGGGTGTGGCACTGGGTGTGGGGGCAGGAGAAAAGGTTAATCGAGGCGCTTGTTAAGAGCTGTGTGGAGGTCCCAGGTCAGTAGCTTGGATATGGGTTAACATTCAGCAGAAGATTTGGGGGATGTACGGTGGGGTTTACGTAAAGCTGAGGTCGTTGACAGACGCATCAATGTTTCTGTTGCATTAAGGGTACTGACATTGATGGTGTATATGTTATCTGTGATATACGTTACACCGCTTAGATATCCACACTTAAGTAGTATCTGTGGTATCTTCAGTTACATCACAAGTACCCACATAGAAGCTGTATATATCATCTGCTAGATGCATTATGTCACAGATATTCACATAGATGCTGTATATGTTTTCTGCTAAATGCGTTACATCACAGATAGTCTCTTAGATGCTGTATGTGTTATCTGTGATATGCTATATCACAGATAGCCACATCGCACATGTATCTGTGTCTTCAGTCACATCTCAGATATCCACATCGATGTTTTAAGCTATCTGTGTCTATCTACATCACCGATATCCACATAGAAGTATAGACGTTTTAAGTTATCTGTGTCTATAGTTTAATCACCGATATCTTCATCCAAGTTTTAAGTTATCTGTGTCTAAAGTTAGATTACCGATACCCTCATCCAAGTTTTAAGTTATCTGTGTCTAAAGTTAGATTACCGATACCCTCATCCAAGTTTTAAGTTATCTGTGTCTATAGTTAGACCACCGATACCCTCATCCAAGTTTTAAGTTATCTGTGTCTATAGTTAGACCACCGATACCCTCGTCGAAGTTTTCAGTTATCTGTGTCTATAGTTAGATCACCGATACCCTCACCATCCAAGTTTTAAGTTATCTGTGTCTATAGTTAGATCACCGATATCTTCATCCAAGTTTTAAGTTATCTGTGTCTATAGTTAAAGCACCGATATCTTCATCCAAGTTTTAAGTTATCTGTGTCTATAGTTAGATCACCGATACCCTCATCCAAGTTTTAAGTTATCTGTGTCTATAGTTAGATCACCGATACCCTCATCCAAGTTTTAAGTTATCTGTGTCTATAGTTACAACACCGAGATAGCCAGCCCTCGGAACAACAGAACAAAGGACGCAGTAAAACTTAAGTTCCACGGTTGTGTGTATAGGCCTGCAGTAGTGCTACCTTACAGAAATATATGGCGGGGCGGGAGGAGGATAAGATAGACAATATGTTCCTCAGCTGAATTAGACGTTGTGGTTTTATGTAATTGTACATCGTGTGTGGTGGTACTACACGTTTGTAGACTTCATCAGTACATCTTGTTCAGTGGTTCTATATATGCTAACATCACAACTGTATTAAATCTTCTGGCTCTATTTAAATGACATGCTGTCTCTCTATCTCTCTCTCTCTCTCTCTCTCTCTCTCTCTATATATATATATATATATATATATATATATATATATATATATATATATATATATATATATATATATATATATATATATTTAAATCAGATATTGTGGCTCTATTTTTTTAAATCACATGTTGTTAACCCCTCTATTAAAATCCCAAGTTGTGTCTTAATCTCATATTGTGGCCCTATATTTAAATATCATATCGTGGCCCTCTGTATTTAAATCTCATATTGTGGCCCTCTGTATTTAAACCACATACTGTGGCCCTCTCTATTTAAATGTCATTGTGGCCCTCCCATGTTGCCGCCCTCCCAAGAACCAAACGAACTTTTCAAGCCTATTTATATTTACCGTATAAAAAAACATCCCTAGAAAAAAAAAAACAAGCCAATGTTTTATCGACTACAAAGTTTGCCTACTCTAGCAAAGTTTACCTAATGGGTTTTCTGATCAATGCATTCGGTCGATGACAAATTACTTAACAGCGTTTACTTGTGTGCTGCTACCGGGCCTTAACGTCGATACAACTGTTTTTATGGTCATTGCATTACCTTAAGAATATAAAGACATTCTCTTATTAAACGATTGATTTTAACATTGCTACATTTTAATGCTAACAGTCCAGGTCTGTAATTATGATTGATTATTTAATTTACATGACAGCATGGTAAACATGAAATATGAGACTTACTCTTCAAGCTTTGCAGTCAAGGAAGTTCATGTATAAAATTTGATGAACAAAATGTTATTGTAAGAATAGCTTTATAACTTCCTGTTGGCTGATACTTTACCCTTAATGGTAACCAACGTTGAGAATCGTGTTACATTACCATGTGCTTAATATATATGTTTGTGTATGTAGGTATATATATATATATATATATATATATATATATATATATATATATATATATATATATATATATATATATATATATATATATATATATATATGGGGGCATCCATAAATGACGTCACGCTTTTTTGACGATTTTTACTTCCCCCCCCCCCTCCCCTCCCTCACACATCGTCACAAAAAGCCAGACCCCCCCCCCTAAAATGACGTCACATCTCAGCCTACAACCCCCCCCCCCCTCAAAATTGCAGTTGAATTTTTTTTTAAACTTCGATATTTTTTCAAAATCTTGTCTGAACTCTGTCAAAATAGCGTCTTTTAATCAATTTCTATTACAATTTATTAAAACAGTTTTCTAAAACGCGAAATAATGTCTAAAATTCGTTTTCTAACATTGCTTTTTTATAATGCAAAAGTGTGACGTCGCACCATCTGATTTCCCCCCCCCCCCCTCCTCCTCATCCCACACCGTCACAAAATTACGGACCCCCTCCCCCCTTCGAGTGTGACGTCATTTATGGAAGACCCCCCTATATCCTAGGATCTTTCTTCTAAGTCTAACTCTAACATGTCAAAAACATAAAGCCAACATTTTACGAGCAGGCCAGATGTACCACTTGACAATGACATAAATGCAAGTTGTTTCCTATTGAAGATACATTTGTGAGTCAAAGATGTTAACTGTCATCCATGTATAAACTTTTGAAATGACATCTCATCCTATCTGACACGATCTGTTGGTCTACGCTAAAGTAATCAGCATGGAAACATAACAACCGAAAATGTTAGCATGGCTTAACAAAAAAATTAAGTCGCGCGCATGAAACGGTGCGATGTCGATCAACGGATCTTGATTGCATCTTCCCATTGTTTGAAGATGTAAACATCCAGCTGACCCATAACCCATGATGAGCACAGCCCATCTTCAACCCGCATGTCTATCTTGTCTATTCACGAGGCGAACTTGAGTGTTTTATCGATCAGCTGATCGTAGTTTACTGTTGAAACTCGTGCGTCCCAAGTGTAGCGGATGTGATGCAGCGTGGTGAATGGAGAAATCTTTCGCTAGATTGTGACTCTGACTCGAGTGTTTATGCGAATTAAAGATAGCGATGTCTTCTGCGTTATTTGTTTGTTTGTTCTCCCTTGCAGAGGCGTAGCGGGGGGGGGGGGGGACATATGTCACCGGGCGCCGACCTTAGGGGTCGCCAAAATGGGTTGGAAAAACAAAGTAAAAGTTTGAGAGGGGAGGGTGCAGATCGAAAGTTTGAGGGGGGTGCAAATCGAAAGCTTGTTCCCGGGTGCCGGGAAGGGTCGCTACGCCTCTGCTCCATTAACAAATTTTTAAACAGTACACTTCTTCTATTATACAAATCTCGTGGTCCATTGTACACCTTATGTGTACACCGCATTGTTTATTGTGACCAGCCTAATATTATCTGTTTTGCCACTTGCCCATGGCAAAGATTATTCCATAACTAAACCGGTCAGACAACCGTTAATCTAGCAGCCAATAAAAACTAGACGCGACACTGACAAGTGTGATTGACGTCCCTATGGTACGTGCCATTTTGTCACCGGCTTATTTACTAAATTTTGTTAAGCGGCTTAAGGGGAGAACAGTACCAGAATAAATCAGAATGGCTGATCTCCCCTGTTATATCTTTAGGGTAGACGAGTAACGCAAAAAGTCAAAATGGCTGGTCTCCCCTGTTGTGTCTGCGGCAAATACAGAAGAGTAGTAGCACAAGAAGCCAGACTGGCTGATCTCCCATCTTATATCTACATCGGCTAAGGGGAAAGAATCCTCATTATTCCATTCCTCCACTCTCCCATCTTGTAAAACTGCTCCCCTTCCCTGTATTGATCTAGCATCGAGCTGGACGTGTCTGGTGATCATAGGTCTAGTTTAGCTTTCACATTTGGATCCATCGCTGAGGCATTTGTCGAGATCGTTCATCAAATGGCCAGGAAAATATTGATCGGGTTAAATACAATACGCGCTATTAAACAACGAAATTTTGTAAGGATAGTAAACTGACCGGTCAATGTTGTGTTGATTGTAAACTGACCAGTCAGTGTTGTGTTGATAGTAAACTGACCATCAATGCTGTGTTGTTAGTAAACTGACCAGTCAATGTTGTGTTGATAGGTAACTGACCAGTTAATGTCGTGTTGATAGTAAACTGACCAGTCAATGTTGTGTTGATAGTAAACTGACCAGTTAATGTTGTGTTAATTGTAAACTGACCAGTCAATGTTGTCTTGATTGTAAACTGACCAATCAATATGTTGATGATTGTAAACTGACCAGTCGATATGGTCTTGATTGTAAACTGACCGTCAATGTTGTGCTAATTGTAAACTGACCAGTCGATATGGTCTTGATTGTAAACTGACCGTCAATGTTGTGCTAATTGTAAACTGACCAGTCGATATGGTCTTGATTGTAAACTGACCGTCAATGTTGTGCTAATTGTAAACTGACCAGTCCATGTTTAACTCATAACCGTTTATTCAGGTCTGTGCCGACTATATGGACCCACGCCACAACACGCCATACTCTAGAATCTTCTAAGTTCTCCCAGCCTGAGACCAGTTACAAAGTTTAATGTAAATCAGCTTCTACCTTACCTCTTATATTCCCCCTTGCGGATTATCTCACGCGTCATTTCCTACCCTCTCCAAGCCTCGTTAAGGTTGATTGAATTAAAACGTCGAGACAACAACAGAATTAAGCTCTCATTTTCAAACGTTAAACAACATGATGGATGGAACAAGCAAAACGGTATTTTTTACCGCGCGATTTATCCGCTAACTGGCAAATAATTTCTGTGCTTTGTGTTACATTAGCATAATTTATTCAAGCTTAATCAACGCCTCCACCCCCTCTAAAAAAATCGTTGGTTCCCCTGCCTCTACAGCTACCCCTCTCTCGTCTATCTAACACGGTGACTGCACGCACGCTCGTATAAAACCACTCGGTCATGGCTCAAGTTATGCTGCAGCATCACCCGCTCACAACATTAGATCGTGTGTATAAATCAACTACATTGTGATAAACGCTAGACAGTTGTATTTAAACACTACTTTATTTTGTATTGTTAATCGGTCTCTAACCCTGGCCCTAAATAATAGCCCTGACCACTACCTTAATACCGACCTTAGGAGCATTAAACAGAATAAAGCTGTATGCTATAATACATTCTCATACCGGCGTTCTTTAAGAACCCATTTTTTGATAGATTACATTGATAAAGTAAATGAAGCAGTTTTATTATTGTCGACTGCATTAGGGACACATCATAAGCATCGGCTAGGTAAATGATTTATCGGCCGTCTGAAACTATCAGGCTAAGTTCTTTCTTCCGCTGGAAGCAGCATGGTTACACTGCGAATTCCGGTAATGAAATCAAACAGATCCCATCCTCAACTCCCACACACCACCACCACCACACATACACCCACCCAGAAAAATCTTTACTCTGTATTCCGCCACAGAAGAACAAAATAGGTTTTTAATATTCCGTTTGATCAATCGCTCCCTAGTCAGCAATAGATCAATTACTTTCTGACAATGTGGCGACCGACTATGAAATGGGGGTTTGTTTTGGTGGAAAACAAAAACACTGCCAAACTTCTTCAAGTTTTTAAATATTTATTTACTCATCTGTTGCTGCTCCAGCCAATGTTTGTGTTGTGTGTTGTGTTATTCCTGTCTGACCCCTGGGGAGAAAACGGACCACGCCTCTCCATTGGACTCAGTTTTTGAGCAGCTTTCTTTATATTAGCGCCAATAAAAACTCGCAGACCTTGCCTCATCTTCTGCTGTCCTCCAGGATTTCCTTGGCCACTTTCCTCTTCCCTTGGGGATTCCAGTCTAACGCTTGCCTCGCGATGTTGTCCTCTCACCTACTCAGGGTATGTCCGATCTATCCTTATTGGCGAGTTTTTTGTGTACCTGTCTATGGACTGTTTGTTGTGTTACTAATATGTAACTCCAGTCCATTAGTAAACCTTGATTTATTTCTACCATACAATTTTTTAGTCACAAGTTCGTCACAATTGGCCTTCTCCTCCCCCCCCCCCCCCCACTATCAACACATTATCGACGAAATACACCCAAATCATCCCTGGCAAAATTCTGTGTGTATCTGTGGTAAATTCTTAATTTTAGACTTATGTGTAAGTAATTAAAATAATTACATGGCAGACTAATATTTTGTTCGTACACTTTAATCACTTACCCCTTCAACCCGCATACCCTTTGACCCGTATGCTATGTGGGTAACCTCTGGCCTCAATGTTCGAGAAAGATAGAACCTTCCTGTCAAAGGAAATTGAATTTTCCTAACGAGTTTAATCAGCTGGAAAGTCTACACATGCCAATCAATGGATAACTCAAGAATGTGTAACCCGCTTGATACAGTATAACCTGTGATATATTGGGACGTGTTTTGTATGGAAGATGTTTTGCCTGAAAAATGTTTTGTATAGGTTCTTATGATTGGAACGTATTTTGAATAGAATCATGTTTGTATAGCATTGTAAGCCTTCAGTGAAATAATGTATACAACAAACTATGAAGTTTTTTTTTTTTTTTTAAGTTAATGATTTAAAGCTGCACTATATGCCAGAATACGCAATAGTCTTGAAAATCTGAATCTGCCCAGATTCAATAATAAGCGCTAAATGTATTTGTTTTAAAGTAATGTTTTTTGGAATTCCATTCGCCATTTAGTATTTGGCGATGTGGTTTATAGTTAACCTAATGAATGTGATCTTCCCATTGAGTTTATTGCTCTAGTATAGCTCTCTGTGGGGCTGTGTGGTCCTCGGCTAATGTGTTTGGTAAACAGCTGTTTAAAATAATTGCCGTCTTCATTGTGTACTTCATTTGTGGTACATTCGTTGTCTCTGTAAGAGTTAAAGTACACTTTTTTTCTGGGAGGGCGGTGGGGGGGGGGTCTTAGACAAGGCGGAAGGTGTTAGCTAATAGCAATGTAAAGTCAGTTTTAACTGAACAAAGTTGAATATTCGAAGGGTCAGTCTGAATGTCCATCAGAGCTACGGTGAATCTTAATGTCCATCTGGACTACGGTCAATCTAAATGTCCATTTGGACCACGGTCAATCTAAATGTCCATCTGGACCATGGTCATTCTGAATATCCATCTGGTTTACCGTCCACCCGGATGTCGAACGTCCATCTTGACCACGGTCACGCCCGACGTCCCAAAGGACTGTCTGTCCGATTGGTCAGTGGCCGTGTGTCTGTGTGTCCGTGAACTAATCTCTCTATACTGGTCACCATCTATTGGTTCTCATGCCTCCTGTGTCCCCCTCGCTGTGACCGTAATGTTTTAAAATATTCTGCTAAAAACCCGTTTTATATCTAGTACAGGTTTCTGCTTTAGGCCTTAGACGTAGGCGACGTCATTAGTCTTAAGTAATGGGCTAATATAGGCTTTAACATAATAGCTGATGTAAGTTTTGACTTCACATTTGACCGTTGCAAATAAATTCTCTATACACTATATATGGACTTACTAAATAATAAAAATGTATGTAGATATATTACTTTAAGTTTTAGGGTGGATAACCTTTTTGATTAGATTTTCATGATTTGGAATGTTGAAAGGTTTTCAGCTAGAGAATGCTTATCTCAGAACAATATTTTTATAAGTTCCCTTTCAGAACTAACGAACTACAGATCTTGGAAAATGTGCCAAATTAAAATTGTCATCGGTTTAATCTACATAATGTCGACACCATTATGATGTATTGTTGGGAAACCATCATGATGTGAGGGTATGACACCATTATGTGTGGGTGGTTGGGACACCATTATGTGTGGGTGAGTTGGACACCATTATGTGTGGGTGGGACACCATTATGTGTAGGTGTGTTGGACACCATTATGTGTGGGTGGGACACCATTGCGGGTGGGTGGGACACCATTATGGGTGGGTGGGACACCATTATGTGTAGGTGTGTTGGACACCATTATGTGTGGGTGGGACACCATTATGTGTGGGTGGGACACCATTGCGGGTGGGTGGGACACCATTATGGGTGGGTGGGACACCATTATGTGTAGGTGTGTTGGACACCATTATGTGTGGGTGGGACACCATTATGTGTGGGTGGGACACCATTGCGGGTGGGTGGGACACCATTATGGGTGGGTGGGACACCATTATGTGTAGGTGTGTTGGACACCATTATGTGTGGGTGTGTTGGACACCATTATGTGTAGGTGTGTTGGACACCATTATGTGTGGGTGGGACACCATTATGTGTGGGTGGGACACCATTGCGGGTGGGTGGGACACCATTATGTGTAGGTGAGTTGGACACCATTATGTGTGGGGGACACCATTATGTGTGGGTGGGACACCATTATGTGTAGGTGTGTTGGACACCATTATGTGTGGGTGGGACACCATTATGTGTGGGTGGGACACCATTATGTGTAGGTGTGTTGGACACCATTATGTGTGGGTGGGACACCATTATGTGTGGGTGGGACACCATTATGTGTGGGGGACACCATTATGTGTGGGTGGGACACCATTATGGGTGGGTGGGTGGGACACCATTATGTGTAGGTGAGTTGGACACCATTATGTGTGGGGGACACCATTATGTGTGGGTGGGACACCATTATGTGTGGGTGGGACACCATTGCGGGTGGGTGGGACACCATTATGTGTAGGTGAGTTGGACACCATTATGTGTGGGGAACACCATTATGTGTGGGTGGGTGGGACACCATTGCGGGTGGGTGGGACACCATTATGTGTAGGTGAGTTGGACACCATTATGTGTGGGGGACACCATTATGTGTGGGTGGGTGGGACATCATTATGTGTAGGTGTGTTGGACACCATTATGTGTGGGTGAGTTGGACACCATTATGTGTGGGTGAGTTGGACACCATTATGTGTGGGTGGGACACCATTATAATGTGTGGGTGGTACACCAATATATGTGGATGGGACCCCGTTATAATGTGTGGGTGGGAGACTATTATGTGTGAGTGGGACACCATTATGTGTGGGTGGGACACCATTATAATGTGTGGGCGTGTGGGACACCATTATGTGTGGGACACCAGTACGTGTGGGTGGGTGGGACACCATATGGGTGGGTGAGACACCATTTTGTGTGGGTGAGACACCATTATATTTGGGTGGTTGGGGGACACCATTATGTGTGGGCGGGACACCATTATGATGTGTGTGTGGGACACCATTATGTGTGTGTGTGGGACACCATTATGATGTGTGTGTGGGACACCATTATGTGGGTGAGTGCAGGAAATTAAGACTGTTTCCGTTAGTTTTGTTAAATCATGTTCACGTTGATCGACCGGCTGAGAATGGACATGCACGTCAGGTTCAAACAAAAACCAAAATCTCCCTCTTGTTTTCTTAAATCTTATTTTTAGCAGACACACACACAAACTCTCTCACACACACACATTTAAGGCATGATTGCCCTTTCTAGCGCTCAATGCGATAATACTGTGGGCTGTTGAACATGGTGTTCGATGTTCCATATTTGAAGCACGTTTGCTTCGTAATTTATTTCTTGTTGCAAGATTGTTCCTCCATTCTTCAAGTATGGGGTTTAATGCTTAAGGCATATTCAATGCTTAAGACATGTTCATACTTTATGGCAAGTTATTTGATATTTTAACATGTCTTTTAATGATTGATGCCAGTTTTCTATGCTTCAATCTCCATGAATGCAAATAATTAAAATTAATTCACAGCACATTAAATTAATGACGGTTGTTTCAATCACTACGGTAACTCCTTTTGCGACAAAGGCTTGCGCACACCAACAAACTAAAACGTATCCTAACTACTACTGTTAAACCAGGAGTTCAATATTTATGATGGGAATTGTGAGTCAGACTAGAGCCATAAGGCAGGCTGACACAGCAGAGTCAGACTGGAGCCATAAGGCAGGCCGACACAGCAGAGTCAGACTGGAGCCATAAGGCAGGCCGACACAGCAGAGTCAGACTGGAGCCATAAGGCAGGCCGACACAGCAGAGTCAGACTGGAGCCATAAGGCAGGCCGACACAGCAGAGTCAGACTGGAGCCATAAGGCAGGCCGACACAGCAGAGTCAGACTGGAGCCATAAGGCAGGCCGACACAGCAGAGTCAGACTAGAGCCATAAGGCAGGCCGACACAGCAGAGTCAGACTGGAGCCATAAGGCAGGCCGACACAGCAGAGTCAGACTGGAGCCATAAGGCAGGCCGACACAGCAGAGTCAGACTAGAGCCATAAGGCAGGCCGACACAGCAGAGTCAGACTGGAGCCATAAGGCAGGCACACAACAGCCGCTCTCCTGATACTTGTTAAGTTCCAATTACCAAATCCAGAATAATTAAAATATCAGCTTGTATAATGTGTGGTGTTGGGTTGCACAGGGGAGCCTCTTTTACCGCACATGTTCAGTTGGTGTGTGTATATGTATGGTGGGTGTTCCAGTAGTGTATGGGGAAGGGAGGGCGTCAGTACAACTGTGTAACCTGCTTGTATATTATTTTATTTAAAGATTAATTAGGTGAAACTACTACTTCATAAAAAGCCAAAACGACACCCTACCCTCCCGGGATGCAGAGTTTCGATACGCCAACGGCATTTGTCAATGTATTTTCCAGAGTGGATTAGTTTTATCTGATGATCTGATTATATTACAAATTGGGTTCTAAGCTTCAGCGCTACAGCATTCTCATACCGGAGCGATCGCTATAGCATTATCTTACAAGGCCGATCACTATAACACTCTTTCTTACAAGTTAGACCACTACAATATTCCACAAGGCCGATTACCACAAGCTCTACAAGGGTGATCACTACTACACTCTCTTACAAGGGAGATCACTACCACACTCTCTAAAAAAGGGTTATCACAACACCAAAAGCTCATAACATTGTGCCCATGTCGTCTCTTACCCCACCCTCACCCGGACCCCACCTTATATTCATACAAAGGACGAAAACTCATCATATAGGAGCAAACAGTAGAGAAGATTATAGAAAGCTGGTAAAATGCGAACCATCGTCTCGTGTTGTAAAGCTCCTGTCACGGGTTTTAGAAACTCGCAGCGTTCATTGAATATGGGATATAAAAAATTATTAATCTGATCAGTTTGAACAAATACTCTTTATTGATGCAAACACATCCTAGTGTTACTTTAGGCTATGTGCCCTGCAGATATGGTGATAATTGGACGTGTTGGGGGGGGGGGGGGGCGATGGCAAGGACATTGAGCGTAGTTAAATGGGGGGGGGGGCGGTTTGCGAGGACATTGGGCGGAGGGGTGGGATCGAGGACATTGTGTGGGGTTAGCAAGGACATTTGGCGACTGTACTTAGTCGAACTAACTTGGATTGATTAAGAACAAAACCGTGTATAGTCGAACTAACTTGGATTGATTAAGAACAAAACCGTGTATGTTGTGTGCCTTTGTTTACTTTTAAACTGATTTCAAGTCTAATTAAAATGAGCATTAAATGACATCAGTACGATCGAATCCACTTAGTCGTGGGACCAGTTAATTGGGCAGCCATTTTTTTATTCAGATTGTAAAGAACAAACCCGAAGTGTTGAATTTCGTATATACCGGTCAGCTGCCCTTAATATGGCGAAAAATTGTCATCTGGATGTGTCCAAATTAAGAAAAAAGTATAACGGTTGGGTAAAGTGATGGCATACTTGTACAAAACATTTGGAACTTGTACAAAAGGTTTGAGACTTGTACAAAAAGGTTTGGGACATGTACAAAAAGGTTTGGGACTTGTACAAAAAGGTTTAAGACTTGTACAAAAAGGTTTGGGACTTGTACGTAAAGGTTTGGGACTTGTACATAAACGGTTGAGATTTGTACAAAAAGGTTTGGGACTTGTACAAAAGGGTTTGGGACTTGTACAAAAATGTTTGGGACGTGACTGATTTAATGCTATTGACTCAGCTAAAATAGGAGGAAACATCAGATGGAATATCTGTGTTGATTTCCCCGCTTAGTCAGGATTAGGGAATTGGCTAAGATGTAAAGGCAACAAGAAATTTAGCTGGGAGACTGGGAAGGTTTTAGCTGTGCTGGCTAGTAGTATGGTGATGGTGTGAGGTTTCAGGACGTAGATTGTTTGCTAAAATGTAGCTGTGTTAGCTAGTAGTATGGTGATGGTGTGAGGTTTCAGGACGTAGATTGTTTGCTAAAATGTAGCTGTGTTAGCTAGTAGTATGGTGATGGTGTGAGGTTTCAGGACGTAGATTGTTTGCTAAAATGTAGCTGTGTTAGCTAGTAGTATGGTGATGGTGTGAGGTTTCAGAACGTAGATTGTTTGCTAAAATGTAACCGTGCTGGCTAGTAGTATAGTGATGGTGTGAAGTTTCAGCAGTAGTGTCACGTGACTGGTGAGGGATGTGAAGACCGCACCGAGTGACTCCATCCATGGGGGTGACACTTAAAAGAAAAGTTTCAAATTTTAATGAGAAATTTTTTCTCCTTTAATTTAATATCTTATTAAAGTGTATATACGTCATTAGGTACACGTTGGCACCATTCAAGATTCGGCAACAAATTAGTATAGTTTTAGTCCATCGTTGTACGGGGGGGGGGGGTGTCACCCGACCTACAGACGTTACTGGGTTTCAGACCGTTGACGTGATAATACAATCAACATCATTTTATCATGTACCAAGAACATCCAGGCCTATAAAAGTTGAAAGGAGGGATCTTATTTTCCTTTCGTTAACAACATTTAATTTAAAAAATTGTCATCGCTTACAAACTTTGATTTTTTTTACATTTTCCTTTCTTCTAATCCTTATCTCGCGTGCTTTTTCCAACCTTTTTTTTTACAATTTCATGTTATCGATTCAGGCTCTCGACGAAGGGTACGTGCATTACAAATTACAGAAACCCTTTGCAATGGCTTGATACGGTCTGATAGTAACTAGTAAATGACGGGCGTGTAATGGTTTTTATTTTTTACTCATTAAACTGCCGCCAATGTATCAAACTGTGGATTAGTTGTTGTCAAACAGGGAGTGGGTGGTATACAGTGCCGTTAGATAATTTGGGAACGTCTGGGATGAATGGGGAAGGTGTAAAATTCAAATATTCACCAAATCCAGAGCGTAATATTTTTACCAAATTTCCTTTCTTTAATCAGTTTAGCCTTCTAAAAAAAAATACCCTACCATCCATAGCTATTATGTAAAATACCCTACCATCCTACTATCCATAGCTATTACCATGTAACATACCCTAACATCCATAGCTATTACCGTGTAAGATACTCTACCATCCATAGCTATTACCATGTACGATACCCTACCATCCTACCTACCATCCATAGCTATTACCTTGTAAAATACCCTACCATCCATAGCTATTACCCTGTAAGATGCCCTACCATCCTACCATCCATAGCTATTACCTTGTAAGATACCAGCTACGGTAGAGAGAATCGATAGGGTGCTGTTTACCTTGTCTGATAGAAAAACATCGGTCCAAAACAGGTTCTCATTCATACACACAAGTCCAGTCATTTAGTTAGCTCTTCTACTGACTGGTGTCCCTTGATCTAGGGAACTGTTGTGTAAAGATACTCTCCGGTGCGGGAGTTTAGAAACACGAATATGTTGTTACCGTTCTTATATTAATTAACGTGCGTTTACTTGTACTCTATCAGTAGTCTTTAAACCAATCAAAACAAGATTTGCTACTGTATTTCAGAAAAACCCCTAGGTATCGCTATATGCTTTATTTAAAGTAACATGTTATCTTTAATAAAAGAAACGGCGTATACAGTATTTTATTATGTAAGCTAGTTTGATGTTTCTTAATATTAAATGTCACTATATGTCTACAAACATGTTGTTATTTGTTTTATTGAAAATAGAAGTGTAAATAAAAGTATATAATTTTAAACTGGGATGAACTAGTTGCTTTGTTATATTAGATTGTTTATTTATGCGTTTGAATTTACTTTAAAATGGGGAAAATTACTGTTCTACTTAACTCGTAAATCCACGGGATGCCTTTGAAAGGTGTGGGGGAGACTATTTTTGCTGGCCAAATATATCCAAACCGACTTTTAAAAAAAGAGAATACCAAGAGGGTGGGTTTTCCCCCAGTACCTTCGTGTCGTCTGCTAAACCCATTCGTCAGACTAAAGAGGATTAGCCTGGAATTACAGTGGGAAACTGTGCCGAGCTAACAAGATGACGTTTGTTAAATACGCGAATATTGATCCAATAAAATGCATTAATTTCTCTATTCAATGGCTCAGTTCTCTGTCGTCTGCTCATACCATGTCTGCTCGTGTTCCCCATCTAAGCGTTGGTAAAATAATCTTGTCTTAACCACGGCTTAATTGACGTACTTATTTTAGTGTATAGATAATTTCAAGGTCCCTGTACGGTAGCCAATATGTGATTTGACGAGACCTTCTGTACACGCTATAGTTTGATCTGGTAGTTTTACCTGGGTGGGGGGGGGGGGGGGGGATCACCCTCTTACATAACGAGAGCCTCACGCCATAGTTCAATCTGGTGATGTATCGGGGGGAGGGGGGGGGCGCACCCTTTGACGTAAATAGGACCTCCTAAAATCCAGAGCTATGTGAGCGGCAAGTTTCATTTTTTTTAAGTTCTTAAAAAAGCGGTGCGTCGTCGCCTCCTCCCTACCCCCCCCCCCCCCCCCCGCCCCATTTGGAAAGGTTGGAACTCTTTTACCAGCCCGTGTCTCTTAACATTTTGTTTTCTTTTGGTTTCATACGATTGATGTAGAAAATAGTTTAATTAATCCGTTAAACAAAGTAGTAGTCCGTTTTCTTAACTTTAACTGTATATAATTAATAGTTTCACCCAGTCCTTACGGCTTACCAAGTCATCCTGAAAAATCAGTTTAGAATTTTCTTTTATAAAACCGAGATGGAATGGTCCGTCTAGCCTAACCAGGGACTGGTTTTTAGTCCTAAAATCGATATCTGAATATTTATTTAAAATCAGAAATCACTTCGTATTACAAACCAACGGACAAAAACTATCGGCAAACATAACATAGTTTCACGGAGAGCTACACATTTTTGTGTAAGTGATGTATTTCTTAAGATGAACAGTAGCGTTGGATTAAAAAGATTTTCCTTTCTCCAACTAAGCTTTTGTTAACCCCCGGCGTTAGGAAGCCTCCGTGAGCTTGTTGTACCAGCATATAATAATCCACTCAGAGATTCTTGGAGGAAGAAAATAGAAAAATGTATGTCTGTGCGGATCTTAACAATGGCATGCCACAGTGTGGGCGGTTTGCTGATTATATGGATAATATCGAACAGCTATATCATATTTGACTCCCTATGCATGCTGTGTACAGTTTTCCTGTATTTGTTTAATATAGTTTTCGATACATAATACAGTGATTAACTATATATATTCTCTGCAGCGCTGAATAAATTTAGCTCAATATTAATTTCACTTCCGTGATAACTTTATTTATCCTGTTTTATCACCCAATCTTCTTTAATGTATTCATCCTATTATTCCCTTCAGTGATCACTATGTTTATAATCATATTATTTATGATCACAATTTTCTCTACTGTAATCGCCCTATTCCCTACTGTAATCCCCCTATATTCCCTACTGTAATCCCCCTATATTCCCTACTGTAATCACCATATATTCCCTACTGTAATCCCCCTATATTTCCTACTGTAAACACCATATATTCCCTACTGTAATCACCCTATTTTCCCTACTGTAATCCCTCTATATTCCCTACTGTAATCCCCCTATATTCCCTACTGTAATACCTCTATATTCCCTACTATAATCCCTCTATATTCCCTACTGTAATACCTCTAAAACCCCTTCTTTAATCACCCTTCTTCCTACTGTAATCCCTCTATATTCCCTACTGTAATCACCCTTCTCCCTACTGTAATCCCCCTATATTCCCTACTGTAATCCCCCTATATTCCCTACTGTAATCCCTCTATATTCCCTACAGTAATCCCTCTATATTCCCTACTGTAATCACCCTTCTCCCTACTGTAATCCCCCTATATTCCCTACTGTAATCCCCCTATATTCCCTACTGTAATACCTCTATATTCCCTACTATAATCCCTCTATATTCCCTACTGTAATACCTCTAAAACCCCTTCTTTAATCACCCTTCTTCCTACTGTAATCCCTCTATATTCCCTACTGTAATCCCTCTATATTCCCTACAGTAATCCCTCTATATTCCCTACTGTAATCACCCTTCTCCCTACTGTAATCCCCCTATTTTCCAACCCCCGCGCTGGTCAGCTCACCGCTCTAACATTACTGTTGTATCTTCCAGGATCCAGGCTCAGGGCCACTGGGACACCAACTACAGCAACATTCCTTTTTTGTGCTACACGTTCACCTGAAGGAGGGCAAGGACCTGGTCATCCGGGACAGCTGTGGTGAGGCACTCTGCACTTAGATACCATAAGAGTTTTCTCCCTTTAGCTTTTTACGGTTATGGGCCTTAGCCGTTTCGAAAAATATAATTTATCAGCACATACCAAAAAAATGTGGGCTTTACATTTTACATTTCTTGAAAATAATTCGATAAAATGAATTGTTATTTGTATTCATTTATTTATTTAAAAGCTTAGCTTTCCAAAGCAGTTTTGTAACCAAATTATATCAATTACGTTTTAAATATTTATAAGACGTCTGTGACACACTCGATAGCCGAGCTCTGGCTATGCATAGTTTCTTGGCAAATGATGGCAGTTTAAAAATTAGCGCTAGCTATGCGAGGGGGGGTCCGACACTATCCAGGGGGTAACACTGTCCTAGAGTGTGACACTGTCCTAGAGTATGACACTGTCCTAGAGTGTGACACTATACTACACAAGAGGGTGACACTATTCTATACAAGAGGATGACACTATCCAATATGGTGACACTACCCAAGGGGGTGATACTATCCGATGGGGTGACACCAAGTGGGACTAGCCAATTTAGTGTGTGCAGTAGGTTACCTGACTGTAAAAATGATATATCATCAAGTCGTGAGACGGCCACTGACTTGCACATGTATACTCCCATGAGGGGGTGACACACTTTATAACCTCACTGGATGTCACCCGACCTAGTTGCGCCACTGACAAAACATTGCTAGACTAAAATTCGAACTGGTGGTTGCTGCTTTAGACATCTTATGTTGTAGGCGTGGTATCAACTTATGTTAAGCTGAACGTTATTTTGAAGACCACCTCTTATTAAATCACGATAATCCTGTCATTTAAATTCCAGATTACAAGCATGTCAAAAACTATTATTTAAAATTTGAAATTTTTAAAATGGAATTTTTTTTTATTCTTTAAGTTTTTCTGGCATGTAAGATAAAAACTCTGGAAATTTTAAGCGAATTTAAAAACATGTCTCCCATTAAACTTTTTATATTTCCATTAACTTTTTAATGTTACTAGACCTAAATTTTTGAGTCATACGAGAAACCCTTAAGGCAATAATTATTCTGATTTAGTAAAGTTCTACACAATTTTGAAATGGCCATTTTAAAAAATTTAAAGTGTTATATAGTTTCCATGGTCTTCTAAAACTGTAACCAAACTTGGGTGTGTCCTTTTAAAACGGGACTGAACTAAATTAATTATCAGCAGTGGTCAATGTACGTACCATCAAGATTCGATTCAGTTGTTTTAGTAATAATCGATCCTAACTTAAGATATAGCCAGAGTATGTGAGTGGTCACTGGCCCTACTTTAAGATGTGACTCAATGAGTAGTGTTTCTTTCAGACTTTTTTCTCCGGGGAAGGGGGGAGGGGGGCACTTGAAATTTTCGGGGCGGGGGCGGACACTGTTAAAAGTATATATTTTTTATACAAATTCCATTTGGTTCGGGGGGGGGGGGCTGGGCGCCCCGCCTCCACACCACAAAGATGCCTGGAAGAAACACTGCTCAATGAGTAGTGTAGCATTAGTGACCCAAATGTAACACTCCACACTTGGCGCAGGGAGAGACAACTGATCCTTTGTGAGATTCACCCCAACTAAACAGTAGCATCTTTTAAATTTTTATCAAGCTAACTGTGGTTGCACGTTATTGTAACTCAAGCCTGAATTACCTGCAATCGAAACGTATACATGTTTTAATGAAATTAACTTGTGATCTTAACTTGGGTGAAGTTTCTTGCGATGGTAATACAAGTTTTTGAGAGAACAATCCTGTGATTGTCATAAAAGTTTGAGTGAAGTTTGTCATGATCAAAGTATGAGTTTTACTTTGCCTATGGTCGTAATTTTGTGATCGAAGTATGAGATTTACTTTGCCTATGGTCGTAATTTTGTGATCGAAGTATTAGTTTTACTTTGCCTATGGTCGTAATTTTGTGATCGAAGTATGAGTTTTACTTTGCCTATGGTCGTAATTTTGAATTGAATTCTAATTTGTCAGGAACCAGCGACCCGTATGTGAAGTTTAAGATTGGAGGCAAGTTGCTGTACAAAAGTCGCACCATCTACAAAAACCTGAACCCAAAGTGGGATGAGCAGTTCTCTATACATATAGAGGATATCACCAAGCCCATCAACATCAAGGTGAGTTACCTTATTAGTTCTCTATAGAGGATATCACCAAGTCTAAAAATAGTAAGGTGATGTGACATTATTTTCGTATAATAAAAAACAATTTCGCCAATAGTATGTAGACATATGTCATAAAAAATTATGTTTAATAATTAGCAAAACAATTATTTATTTCTGTTTGATTGTGACCATTATTCTTATACATTAATTAGTGTGTAAATATAAAAATGAGCGAACATAATTAATTACTGTAGTTATTGATTATAACCATAAAACAAACATTACTGTGTGCAAACCATAAAACATACATTACTGTGACAAACCATAAAACATACATTACTGTGTCCTTCAATGAATGTCCAACATTAATTACACCAGGTGTTTGACTATGATCGTGCCTGGAACGATGACCCGATGGGTGGAGTGGACATTGATGTCACAACGTTGGAGGTCAACAAGTGAGACCAATTAACTAATTACCTCATTAAATCATTTAACGAATTAACCACACTAACTCTGAATGTAAACAATATTTTAATCTTTTCTAACTTGACTCGTTTCTATCTGATGCTCACACTCTTTAATACCTGAGGTTTAAAAAAGTCATGTGGCATTATCTCATTAGTGTCTCTGTTATTATATTCTATTTTTTATACATATCTTTTAGCATTTGATTAATCGTTGAGCATATCAGGCTGTGTTAAACGTAATCACCATCTAAATAAAGATTTAACATTGATGCTCTGTGCTATTTTTTTTATTGTATTTGTACACACCAGGTAAGTATTTGTAGAAGGTAGAAGACCAGGTAATAAAAACAATATTTTAATCTGCAGGGCAACAGAACTGAAACTTTTACTAACGGAAAGAGGCAACACGGAATACATGGGTTACCTGATACTCAACTGCACATTGTCGCCTAAAACTAATGAAGACAAAGAACAGGTAACTTTAACATAGTGCTTGCTACGGTACTTTATATTGGACTAGGAAAGATTGTCTTGTACTCGGTACTAGGTGGTGTACTGGGTACTTTTATAATGTACTGTGATGCACTGTGTACTAGTGGGTGAACTGTGTACTCTCATAATTTACTGTGAAGCACTGTGTATTAGGTGGTGTACTGGGCACTCTCACATATGTACTATAGGTTGCACAGTGTACTCGGTAGTATACTGTGACTGTGTACTAGGCAGTAGACTACACTACCATGTACAAGACACTTTCCTGGTGTACTGAGTAGAAGACTCACTAATAATGTACTAAACACATGAATATTGTACTATGCACTAAGCATGTTACTGGTGTACATGTACCGTGTACCCGACGTTAACTATTGTCTCCATCTGTGTACTAGGCACGTATAAGGTGTACTGTGTACTAGCTGTACAGTGTACCCAAGTGTACCCCAATGTGTCAATCCTTTGCAGCACCCCAACAGCCA
Organism: Physella acuta; assembly: GCF_028476545.2. Lineage (NCBI taxonomy): Eukaryota > Metazoa > Mollusca > Gastropoda > Physidae > Physella > Physella acuta. The sequence goes on along the minus strand of NW_026731844.1, from coordinate 965,008 downwards.
GATCTCGTTTCTAGCTCTAACTAGCATGGCTGGCTATTCGCACATCTTTCGTTCTGTTTATAATGTTCACAATACGATCCACATTTTACATTTACTTAACTATAATCTACACAAAACGTTGGGAAAAAAAACAAATATTTTTCATCTCATTTCAAACGTCCAAAGTTAATAAATTCAATCAATGAAATATAAAGCCTACACAACGTTTATTACAATTTTCCTTTTGAATATCTTTGAACGCTACGTATCAATCATCCCCGTCATGAAACATTAAAATACTTTAAAAGAACGTAACATCCATTTCTTTTATAGCTTTCGGATTTAAAACTTAAATAAATGATAGAAATATTTTTCAGACTTCATTGCCGAAGAGCGGTTTTCCCAATACCATTAGAAACATTCGAACAAAGCTGTGACGTAGCCAAGGGTGACCATAAAAAAACATCCAGCTATTTTCGCTGCTGCCCCCTCGTGGGAAATCAATGGCAGCAGCTGTTTATCCCATCAAACGCCAAAACAGACAGCGCTAGCTAAAACAATAAACCGGTGCACCGTTCGTAGAAGAGAGACGCGATAACGGTGTTTGGGTGGATTGGTCCTTTAGTGAAGAACACCACAGTTTGGTGAGTGGTGTGTCGACACCACGGTATACACCATCACGGTGTTTGGGTGGATTGGTCCTTTAGTGAAGAACACCACAGTTTGGTGGTGTGGTGAGTGGTGTGTCGACACCACGGTATAAACCATCACGGTGTTTGGATGGATTGGTCCTTTATTGAAGAACACCACAGTTTGGTGGTGTGGTGAGTGGTGTGTCGACACCACGGTATACACCATCATGGTGTTTGGATGGATTGGTCCTTTATTGAAGAACACCACAACCACAGTTAATTGAAAATACACATTGGGCTTTAGCTGTAGTGACTGAGGTGTGTTAAATAAATATTCTGGTTCTCTTTAAATCGTTTACTAGCACTAGATAACAAGCATAAACCTTATATACATACACGGCACTTGCATAGATATGTGTATAAATAAATAACTATACTATATATGTATATATATATATGTATATATATATATATATGTATATATGTATATATATATAAATATGTATATATATATATATATATGTATATATATGTATATATATGTATATATATGTATATATATGTATATATATGTATATATATGTATATATATATATATATATATATATATATATATATATATATATATATATATATATATATATATATATATATATATATATATATATATATACTTTACAAATGTAAATAAAAATAATGATAAAATGTATAGGTGCTTGTGAATCCAAGACCAGGGGTCAGTACTCCTGTATACTGGACATATCTAGATCTAGGTCCCACGAGATAGTTGAGACAGTTTCAATACGTTAAACCAGGCAGACGTCTAGTTAGTCCTACTGTAATGGCCTGGCTGAAAGGGACGCTATTGGCTCTGGGAGTTGTGTGCCCCTGTATGTCTCGTATGGCGCAGGACCTGTAACGGTAATCACAAACATCGGCCATCTTCCCTCGTAATTGAGTTCAACAAGCGGTGTTTTAATGAGAGAAATATTTTTAGCTTTCGACCGTCAATTTACTGTCATTCCAGCCATTATAGTTTTTTATTTGACTAAAAAAAATTAAATGATGCAAAAATGTTGGCATAGGAAGACATCTCCTAATTCGAGTATAAATTTGACTGCTCAGTTTTATTTTATTGATTCCATCTACTGATAAAATAAAATGTATGTTACAGTGGATAATCCAGTTAAAAAATAAAATTTTAGCTAACAATATGTAGCGGAATAATCTAAATAGTCGGTAAATTTCTAGAAATAGAAATTGTATAAAGTATAATCCTACTTATGTTTCTCGGCTAGTGTAAAATAATACAATGTGATCATTTATTACACTACTGAACAAAGTAAACCAATTAATAAGGGTAAAGAGAATATATGTGTGCACATTTTGACGAGAGTACCGTGTGACTTGAAGTACATGCATCAATTTATATCTTGAAACCATAACAGCCATGGTAATATAACAACTAGGTAATATATGGTGGTGTCTAGTTGGACATTAAGACAACAGACATCTTGTGAAGTTGAAGCACAGCCCACAAGCTCATCACTAATTACCATAGATATATGTTTACAATTTTAAACTTTCACTCAAAGCTCATATTATATAATAATATTTTACTTCCAATTTCAAAAACTGACAAATTTCATTCAAAAAATGTTTTTCCTAAAAAAAACCATATCCAAAAAAAGCCATATTGAACAAAAACCATATTAAATCTACGACTTAACAGTCTGAATCTAACAGTGCTAAAATTTAGCTTATTGAAAACTTTTTTCCCTTAAAACGAACGCTTGATTTCTCGTCAAAAATGCCATTGATAACAAGTTCGCTGAAAGGGAAACTTCACCAGGCGTATTTTCCCGACACGCAAAAAAAAAATTCGTTAAGAATTTTTAAAATGATTACGTCAACCGTCTTAAACAAAAAAGCCAGAGTACATTCAGATGATAAATTGATATTTCAAATCTTGACATCGGTTGGGTCCACAGTCTGTGGCTACATGTTATGTGTCTGTTACAGTCTGTTGGCTACATGTTATGTGTTTGTTACACCCTATGGCTACATGTTATGTATCTGTTACAGTCTATGGGCTATGTGTCTGTTACAGTCTGTGGGCTACATGTTATGTGTTTGTTACAGCCTATGGCTACATGTTATGTATCTGTTACAGTCTGTTGGCTACATGTTATGTGTCTGCTACAGTCTGTGGGCTATGTGTCTGTTACAGTCTATCGGCTACATGTTATGTGTTTGTTACAGTCTGTGGCTACATGTTATGTGTTTGTTACAGTCTGTGGGCTATATATTATGTGTCTGTTACAGTCTGTGGGCTATGTGTCTGTTACAGTCTGTGGGCTATATGTTATGTGTCTGCTACAGTCTGTGGGCTATGTGTCTGTTACAGTCTGTGGGCTATATGTTATGTGTCTGTTACAGTCTGTGGGCTATATGTTATGTGTCTGTTACAGTCTGTGGGCTATGTGTCTGTTACAGTCTGTGGGCTATATGTTATGTGTCTGCTACAGTCTGTGGGCTATGTGTCTGTTACAGTCTGTGGGCTATATGTTATGTGTCTGTTACAGTCTGTGGGCTATATGTTATGTGTCTGTTACAGTCTGTGGGCTACATGTTATGTTACAGTCTGTGGGCTACATGTTATGTGTTTGTTACAGCCTATGGCTACATGTTAAGTGTTTGTTACAGCCTATGGCTACATGTTAAGTGTCTGTTACAGCCTATGGCTACATGTTATGTGTTTGTTACAGCCTATGGCTACATGTTAAGTGTTTGTTACAGCCTATGGCTACATGTTAAGTGTCTGTTACAGTCTATGGGCTACATGTGTCTGTTACAGCCTATGGCTACATGTTATGTGTTTGTTACAGCCTATGGCTACATGTTAAGTGTGTGTTACAGTCTGTTGGCTACATGTGTCTGTTACAGCCTATGGCTACATGTTATGTGTTTGTTACAGCCTATGGCTACATGTTAAGTGTGTGTTACAGTCTGTTGGCTACATGTTATGTGTCTGTTACAGTCTATTGGCTACATGTTATGTGTCTGTTACAGCCTATGGCTACATGTTATGTGTTTGTTACAGCCTATGGCTACATGTTAAGTGTGTGTTACAGTCTGTGGGCTACATGTTATGTGTCTGTTACAGCCTATGGCTACATGTTATGTGTTTGTTACAGCCTATGGCTACATGTTAAGTGTTTGTTACAGCCTATGGCTACATGTTAAGTGTGTGTTACAGTCTGTGGGCTACATGTTATGTGTCTGTTACAGCCTATGGCTACATGTTATGTGTTTGTTACAGCCTATGGCTACATGTTAAGTGTGTGTTACAGTCTGTTGGCTACATGTTATGTGTCTGTTACAGTCTATTGGCTACATGTTATGTGTCTGTTACAGCCTATGGCTACATGTTATGTGTTTGTTACAGCCTATGGCTACATGTTAAGTGTGTGTTACAGTCTGTGGGCTACATGTTATGTGTTTGTTACAGCCTATGGCTACATGTTATGTGTCTGTTACAGCCTATGGCTACATGTTATGTGTGTGTTACAGTCTGTTGGCTACATGTTATGTGTCTGTTACAGTCTGTGGGCTACATGTTATGTGTTTGTTACAGCCTATGGCTACATGTTAAGTGTGTGTTACAGTCTGTTGGTTACAAGTGGACAATCCTAATCTCCCAGTGTTGTTTTATTACAAACCTGTGAGGTTTCATGAGACCGTGGAACATCGACAATTGAATTACTGGGTGGGTGGATGATTGACTCTGAGCCGTTAGAAAAACATCTTTTTTGGTTAAGACAGAAACAATTTTTATGCAATTAATTGGACGTTCAGGAACACATCGAAGTATTGTAGAAAAATTGGAATATATTCTTTGTGTAGAGTATACTTGTACACCGAATGTAGCAATTAGGTTGCGATTACAAAATAGCGTTTTATTTTCGTATAAGAATTTAAATCTGCCATTAACCTGTCATTAAGTCTGCATTATTTTTCCTACTGATAACCAAAAAAAATATTTTGTTTGCCTGATTCGCCACGCCTGCACACTGAAGCGCAGAGTTTAATCAGGAAATGAGAATTCCTAGTAGTCGCTCAATGAACAAATAGGGGAAATTTGAACCGATCCGCACAAACGTGATCGATATGAACGGTGCGTTATCTAACAGTCTGCAACCAATATCAAGGAAAAATTGGATCAAACTAGAGCAGTTAATATTGTGTACATGTTTTCCTACACTGAATGATTTCAACATTCCTTCATAAACCACATTTACTTTGTCAGAAATCGATTGTATAGTTTGAATTCACATTGTCAGAAATCAATAATTAGTTTAAATTCACGTTGTTAGGCACAAATGATTTCAGAAACAAATAATGTAGTGTGAAATCATTTCAGAAACAAATAATTTAGTGTGAAATCATTTCAGAAACAAATAATTTAGTGTGAAATCATTTCAGAAATAAATAATGTAGTGTGAAATCATTTCAGAAACAAATAATTTAGTGTGAAATCATTTCAGAAACAAATAATGTAGTGTGATATCATTTCAGAAACAAATAATGTAGTGTGAAATCATTTCAGAAATAAATAATGTAGTGTGAAATCATTTCAGAAACAAATAATGTAGTGTGAAATTATTTCAGAAACAAATAATGTCATGTGCAATCATGTCAGAAACAAATAATAGTGTACAATCATGTGAGAAAGATAATTGTGTGTGAATTAATGTTGTGCAATGTTGTACAGCCTCTTGGTGCTATTTCAGGAAACCAATGCCAAAAGATCGGTGAGTCATGTGTGAGTCAAATATCAAGGCTCAAATTATTTCTAGTTTTATTTAACCTTTTTGCACTAACTTTTTAAAACATTTTTAACTTGTGTGTGAATATTTGTGTTAAATATCCTATGCTCCAAACTAAATACCATTTTATATTACCCACATTTTTATTACTAACCTTCCCCAAAATTTTAACCTGCGTGAACGTGTATCGTAGCTTTGTTCTACTAATTTTTGTAGATATTTCAATGCATCTTGCTTTTAATTAATTGTAATTTAAAATATTTCAGCTAGATTGCACACATCATATTTTTAAATTCTTCGATGTATTTATTTTAAAATTATTTGTAGGTTGTTGTTTTTTTTTTTTCGTAATATTTAAATGTAGCACCTTCGCCGCCCTTAATTTCCACATAAATTTGTTATGTGCACTCGTTATCTCGTGTTTCTGATTGTTTTTTTACTTATTATACAAACTATTGGTGAGTTCGAGAGCTTATATCAGTCAATCAAAAAGTTGTTTGGTAATTATTTATTTGTCTTTCATTTTCAACTTAATCGGGATTTGTTGAAACATGATTGGCACAAATATGATCCAAAAATGTGCACTTTATTTATTTAGTTATTTATTGCTTGTATATTTTGAAATCGCTTAGTTTCCATTAAATTTATTTAACACAACTTATAAAATCGGTAGTGTGTATTGACATTAACTTATAAAAACAATAGTAGTCAATAATCTTACATTGTAAATTACAACTTTTAGTATACAATTAATCGGTTAAACTATAACCCAACTATGTCATCGTTTAACATTTAAATTTTACTAGAACCCGGCCCGCGACCACTTTTTAAATCCAAAACCCGATGACCGCCCTTGTCTATCTAGTGTTTTTAAGCTCCCACACGAGTTATGTTTCCTGAACTCTAATGGAAAACTCGCATCCTTTTAAGTTCCATCGAATGTTCAATTTTTTATTTTTTTACATGGAGAATGAGAGTGGAACTACACAACTCCACTAGTCTGGGTTTGTGAAATTTTTATTCCAACGAAAAATCGAAAAAATAAAACTTGGTGCGTCCACCCATCGTTAAACTGAACGTCGACTGTAGTGTTGTAGTACCGATTCTTAAATGTCAACAGGCGTTTCCAGTTCTGAAGATCCGGGTCCGCTTTTCTCGCGAGCCCGCGTGAGAGATAATTATTAAAGTAACTGGATTGGTGCGGAGAGACACTCGCGGACTTCCGCTCACCAGAAAAGTTTAATTATTACTTTAAAATTTAAACAGAGAAGTGAACAGTAATACATTAACTCCAACTAATTAAAACCGAAACTGCTTTTTAATTTTTTTAAATATTTAAATTTTAATCAGTAGACATTAAAAATCAGCTTACAATTGAAATGTTGAAATGTTTAGATTCAATTTTTTTTTCTTTTCACTCAAGATACATTTAGGATTGTTTTCATCACTTTTTAAATAACACATTTATTTACTAGTATATTTTTGACGGCTTGTGTGAGTTTGGACGAAGGGAAGTAAGTGTAAGGGGAGGTAACGTTTAATTCAAACTCCTTTGATCTTTTGACCACACATTATAATATATTATAATATAATATATTTCTTTAATAATTACTTTAAAATTGTTAACTGTTTTTTACTGCATTTATAAAATTTTGTGCGAATTTTTAATGTATTGTTATGGTTAGTTTAGTCTTTTTGGTTGCTGCAAGTGAAAGAAATGTCCTTAGGACAATGAACGGAATTTTAAAAATTGGCAATCAGGATATGGTACGTTTGATCAAGGGATCTGTTCTTGCTTTAATCTGGTTGAGAAAAGTGTGACGAACAACAACTCAAACTCACCAAGTGAACAAAGTGGCACAGCCAGGTCAACAAATACGCCACTGAACTGATTTATTTCCATTGACCACTACACTACACATGGGGATGTACAACAATTATGCTAATGTTAGCACCAAGACGATAACCGTATGCTGCTTTGATACAAGACAGTCAAATGTATAAATAATTTGTTACCTCAGAATAAGACACTGCTATTGAGTTTTCTTTCGGCTTAAACAGTTATTTAAAGGTTACGCGAATAAACAAAATCTATAACACAAGTGATTTGTAAATCGCAATGAAGTTTACTGACATCGAGCAGAGAGGCGATACTCGATGTCACCTCTCACGCTTCAAACACCTCTATGACATCACAGGGCAGACGGCTTCAGCCCACGATTGCTAACCCGAAAATTCCGAGTTCAAACCCTCGGGCAGATGAGATTCCTTTGCTGGGGAACAGCTAACCATCTAGGAAAGAACTCTAAAATCGCACAACTGTTGCCTAGCCAATGTTCTTTGGTTAGTAATGGAAGAAAATCAAGAAGAAAAAAGTTGGCTTAAATCTGAGTCAACGATCTGCATGGTACATAACAAGTTGACATATAAAACTTAATTGAGGAAATCACGTCAGATATTACAATTAACAATGAAGAGGAAGAGGCTGAGATCACAAGATGTAGTCTCTCGCGTGTCACACGCCACTATGAGGGTATAGATTACAGGATATTACTGATTGCTTTTTATTAACTTCCTTCAGCCGTTTACATAGTCTGCTGGTGTGTAGTAGGTCAGTTAATATAACCATTTGCATTATGATGAAAAACAAAAATTGTTACCAGACTAAACTAAACAAAAATTTACCAGACTAAAGTACATTACGGAGATATAAAGCGTGGCTAGTAGTACCAGTATGTTTTCATTACACTAAGGCCCAGTGTCCAGTTGTGTGATTCACAAAACACCTGTCACTTCACCCGTGACATGTTTTAAGATTCACCTACTGCTCGCTATGGAATACAACCTAGCAACAAATCATCAGAATAACATTGGAAAATCAGCAAACGCGGTCTCGCTACTGGGCTAGCTAACATTACAATCAATGCTACTGCAAGCAGACGACATTGATCGTGTCATTGCGCTAACGTCGCACCGACCATCAAATAGACAATTTACAGTGAAGCTGCTCCAAGTTCGCTAAAAAAAGAACTTTCGTGAGTTCCAGGTTTAGTAGGTCCTGTGTTCACGCGAGATTTCTCCACATGCCATATTTGTGCTGATTCTAGAACTTGGTTTAACCCAGAGATTTCTATTTGTTTTTACTAATAAATAACCCACCATTGCGGCACTGAAAGTAGGTCATGTTTTAATATAATAGGTCATTTTTCTATTTTTATCTTCAGCTCTTTCGGCGATCAACTCGCTCCACGGAATCGGCGACTGCGTCCAAAAAACTGAAAATGCAGCTGTGGAACGGAGTGGTCAACATTATACTCGTGGAAGGTTCGAATCTCGTTTCCATGGACGACAATGGTCTCAGCGATCCTTACGTGAAATTTAAACTGGGCACTGAGAAATATCGAAGCAAAGTAAGATTTTCAATTTTCTGATTTCCATTGAGCATGGTGAAATAATATTAGGCTAGTAGACCCCGACATGCTGGGCTAGTGGGCTTGTCACAGAACTGGATGAGGGCGATCAGATAGTAACATCAGAAATACGATCATGAGTAGGCGAGGCACGTGTTAGAATAATTACTGTGCTGTAAAATAATTGCCTTCACAATTGAGCTTCCGCATTTCCCTCATGTAGCCAGCGGTTTATGGAATGTAGATCTAGTACATTAATGCGTGTACGTTACCATCTATCTTCCATAATTATAATTATGTGTAGGTTTAGGGAGAATACACGCGTGTTTTATATTAACCCTTACTATATTTGTACGTATATGTATGTATACATATATATATATATATATATATATATATATATATATATATATATATATATATATATATATATATATATATATATATATATATATACATACATACATACACATATATACATATATATATAAAACTCGATAATTGATATATTCCATATTTATATTACCAGATAAATGTAGAAAGGTAACATACATTCAATATACCTTTTATTTTCCCTTACTGTTCTCCATTATGACTTTTTTATTTATTCTGATTTGCCAGTATGGTTTTTTGCATAGCAGTTTTTCGATTAAATCTAACCTTTATCGGCTATGCGGGCTGATTCAAAAGCTTTCTATATGTCCTAGTTTTTCATTTATAAAAACTTTAGTCCGGGATCTTTTAGCGTTTGAACATACAAAAGCCCAATGCAACATTTTTTATTCGCATTCATGTAAGGAAAGAAAATTGATGAATATTTTTTTTTTTATCAAGAGAGAAAAACAATTTCGGCTACAATATAGAGAACAAATTAACATTGATAGATCACGGGGATAATGCATTTAATTGAAGTAAATTGTGTTTGATGATGTTTTGTTCAGCACTTTGCCTTTAATAACGCGAGAGCTTTAATTAATTTCTTTTCTGTCTTCTCCTTTGTCGCGATGGAGCGAAAAAAAAAACATGTTCCCATATATGAGTCACGGCGCTCTGACGCATGTTGTGATTCGGTCCTTTGAATTTATTGAAAATATATCTTCGAGCTGGGGTACCAATAGAAACTATGAGAATCACTGGTCAACGTTAAAATAGGCTTAAATGGGAAATAAAGGTGGTTTCGTCCGGTTTGGCTCTAAAGATGTGTGCAATGATGCTGTGATCCGACATTCACAAATTGTAATCAGTCGTAGGACCTATAATAACTATATTTTTCACGTTCTTGAGAAGGTCATTTATTTGTAATTTGACTAGTATTTATTTTTAAAATACTCGCATTTGATAAAAAATAAGGGAAAAAACCTTGATAAAATTTGGATGCAGAGAATTGAAGTTTATATATATATATATATATATATATATATATATATATATATATATATATATATATATATATATATATATATATATATATATATATGTATCAGGTCGAAGCTCATAGCCCTAACCTTGTCTGCAGCAGTTAATCCTGACCCTAACTGCAATCCCGGCTAAAAAAAAATAACACCTCGATACGATAGGCCTAGTGTATTGCCTGCCCGTGAGTTTTGATCTGAACATACAAAAATAATAAAAGAACGTGGCTAATAGATCCTGCGGTGATTGATGTGTGTGGAGAGACCAGGGAGGCTCGTGCAAATCAGATGCAACGCTTTTTTACAAAGAAATGCGTTTATTTTAAATATTCCCAATCGCTAGGATCGACAGGCATGCCCTCCACGTCTCCTCTGCTCATTAGAGAGCATTTAGGGGAGAGAAGTGAGTTCTCGAAATTTTAAAAAGTCGTTTAACACAAATGTACAGTAATCTTTTCTATTTCTTGTCTGTTTTATGATCATTTACATTTATTTTAAAACACGTTCAGTATTTTGAGAAGGTCATCGGGTGTCACTCAAGGGAAGTAACCCATAAAATAGAAATAGTGAGCAACTGCCGAAAATATAATGGGGGGGGGGGGGGTTGCACTATGGTGCTTTGCATTTATCAACTATAATAACTTGCAATTGCTAAATAATTCCAACATTTTTAGTTAACCATAATTAGAGAGGGGAAAAATAATTTAGATGATGTAAATCAACAGTGATTTTTCTTGTATATGAATAAAATCCATGAATAAATTTATTTTGCCAGTTTAAAAGTAAAACATTGAACCCACGATGGCTGGAACAGTTTGATCTTCGACTTTTTGATGACCAAACTGCACTGCTGGAGATTTCTGTTTACGATCACGACACAAGGGGAAAAGATGACTTTATGGGCAGGTATGTCATATGTATATGGTCACAACATATGGGGAAAAGATGAATTTATGGGCAGGTATGTCATATGTATATGGTCACAACATATGGGGAAAAGATGAATTTATGGGCAGGTATGTCATATGGACCTGTCAATCACAACTTCTTGTTTGAAATATTTTTAATTTGGGAGGGGAGATTTCTAAGCATGCACGTGATGTGATGTCCTTTTGTAACGCATGTGTACTTTTGTAAACTTGTACTTTTTAACATGTGTATATTTTTTAACTTGTACTTTTTTTATAAATGCTTATATCAGTAAGCTTGTACTTCTTATAAATATGCACATTTATAAACTTGTACTATTTATATAAAAATGTGTACATTTGTAAACTTGTACTATTTATACAAAAATGTGTACATTTGTAAAGTTTACCTTTTCTCCTCTATTTGTGTAAGAGCTGTGATAGACTTGTCTCAGTTGGAGAGAGAGAGGACACACACAATTGTACAGCCTCTGGAGGATGGTGCTGGCACCATTAAATTGTTACTTACTGTCAGCGGCACTTTTGGTGGGGAGTTGACCTCTGACCTAGCCAATTACACACCTAATCCGCTTGACAAGGACAACATTGTTAGCAAATATGTAAGTTTTATGTTCTCGTTTCATTTGGGGAAGGGGGGAGGGGGGGTTAAAAAAATTTTATGTCAAAATACTGATCAGTAAGCATTGTTAAATAATAATTTTTTCAGTTAGTTAAAATACGTAATGAGAATTTATAGCATAACCTTGTTTGTATAGAAATATTAGACTGTAAACTTTAAAGTTATTGCCTTATTTTCATGTTGCTTCTACATTGTTTTCCACCTCATTTCATAAAAGCTGTTATTTCTTTCTTTTTATTTCCTGATACTACTTTTTAATTCTTTTCTTTAGGGGCTGTTAAATTCTCTAAGGAATATAGATGATATTGGGCACTTAGAGGTAAAAGGTGAGACAAGCAAAAAGTGGTGTGTCATTTGACAAGAAGGGGTCGCCGTGGTCGAGTCGGTAAAGCTCATGGTTGCTAAACCGAAAAGTCTCGAGTTCGAACCCTCGGGCAGATGAGGCACGTTAGCTGGGGACAGCCACTCTTCTAGGAGAGATAACTCCAAAATTAAACAACTGCTGCCTTGTAGTTTGTTCTTGGTTGGACAAAGGCTATGGAAGCAAAATCCAAAAAGAAAAGCAGGCTGAAATCGGAGTCAATGGCCTCAATGGCGCATAACCAGTTGACACGTACCGCTTAATTGTATTGGAGGCGTGGTCGAGTCGGCAAAAAGCTCATGATTGATAAATTCGAACAAAGTCTCGAGTTCAAACCCACTGGCAGATAAATCTCGATCCCCTTCAACACTAATAATAATGAACGAAGAAGAAGAAGAAGATTTGACAAAAAAATTGTTAGACTTGTAGGCCTAAATATTTTAATATTACTATTTTAATCCCATTTTGTTTTTGAACCTACAAAACTATTTTTGAATCTTTAGATCTGCTTGTTTTATCATTAAGTGCTCACTTTTTATAATTTATTTTTTATTGTAAGGTATATGTAAACTATCCTTAGTTCATTGAAAATCTTTGTAAAAGAGTAAAAATGGCTTATCTGTGGCTTTTTTCTAGACCCTCTAACAAGCAGCTTATCTATATTTCTCTGTTTACTCAAGTAGCTTACCTTTTACACCTGTACTTAAGTGCTAATCATTGAGTCATTAAATATTAGCTCATCTTCTTTATTCTTTAAAATATTTTGAGAACCTGTTTAACCTTCATGATTATTATTTGAAAAGAAATATTATGATTGAAAAATTATTCCATTAATATATGGAATTTAAACTAAGTATTTATCATAAGATAGTAGCCTTGATTAAGGCATTACATGCTAAAACTATGAACCTGTTATCTTTTTCCTCTGTAGTATTTCGCGCCCATGGTTTGCAGTCAGCAGACTTTGGGGGTCTCAGTGATCCATTTTGTGTGATAGAGTTAATCAATGACAGAGTGCAGACACAGACAGAGTACAAGACACTCAACCCTGAGTGGGCTAAGGTTTTCACATTGTATGTTGTAGGCATATGTTGTCACATTGTATGTTGTAGGCAAACATTGTCACATTTTATGTTGTAGGCAAACTTTGTCACATTGTATGTTGTAGGCAAACATTGTCACATTGTATGTTGTAGGCAAACATTGTCACATTGTATGCTGTGTGCTAAGGTTTTCACAATGTATGTTGTAGGCAAACATTGTCACATTGTATGTTGTAGGCAAACATTGTCACATTGTATGTTGTAGGCAAACATTGTTACATTGTATGTGGTAGGCAAACATTGTCACATTGTCTGTTGTAGGCAAAAATTGTCTTATTGTATGTTGTAGGCAAAAATTGTCTTATTGTATGTTGTAGGCAAACATTGTCACATTGTTGTATGCTGTGTGCTAAGGTTTTCACATTGTATGTTGTAGGCAAACATTGTTACATTGTATGTTGTAGGCATATGTTGTCACATTGTATGTTGTAGGCATATGTTGTCACATTGTATGTTGTAGGCAAACATTGTTACATTGTATGTTGTAGGCAAACATTGTTACATTGTATGTTGTAGGCAAACATTGTTACATTGTATGTTGTTGGCTAAGGTTTTCACATTGTATGTTGTAGGCAAACATTGTCACATTGTATGCTGTGTGCTAAGGTTTTCACATTGTATGTTGTAGGCAAACATTGTCACATTGTATGTTGTAGGCAAACATTGTCACATTGTATGTTGTGGGCTAAGATTTTCGTATTGTATGTTGTAGGCAAACATTGTCACATTGTATGTTGTAGGCAAACATTGTCACATTGTATGTTGTAGGCAAACATTGTCACATTGTATGTTGTAGGCAAACATTGTCACATTGTATGTTGTAGGCAAACATTGTCACATTGTATGTTGTAGGCAAACATTGTCACATTGTATGTTGTAGGCAAACATTGTCACATTGTATGTTGTAGGCAAATATTGTCACATTGTATGTTGTAGGCAAACATTGTCACATTGTATGTTGTAGGAAAACATTGTTACATTGTATGTTGTAGGCAAACTTTGTCACATTGTATGTTGTAGGCAAACATTGTCACATTGTATGCTGTGTGCTAAGGTTTTCACATTGAATGTTGTAGGCAAACATTGTCACATTGTATGTTGTAGGCAAACATTGTCACATTGTATGTTGTAGACAAACATTGTCACATTGTATGTTGTGGGCTAAGATTTTCTCATTGTATGTTTAGGGCTAAGATTTTCTCATTGTGTATTGCAGCTAAAAAAAAAATCTATTATAAAAGAATGTGTTTTACATCTTAAATTATGTTTCTTGAAAATTTTAAAATGTTAGCAGTGAATTTTTAAAAATCAGAGTTTGGAACATTATTTTCAACTAAGTATTTGCAAATAGGCTACTATAATATTTCATTGTCTTTCATGTTCCTTTTTCAATATTTAAATATATAAAAAAAGCATATGTTTTATTTTAATAACTTATTTCTGTTGAGCAGTTTAAAAAGATATACATTCTTTTGTTTCTGCTATGTGACGTCTATACCACAAATTGTTTTAGCAATTAAAAATATGTCATTCAATTGATTTTTCAGCAATGTGAAAGACATACATTCAGTGTTGGAAGTAACTGTATATGATGAGGATCGAAATAAAAAAGTTGAATTTCTAGGGAAAGTTGCAATACCTTTGTTAAGGGTAGGCCTACATTTGATATAAGACTGAGACCCACTTTTTGGGTTTTACAAAAAATTTTGATGAATTATTTCAATTAGCCTAAATTAATTTGTGTGGTAATTATAATTATTTTTTATGGTTCAATAAAAAAGATATTGATACTGTTATGCATATAAATTTGATATTTTTTCAGATCAAAAATGGAGAAAGAAGATGGTATGCCTTAAAAGATAGAAAAACTCTACACAAAACCAAAGGTGCCATCCTATTAGAAATGGATATGGTGTATAACCATGTGCGTCACATTTTCTAGTTTACTCATAATCTATAGCTACATTTATATATATACATTTATAGTTTTGAAGTTACTATATGTAATTCATTTATTTGCTATACAAATTATGTTTCTTAATAATGAATTAATAAATCATAGTTTTTAATTATGTAAAATTATAGTATTAATACAATTATTTTATTTATATTGAATAAATATGATTTGCAGTTGAAGGCAGCAATACGAACCGTAAATCCCAAAGAAGAAAAACTCATGTTACCTGATCAAAAGTTTAAAATATCAGTAAGACATTTTTTAAATAAATAGTTTTTATATTTTTATCACGTATTTTCTAGTGTAGAACATTTTTATAATTTGATATCTTGAATATTATTTGTTCATCATAGAAATTTTGTTTAAAATTTCTTTTACAAACTTGATAACTTTAATTTAATCAAATATACATCTACTTTACCAGACAATGAAACAGAACATCAATAGGGTTTCTCAGATAATTGGTGTATTTATTGATACAGGACGATTCATTCAGAGCTGCTTTGATTGGCAGTCACCACCTCGTACTATCACTGCTTTCATAGTAAGTCCTATCCAACATGAAGCACTGCTTCAGATTAGGTTGTATTCATCATTTACTATATCATACTATCACTGCCTGTTAGATAATTCATCATAAAAACGCAACAAACCAGTTAAAAAACAAGTAAAACTACAGAATTCTAGATTTGTTTTACTGTTAACTTGAAATTGATATTGTGTAAACAGAAATTGACATAACTTTATTCAAAGCCTAGAAAGTTTATAAAATACAAATTTGTACATAAGTAAAGAAAACTTGCATTTACATACAGCATTAGTAATTTATATCTAATTTCCCCATTAGAACTAATTAGAAATGTGTTCTGAATATTTCAGGTATATCTTGTGGCTGTATGGAATTTTGAACTGTACATGTTGCCTATTTCTTTATTATTAATATTTATAAAGAACTTAGTCATTGCACAAATTGTTGGTAGTTTCAAGAAAGAACCAGTTGAAGATGTAAGCACCACTGTATTTTTGTACAAAACTTTCTAGTCATACTAGTTGTATACACAAGTTTAATATATCTAGAGTAATAATGTTCAGTAATCTATAGTTTTGTTGACAGGTCTATAAATAGTGAAAGATGTTATTTGTATTAAACAATTTTCACGCAGTTTCATTTCTTTAAAAGTGAACTTAAAATACTAGATCCTAATGTGGATCAGATGGTATATAAATTGTCTATTGCTGACCCCACTAAATATAACATTAATATACTATCTGCCACTCACACATCTATCTACTTGTGATATAATGTTTACAGCCTAGGTATATAAACAGTGATAATATGGGTTACATAAATGCAAAGTATGTACATAACTCCTTTAAGTTCTAAAATATTAGAGGATAGCTATTAACACTGCATTATATTATTCTTCACAGGACTATTTTGTGGAGGATGAAGATGATGATGAAGATGAAAAAGACAAGGTAACATTTAATGTTGCTAGATTTTATTTTGGGTATGTATATATATATATATATACATATATATATATATATATATATATATATATATATATATATATATATATATATATATATATATATATATATATATATATATATATATATATATATATATATATGCATGGTTGTAAATGTAATAGTCTACATGTGTACATCAATTGATGCCCCACCCAAAACATAATGTAGAGCTTGTTAAAATGTATGTAGTTGTATTTTGTTTAGAACCATTCAAAGCATTGTTGTTGTTTGTAAATTTGTATTATGTTAAAAATTAATAGCTTTGTTTTATTTTAATTAATAATTTAAATATAAGTTGTTTTTTTGTTCATGTGTCCAGATTAAATATAAAACTAATAAAAAATAGTTTTAATTTTTTTTTAATCATTTCTGTTTAGGGTTTTTTTTTTTTGGCCTAGGTCAAATTAAAATTCAGTTCAACTAAAGTATTTGTAAACACATTAATAAATTCTGAATTTAACAATTGCATTTGCTTCTAACCTAAACTACTTAATCATTGTGTTGGGAAAACAAATTTTAGTAAAAAGATAACACATTTTTAAAGGTATATGTGCCAGAATTTTTTAGCAAAAGCACTAATACCTTATAATTATGTTGTCTTGCCTTTCTCTAGCCAAAGAAGGTAAAGTTGACTTATTTCAATGTTTTGTAGATATCCACTTTCATTAAGAACACTTCAGCACTGCAAATTACTTTGCTTATTTTAACAAATGTCTTTTTTCTAATGGTATAGCAGACTGGCTTTTATTAATTGTATTTACATAATTAACCTCTCTCAAGTAGTTTTGACTGCTTATAACCATTTTCATTTATACACTCTATGTATTCAATCAATCTTGTTGTATTCAAAGTGTAAATCACAACCAAAATCTTATTTTTAGATCAATTCATTTTTATACTTCACAGAACATTATAATCTTCTTTTTTAAAACCTAGAGTAGTCTCCTTTTTAAGCTTTATAATATAATTCAAATTCTATAACATTAACGCGCAATTATTGTAGTGATATTGATTTGAAACTTCTGTTTTGTATACAAGATTGAAATATTGGCTTAACTAATGTAGATGTAGACTTAATGGTGTAGTAAATTTTAAAACACATGTAGATCTATCTACATAGAATTATAACTATTTATGAATACATAAAAACTAACATACATATAAATCAGATGTAGTATGGTAGTCAAATAGAAATTGATTAATTCTACTTTGTCAGAGAGATTATATTTTTCATACGACACCATAGCTACCCTCCTCTGACAAGGCTACTCCACCCTAAAAAAAGTTTTTAAAAATATAAAAAACAAAAGAAAAATAATACATTCCAAATTTCTTAAATTACACTTTTTTTTTATGAAGTAAAATGGTTTTCAACTTTATTCTCCATTTTATTGTGGATAACTTTAGGTCATTTAATAGATTCTCTGTTCTGTAGATAACCCGCTTTGCATAAAAATGTATTTAAAAAATATTACCAGTTTCACTATTAACAATTTTTTTTACCATTAAAAATTGAATACTTGTACGTAAGCCTTTGATTTTATCTTAAAATAATGTTTGAATCCAATGCATAGTATAACAGGATCCAATTCATTAATTATTATAAATGGATTAATATAAACTTTATAGTTTTTCTTTATTGTTATTATATTTAATTGATTCCTTTTCATTTGAAATGAAAAAGTTTCTGTCACACACATACATATATATATATACATATTTATATATATATATATATATATATATATATATATATATATATATATATATATATATATATATATAAGTAGCATACAAGTGCTTTGTGACAGTGTACCATTAAAATTATTTTTTGAAGGACAAAAGGAACATCACAAAACACACCTCACCCCACTGCCACTCCCTATACCACACATTAAAACCTACAACCATGTAGTTTCTCTTTTAAATGAATAGGTTAAGTGAAAGAACAGTATTTTTGCTTTTGTAATCCTTTGTAAAAATTAAATTTACCAACAGCTAATCAAACAGCTATACTATTTGTAAAAAAGAAGTATATAAAATGAAGAAAAAAACGAATAGGAAATAATCTCCCTTTATTAATATCACCGTGTGTTTTTTTTATTTTGTTTTTCTCATTTTTTAAAACATTTTCTATAAATAGTGTATATGATTTCATAAAAAAAGCTGTCTACTTAGTATTGTATAACGAGATTGTACATCAACAACAATAGGTATCAGACAGCAAACATACTATAAGTCCATTTGCAGCAAGTGGATGATGCAAAAATGCGATTTCATATCTGTTATAACACAATACTTCGCTGCTTATATTTTATATACATGTATATATTTTATTTATTTATTTATATAAATTTATAGATATCTAAATTTTAATATTTCGTCATCAAAAATAACATTAAAACAGTTTTTAGATAATGTTTATGATTTTTTCAACATTAATTCACAAAATATGCTATAAAAATGTTAATGTATCCATCTTCTACTATTGTGTCTGGGCCTTACAAGTTAATAATAATGTCATCTCAAAACCATTTTTAGTTGTGTTCTTGTGAAATGATTTTTTTCTGAATATATATGCATACACACACAAGAGTAGACCTATATATACAGCATTATGAATTAAATATTTATTTTATTTGATAGCAAGAAGAAAAGAAAAGTATAGTGGACAGATACCATGCTATACAAGAGGTGTGTTTGCAAGTGCAACAAGGACTTGACACAGTTGCTTGCCTTGGGGAGAGAGTTAAAAAGTTAGTCACAAGATAATTTTCTTGATTGTTGATAAAATATGATAAACCTGCTATAATGTTTCATTCTTAGCTTAAAATCTTGCTTCTTAAATATCTTTTTTATCAATGCTTAAGTTGTTATTTAGTAACAGCTTGATTAAAGGGTTACAGTATTTTTCATTGTCATCAGTTAATTAAATATTTCTAGGGTTACTTAACCTGTATCAGAGTTTACATCTTTTATTTAGATGGGTTCTATAATACATAAATAAAAGTCATAAAAATGGGGGAAAACACATTGAACTAATCAATTCATTTGATATTTTTAAATTATTCAGCACATTCAATTGGAGTGTACCATGGTTGTCTGCCCTTGCTGTGATAGCTTTGAGTGCTGGAATTATTGTACTCTATTACATTCCATTAAGATATTTGTTATTGGCATGGGGTAAGTAAGAAAATAAACATTCAATTAGGCTAAGTTGAATTGATGTTAATTAACTGTGTGTAGATCTTATTACTTGTATTTAAAAGAATAGGAAACAATTATAATCACTTATAATTCTTACAGGTATAAATAAGTTTACTAAGAAACTACGCAAACCTAACGCCATCTCTAATAATGAATTGTTGGATTTTCTGTCACGCATTCCATCTGACAATGAATTGGTAAGAAAACTGTGCTACTTCACATTTTGTGATTTTTGGAAATAAATTTATATTCTAATTGAATACAATTTGTTAAAAGCTGGGTTTTTCATGAGTGATATATAATCAATTGCAATTTTTAATGGTAATATCAAACACTATATATATTTCACTATTGACCTTCTAACCCACACAATCCAAGTTACTTAAGTTACTAATTAATTTATTACTTTTTTTTAACAAGTTTTTTTTAATAAATTATGAGATTCACTTTATTGTCTCTTATATTTTCATTAGAAACAACTCCAAGAGCTTTATAGTAAATTGAATTTATAAGATTGAACATCAAGGGCAGTTTTATAGACCTATAATATTCTTCTGATCCACGGACATAAATTGAAAACCCTTCCATAGTGTGATACAAGTTTTGCACAATTAAGTACCTTGTCGCTATCAGCCATAATCATTTGCATGTAAAATATATTTTTAGCTTCAGTACCGAGAGTTGAGACCAGATATACCAGCCAATACCACATCCTCAAAGAAGAAAAGAGCATAGCTGGGAGTCATGCCTTCCACATGATGTGCCTTCCACGACATTCAACTTTTTAACTGACATTTATGCCGTTTTCTTCTCACTTTTTCTTCTGTTGCTAAATTTGTAAATATAATGTGAAATACTGTGTACATTGTTGTTTTTTTTTTAATTCTTCAATCTTTAACTTTTCTGCAATTTGCTCTTGGAATTATTTACATTTTGTATTAAACTCAGGAATATTAATACCACACCTTCCTTAAAAATGTAGGTATCATTGTAAAAGAATACCTATATTTATCCTCCCCTATTATTTATTTGTTGACAAAAGATCAATTTGAAGAATTAGATTAAAGAAATCCAGAGATATAAGTTAAAAGTAATCATTGAAGTAAATTGTCGTGTGATTATGTTGAGGCAGCATATAATTGCTTTATGTTCATCAACTCAAAAAGCCCTGTGTGTTCAGCTCAATTTAATTTTGGTGTTACATGAGCGAAGCTTGCTCAACAAATCTGACTTTTTTAGAATGAACATACCAGTAATTTTTGTTGACTTAGTTGTGTTCCATGATTGTCATTTAGTTTTATAAACGGTTGTATAGCATCTCTGATATTTGAAATAATGATTCTTGTAATACCTTTAGATTAGCTAAAAAAACCTCTAGCATTCATTAGATGTTTTAAATGTAGGTACCTACAAGTGTGTTGACACAAAAGTGCTCTATTTTAGAAACTCAATTATTTTCAATTATATGTTATCTTTTTAAAACCACTGAGAATTCTTTTTTACATTATTTACCAAAAATAATTTCAAATGCTATTTTCAAAAAAACTTCATCTGAAATTTTTTATAAGTGGGCCTGTTACTGTTAGCGTTTACAATTTTATAGTACATTTGTAAGGGTTTATTGACTTGGGTTTGATTCATACTGTATTTGGTTAGAAACTTTACATTTTGGGTAAAGGGGGGGATTGCATCCAAATTGTAACTTTTAAAAAGGCTTTTTTAGATGCCACTTATTCTTTTCAGATTAAAATTTTCACACTGGAAAAACTTAAGAAAGCTATTTGGTGCACTGCAAGTGGCCATGTTATTGATTGCAGCAAATCTCGATTGAAATAGAATTTGCTAATTTTTGTTGAACACTAAACTCAAAATTTAGCACTCTTCCATTGAGTCTTAAAGGCTTAATTTCGTCTCGCTAAATTCTGTTAGTTAAAAAATAGTGTTCATCTTCAGCAATCTGCATAGCCAGTTAAGAAAAGCTATAATACATTTGTCGTGTTTCCTATTTCGATTTAAGACATCTGTGCAATAGCTACATTAGCAATCCAGAGCCAAACATAATCAGCTATTTGAATAAGTATTTTTTTAAACATTCTCTTGATGTCTGCATGATGAATTTTTCCCCTTTTTAGATAGTTTAAGTATCAATGTTATGAATTTTTTCTTCTAGTAGTGTGCAGGTGATCAATACAAAAAGTTTCTAATTCTAGTCACTAAAGCTTTGTTGACATAATAGCTTTGTGACAGAGCATGCAGGTTGAAAAAAAGGAAAATTTAAATATGGTCAAGAAATTCAGTTTTTTAAACTGGAGTTGGCACAATTGCAATATTTTATATTAACTTAATGTTATTTTCATAAATAAAATATAACATAACTGTCCTCGTTATGCCTTATAAATGTCTGATAGTACTGAATCATTCAGAATGTGTGTGGACACAGAGACCATGTTCATTTACCTTGGCCATAAAGTCTGTGGGTTTGTGAATCTTAAATTATATTTTAAAACTCAATAATGAACCATTTCTAATGACACCAAGAAACTACTATACCAAGTTGCATTAACAAAAGGAGATAAGGTATAAAAAGAATTCCGGTTATGACTTGCAAGTGATTGAAAAGATTAGTACCATATTTGTCCATTGAAATAACGCACTAAAAATACTAAAATCTGTAAAAAAAAAAAAAAATTGATGAAATATGTGCAAACATTCAACATAACCCATGAAGTATGACTATTTTATCAACCTTCCACAACAGACCATTCAGTCATACTATTACAGATATTATTGTATCAAATTCTAAGTGAATTTTTAAACCTGTTAGATAATTGAATTTTCTTAAAATAAGGGTGTTCGGTTACTATAATACACATATTTTGCTTTTGTATGTTAATCCTAACCACTACATACTGAACCTTAATTTCTAACAATACTAGTTGAGAATAAATATTACTTTCAACCTACCACACCTATTTTTGGAAAAGTCTATTATTGGATAATCATCCTGAATTCTTACAAGTCTGCACAAACAATTCAAGGGCTCAGATTCAAGTACAAGGCTTTTAGTTTCATTATTGGTCTTAACACCATAAGCTGCTCAGGTTCTATCAAATTCATATACTATTTCACTACCTGATTTATAGTTGTAATGTGGTGTTATGCCTTCCATTTCCTAGCAAAAATGTTCATAATGTGGTGTTATGCCTTCCATTTCCTAGCAAAAATGCTCATTTGGCTGGTGACCTATTCCTAGAATAGCACTAAACCCATTGAAGCATCATTCCTTTTATCATTTTGGTCTGTTAGAGCTGAAGCAGTTTGCCAAAGGCTGTGGTGCTTGAAGCCCAGTGCGCTAGTTACATAAAATACCATAGTATCCATTTTGAAAATGTTTAAATTATGCAACAAATATAATTCCACTTGACAGAATGTATATCACTTGAACTTTTTACCTTCTTCAGCAAAGCATTCATTAAACAAGAAAACACACAAGTTATTAATTTTTTTTAATTGAACTAAATTATTTTGCATGTTGCTGTTGTTGGGCTCTCTTCATCTTCTGGAGAGTGACTTGCATTTCTTCTCTCTTCTTTTTGCCTCTAACATGGGTACCCAACTGAAATATGGTTTAAAAACTCATGTATATTTATATTAAAAAATGGATACACATTCAAACTATGTAAGAAGACAAAACAGTGCCAATAGTTCATAGTGTTTATTTCAATTTTGTCTCAGAAATTGCAGGCAGAAATATTAGAACTTGAGTTTTGTTCATCTTTCTGGGATTAGTTTTATTTATTAATTATTTAGCAATGTAACCACAAACAATTAAAAAAGTTGTACCATTTTCTGTGTAATACTTTTAGTTTCATGATATATTGTTTACTATTTTTCCAGCTCGCTCAGGAATTAAGTTTTTATGCCCAGACTGCATTGGTTAATAGGGAAACTGGATTAATAAGTCAATACTACAATATTTAAACATTCTTACTGTTGCTTGCTTTAATATTTAAAAAGTAATCCTGTCTGACTTAATGGCAGTCTTTATTTATTTTACTTTATTCCATGAGAGGCAAAGATTCTGTATCAATCAAATACTGCAACTTTATTGCTATTTACAAACTACACACATTTGATAATCAATCTACCTTTGAAAGACAGGATAGTATGCATATTATATGCCGTAAATGAATTATACAAACTAAAAATATATAAGAAATCATACCCTCTTTTTGCAAAACTTAAGAGCACGCTTATCCTTGGAAATCTTCAGCAACTCTTGACATCTTCTTTCATAGGGTGAAAATCCAGCAATTTCTCTAACAAGATCCCTTACGAATTTTGCATGCTTAGTGGCAGTCTGAAAATATTAAATTTGCAAATAGAAGAAAGAAAATTCAAGACTTGTGCCTTATAAAATAAGTAAAACTAAATCTACAGCAACATTAAACAAAGACAAAAAAGCAAAGGAATAATTCTTAAGAATCGTGAAAAAATACACACCCCCTTTCTACGGGTAGGTCTGTTCTTTCTGCCACTTTCAATTTTAGTTACTTTATGACCTTTGTTGAGGCCTACTGCTAAATTATAACGGACACCCATTCTGAAAAAAAGTAAAGCAACAAGACTGAAAATGTGGTTTTAAAACAAGTAGAAACTAAACAATTGTGGTAGAAAACAAGAAACAGCTGGATGGTTGAACTTTAAAGGCCTATTTCATTTTTATTTCCAAGTGGCTATTTAGACATGGGTCAGTTTATGTATAGCCACAGACCCAGCTTTAACTGTATCAAAATGTTGATTATACTTGTTCTTTAAGGATTTGCTAGTGTTTTGACATGGGGTTTGTTTTTTTTTTAAATAAAATTGCTCCTAAATTACTATTAACCTCTATTATCAGACATCGGTATCCTCACCCATCCTAACTCTGTGATTTTGTTTGTACTTGGGAAAACCAGAAGATAAAAATAGAATAAAACATTTCAAAACAGACTCAAGCCAAGACTTATAAGTAGCTTAATGCAGCTCTAATCTTAGCCTAACTCTAATGTATTGCAATAAAGGACCTGGGTCCAACCAATTTACAGAGACAGCCCAGTTTTAGCAAAATCAATTTAGAATTTGGGCCCTATCTAAATAGGTGTTCTATAAAACTAGTTACTGATCTGCACTTGTGAATAGATCTAGAAATCTAGATATATCAGGGACTGATTGTAGTAGCTATAGGGCCTAATACTAATGCAAAAACATACAAATTATAAAAAAAAAAAAATTCTAATCTAAAAACACAAATGTTAGGAAACCACTTGGATTAGAATCATTAGTTAGAGGATAGATATAGGCCTACAGATTCTAGACTTAGCTTGTAATATAGAGCATCTAGATCTAGGCGAGTTTACCTCAAGTCAGTTACGCGGCGAGGATTAACCACCCTAATCGTTATCCAAGCTGCGGCCACCCCCATTTCACCTCTCAGGTTGCTTTAATAGCCTTAGCTATTTACAGTGTCTCGCACATATTTAGAAGCTATTTACAGTTAACCTAATTATAAAAAGCTTTGATTGGTTGGTTTTATTTGTCTCATCCCTGACCTAGTGGTTTCATCCAGGGGAACTGGGATCACCGGCTGACGTCATACCTCAACTTAAAAATTTAATAACTCGTCTTCCAGAAGGAGAAAACAAAAGAATTTAGGCAGATGCTAGCCGGGATAAGATACACATACGCAATGGAGAGAAACTACGACTTGCCTTCGCGGCGATGTTTTCTATGGTACTGCGCATGTGTGTGTTTACAACCGCAGAACCCTAACACCAACCCTATCCCTAACCCTCATTCTAGCCTTAACCCTAGCCATAGGTCACTGCGCATGGGCAGAGCTATCTTTTGCCGACTAAGTGGAGACGTTGGGGAGAAAAATCTTCCGAGTAGTCACTTCGAAGAATTTAACCTGGATATATTTAGAAATGGACATGCCTACAGCAGATACCGGTAGTTTTGTATAAAACATCCAAATCATTATACGAAGCAATAACATATATGATCGCTTCGTGACTTTGACCGTGCAGTGGTACTTCACTCTAGAGAGAGATCTAGCTAGACTCTAGAGATCTAGTTTAGTACACATTCAATATTCCAAATTTTGGATTTGTCTCAAAAAATTTTGACAATATTAATTTAAAAAAACCAAACCAAAAATTCATTAAGTCATAAAGAAAAAGGCCGAGTGATTTCCTAAAGTTTTTGTGTTTCAGTTGTGTGAATAAGCGGGGAATAAAATACGCTAAAATGGAGTTTTACCGATGGCCTAGTTTGACAGAATCAACTCTAGATCTAGATTCTAGATCTATATTGAAAGGATTCCGGGTAAAATCTTAGTTTAGCGTCGTAAATTCGGCCAAAACTAGTAATGTGGGAGAGAGTGAATTAATGAATATGTCATTAAATATGAGTATATTTTCGTATATTTTGATAAAGTATTATATATAATTGAATAATAGATCACCATTGATGGTTAAATCAAATTAAATTTCCTGAAATTAATTTTTATCAACCCTGTTCGAGATAGTAAATTTGCTATTAAAAACAGCAGCCATCTTAAGAAAATGTTATTGAGAGTAGCTTCCCTTTCATTTCTATTCATATGAAAATGTATTTAAATATGATCGTCTTGTTGTATAGTCCATATTACAAAGCATTTTTTTTTAAATGTGAATTTCCTAACAAACAACTTTATTAATTCTAGAAGCATTGTGAGATGCAACTTGTATCCATGTATTAAATCACGTTTTTTTAAGCTAATGTTTATTTGATCTTACTATTACTAAATAGTTGTGAGTTTTTTCTTATTGTTTTAAATTTTTTAATGTTCACTATTTTCATTTCAGGTTTTTCTTTTCATCAATTAGTAATTCTATCGTAACTTATGACATTTTTTTTTACTTCTCTTTACCTTAATTAAACCCCAACCTCCGTCATATTTTTGTCGTCAATGTCACAACAAGTCATAATGTAAAAAATTACGCTTCCCTCTGCCTTATCTAAGATCTCTAACCATAATTTTGACAACATTAAATGTTTGTCATCATTTATATATACAGAGAGACAAAATGTATTATCCACCAGCTTCCCTCGTAAAACATCATCTAAAACAATGAGCCAGTCCACCCCTTAAGTGCGTGTTGTCATTATGGTCGATTGCAAGTCTCCACCTGCCAGACACATGTTGGCTTTGTTGTCAAAATGTCAATATCAAGTATCCAAGTGAGTGCTAAGGGGTTGTCCATAAATGATGTCACATATGATTTGCTACGGGAGTGAGTGAAGATTTGTGACGTCAACTCAGGCGGCTCCGCAAATTATGACGTGTCGGTCTCATGAAAGGAGGTGAACGGGGAAAAATACCTAGATGGTTGATGGAGAACCTCTCTAATGCTTTGTTCAATCAAAATAACGATAAATAAGCATTAGTTTACGTATACCTTGCTTAAAACGAATCATCACAAATGTTGCAAGCCTGCTAGTTTAAGACATTTGGCAAAACGGCCTCAACACATTATCCCCGTCAAAAAGACTTGCCACCAAATGCCTGCCGACGAATAAGCCGCGTCTAATGCGGGGCGTTAGGAATACGGCCATTAGCATGGGCCGCGTTAGAGCACCAGTAGGCTATCGCGCTTTGTAAGATGACGTAAATACTTAAATTCAATTTCGCTAAACTGCGCGAAAATTTAGTAATGTTCCATCGTTTGAGGAAATTTATTTTCTTGGACTTAAACTTAAATTGAAATATCATGTTGACTGTCTGGCTCTTAATTTCCGAATATCACTTTTAATGTATCAAGATTCAGAACTATTATTTACTTTAATATAAGTGTCATCTTATCGTTTATTGTGGTTTTTATAAAGCGCAGAGCAGCTACAAAATCGGACGGCCATCCTGTTTTCACCAAGCTTCTTTTGGAGCTTAATATGGGTAGTCTAGTTCTATACGGTGTGAGCTTAATATATTTTTAAAGGGCCGAAAGTATCAAGATAGCAAGCTTGCAGAAATAACTACGTACGTTTAAATGGACGAGTGATAGATGTGTTAGGGCTGTTTAATGAACACCAACTTATGTAATCAAACTAAACGTCGCAAAAGCGTCAAAAAGGCAGTGCTTGTTTTTTTTCTATAAAATTAGCCTAACGGTCGGCGGTACCGCTACATGACGTCACGTGCGAGCGTTAACTCGGTGACGATGTGCTAAGTGGGGGAATGAAAAAGGTAGGGTTCAAGAAATGCGACTCGGCAAGCTTTTTACATTTCTTGACCCTTCTTAATAGTTCTTTCGTCCCCACTGAGAAAATGGATCACCAATGAATGACGCGTCATACTTCTACAGCTGGTCTTTCTCCCACAACCATCCCGTTTTCACAACAAAAAAAACCTGACCCGTCTCCAAGATCACATCGCTGAGTTCTACTCAACCTCTCCCCACCACAAATCACAATTTCTATCTGAAACAATATGTTCATATGTTTGCTCTGTAATAATGCACGCTTTCATTACTATCTTAAGAGCGACGTCATTTATGAGCGATCTAATATTGATTTGCTTACTCCAAATAAAGTGTTCAAAAGTTCGACCTCCCAACAATTGTTGTGGTCTTGGATGCACACTTTTTTTGACGATTTTTACCCCCCCCCTCCCCTCCGTCACACGTCGTCACAAAAAGCCAGACCCCCCCCCCCTAAAATGACGTCACACCTCAGCCTACAACCCCCCCCCCCCCCCTCAAAATTGCAGTTGAATTTTTTTTAAACAGCTATATTTTTCCAAAATCTTGTCTGAACTCTGTCAGAATAGAGTATTTTAATCAATTGTTATTACAATGTATTAAAACAGTTTTTTAGAACGCAAAATAACGTCTAAAATTCGTTTTGTAACATTGCTTTTTTAAAATGCAAAAGTGTGACGTCGCACCATCTGAACCCCTCACCCTCCCCCTCATCACACAACGTCACAAAATTACGGACCCCCTCCCCCCTACGAGTGTGACGTCATTTATGGACGACCCCCGGCATATATTAAAACAATACAAAACAATCATATTAAACCACAAAATCAACACAAAAGACATGCGAATAGACAATTTATTGTTTTTAAAACATGGCCGCTGCTTGTATTTACTCATTGTTGTCTCGAGGGGGGAGTTTAAAGTTTATTCCAGGATATTTATGACTGGTTTGGTCTTGGATTGTGATTTGTTATTCAATTATCTGTTATGTTATGTAAAATATGACATAAATATTAGTCTGGCGCATTGCTTAGATGGCAGGATTGACCTCTGACCCTGAAACGTCACGCATCGTTTTCTGACGGTTTTTCCGTTTATTTTAGGGGTCCCATCCACGACAAATGAAAAAACTGTTTATATCGCAAATTCTCATCATTATTTTAATGCAAATTGCTAATAAAATGGATAATATGCCTTAGAATGCCAGAAAAAATCGCAAGATTCGTGGTTGTAAATAATGAGAGGATTTCTAGTGGAGCACTCTCCGTAAAAACTGAACCGCCGCCAAAAACGACCGACTAACGGGGAAAACGGCTCGACTAACTGTACATTAATATATAATTGATATATTTATCATGTATATTTACAGAATTTTTGATTACTTTTTCTAAAATCTTCCTCGAGGATGAGGTACCCACGCTGACATTTCTATCCGCTATTTTAAGTATCATGACGTCATTGTTACGCTAGTTGCCAGACTGAAACAACTAGTTTTTGTTTTTTACGGAATGAACTGTTAAGTCTAGTATTTTAATTATAAATCAATTGTAGCATGTGTGGAAAAAGTAAAATTATAGACATTATTATTGTATTAGTAATTTTATTAGTATATTGATTTTTTCTTCACTGTGGGCCGACCGTTGCTGCATTCGTGACCGGTGGTTGACCTCGTCAACGCCGCGTGGCCTATTCGTTTATATAATCAGTGTTGCTCGTTCAGTGGCCTTTTTCAGAGCTAGGCCTAATTACGGGCGATTTTTAGACTTAATTGATTGGCCGTTAGCCTTTTTCATTGCTGCGTATTGTAAAAAATGCTCGTTCAGCGGCCTTTTTTTTTGGCGCTAAATAATCTGTTTACGGGCATTTTAAGCGTTTATTTATTTATTTTTTTAAGCTAGACGTAGATCTAGTTTAAAAAATATTTTTTTTATACAGCTGGCTGTCTAGCATGCCTGATATCCGAACTTAAAAAAAAAAAATGACCGAACTAAAAAAAATGACCAGAAGTAGGGAAGTAGGTCTCTTTTTCAATTTGCTTGAAGAAGAGGGGGGGGGGGGAGAGAGAGAGAGAAGTGAAGACACCGACCATCTCGTGTACGCGTGTTCATTCTATGACGTGTACTGTAGGCCTGCTGAAGTCACGGTGACCCCGCGACCGTGGTGGGATTTTTCATCCACAGGATAGTAAACATAAGCAAGCAATCACGCGAGTGACGATGTTTGGAGATTTTATTTTTAAAAAATCACATACGTCATGTTTTCAAGATGAAAAAAATGTAATGTAAAAAAAAAAGACACTAATACCATGTATGAACCTCAGCTGCCACACTGTTGACTCAATATAATGTGATTGAGTGTAAAATGTATTTGCATTTATAAACTATCTTAACTATTACTATCATATTATTTTATGCATATTTATTATTTAAAATTAGAATTTGAAATAAAAATATTTATTATGGTCGTTTGATTTATGTAGGTGTTCATTATTTCTTAAAATGGTATGAATAAAATGTAGAGTAGAATTTAATAAATAATAAAATAACTAGATCTAAGTTTTATTATCAACCAGTTGCTTTTTGTTATTTTCCGGTGAGTAAATGACCTAAGCTGACGCAATTACCGTGGCGGGAATTAAAAGCTCGTGCACACAAGTTCACGGCGTCATGTTATGCCGGTCCAGGAGCAAGATTCTTGTTTTGTCATTCATTTTCCATTCTAGCTAAATTTTCAAATTCTCTTTTTTCTCGTCAACCGAATAAGCTAGATATTTAAATGTGGTGTCAAATGTTCTCTTAAGGGGTAAGGAACTTAATGGTGTATTTGAAATAACAGAATATTTTATTTGAAAAAATCCATAATTCAACCTAATAAATAGATCTATGGCCAAATGAAAGAAATATTCATTAGTTACCTTCATCGCACATTACTAGCTACGTTGGAATTTACGACGCTAAACTAAGATTTTACCGGATTCCGAATTATTTAAGTTTAAAAAGTAGCCTACAGGTGCCAAAAATAATACAACGCTAGCTTTACTTTCGATAGAATGATCAGGTTTGTGCAGTTAATCTGTTATGAATTTTAAAAGCAAGAAAAGAGGTGGATCGTGATTTGTTTAAAGTTCTGTAGTTTAAGCTTTAGTAAAACATGTGTGAAGCTTCATGAAATAGTAAGATTGGACCCTTAACAATCTCAAACAAAATAGATGTTGATGGATTTCTTACCCTAAACTGGTATGTGCCTCCTTTATTGACGGCTTGAGAGTTAAAAGGAAGCAGTGTAGTCTCCCTTGGCCTAGCGAATGTAATTTTTATCTGACTTCCGGTTTTCTATTTATTATTAAATATTAACTAATAACTAGGCCCCTTGATCTAAATACTAAATACTAAACAGGCTTTAGACACATATTTGACTTAAGACTATACCGGTGGCCTATAGTTTAGGTCTAAACTCAGTATAATTTTTAGATTCTATTTGGGGGGGGGGGGGGAGTGTTATGCGGGAAAGGGGGTTGGAATTGTTTATTTCGTGATGATGTCGTGTGATGAGGGGGAAGGGGGGGGGTGTTCAAAGTGTGACGTCATTGTTACTTTTTTTTTTTTTTTTTTCTCTTAACAGTAATGTTAGAAGCGGAATTTTAGCCTTTCTTTCGCAGTCTTAAGAAGTTAAAAAGTCTGTATTTTAAATTGTTAATATACCTATAACTTATTCAAGAAAACTGCTATTTTGAGGGGATTTTTTAGGCTGGTTTAAACTTAGAAGTATTAAGTTGGTGTTGAAAAACTTGTTTTGAAACATAAATTGAGCAGGACTAAACCTATAAAAAGTCTTTGCATGTTTTACTGTGCCAACAAAATGGAATCCTTCACTTTGACATCTAAGGCATAATATGCTACTTATTAAATTAAGAGCTGTGTATGGATAATGTCATACTTAAAAATAAAAACAACAACCTATAATTTGTATATAATGCTATCAATGTGCAAAAATACACAAAGTAATAGGAGTTAATAAATGGAACTGCTGACTGTCATCTATTACATCTTGTAATTATTGATGTTTTAAAGAATGATACATAAAGCTTACACACTTACAGTGTTATTCCAAAGTTAGCACCATATGTAGATCTGGAGTGGTGCTTGATTGTGTTGAACACACAAAAGGACAAACAATCATAGAAATAAAAAAGACATCATTTATTGAATGGTTTTTCTTTTTCTCAGTGGCTTGATGCAGATTAGCTAATTTTTCAGCAAGATTGGCTCAAGTTTCCTTAGTCCATACTATTTGTGGCAGGTTTAAGTAGCCGAAACAATCTTTAACTTTAAAAGGCTGCATGTTATGCCTGTTTGGACAACTTACTTATTGGTAGATGAAACAATGTAGCATGGGTATTAAAAGAAAGGGGGTTAATAAGCATAGGAATAATAAATCAGTTTTAAAAATAGAAATACTATATAGACTGTCACTTTGTGGCGTAGATAGGTAGGGGCTTTTGTGTCACTTTCGATGTATTGATTTTCAATTTTATTATGGAATATATGTGGAATATGTACACAAATATGGAACGGCATGGCCAGATGGTAGAGCATACAACTGCTAACCTGAACGTCTTGAGTCTAACCAGCTCTGAATGGAACCTGTAAAGTAAAGGCAGCGGACCACACTACTTTTTCATATGCAAAGGTCACTAAAACAAGTAAACTCTACTTCACCTGCCCCATGAACCGTCTGTTTTGAAAGGGTACTTTACTATGTGCACAAATGTTCAGATCTTAGAGTCAAGTCTGTAGAATATTTGTACCTTACTCTGAAAAGTACCTGACATGTTGGGGAAGTAATGGCGACTTGGTATAGAATCCACCACAGTATCCCTTTATTTATATCCAATGTCAATGAGACTCTACTTTACCTGCCCTAATGACTGTCAGGTCAAAAAGCTTATGTTTACCTAATATTTGTTTAAGTATATATTTGGAATTTTAAAAAAAAAATTTCCTCTCCCCCTAAAAATCCCTCCTATGCCACACTCTCTGACTTAAATATACACTATGACCACGAGATGTAAGCTGCTCCCCAAAATATGTTTAAAATTAAGCTTCATTAACAACCAGACAATGATAATTCACTATAATATATTTCTATTCAATGGTTTTTTTATACCTGTAGGGCTTACTATGTTGAATTATGGGTGTGTTGCTTTTTCTGTAATAAATATAGAAAGCCTAGATAATGAATAAAATGGTAATGCAATTAAAAATGTTCCACACAAAAAAAGCACACAAAATAATTTTTTTACAATGTAGTAAATTGATAAACAACTGTTGCAATTTAATACAAATATAGGCTAATGACTAGATTAAAATAAATATAGTCATAAGAATAATAAGATACAGTATATAGAACTACACTAAAATACAATATTTAAAACAATACTAGAAACATAATTAATTAATTACATATCGTAACAGTGTTGAAAACCAAAAATGGTTTGTAAAAATTTATGTAGGCCATTTAACTCTAGTCTAAGCACTTGATTTCTGTAGGCATTAAGTGGAAAGAAATTCAAAATATTAACATGAAAATCACAGCTCATGTGGTTTACATAATCTTAAAGTATAAATTGTATATATAGTTTCACATTTATTACTGATATATGCATATTTTCAGACAAAATATTGCTTAAATGCAATAACTGATGTAAATTTATGACATCAGCAAATACATCACAGGAACAATGTACTTTCTGTAGTTAAAGAAATACTTTACAGAATATCTTCTCAGCAAGGTAAAGCTCAAAGAAAATTTCATAATTTTCATAAGCTATTTACATTAAGTACATCTACTAATGTATAATTAAAGATATTTATCAGCATTGTAAGTTTTATGTTTCATTTTTTCTGCATTTAAGTTAAGCAAAATACAAACATTTAATACAACTGTGAGTTTCTTTTATCCTCTTGATTGCACACACTAAAGAAAGATAACTCAGCTGTTGATGGATCTCCTAAACAACCATGCTCTTTTGAAGTTTTGATGTAGATCTCTAAATCTTTTAGCAAAGTTTTTGAATTTTTCCGACAATATGTCTCCACATCTAATAAAAGAGAAAATTATTTTTAAATAATCATCATATTAAGTGCTAATTTTAAATCTAATTCAAGCCATTCATAACAGTAATTAAGAAACTACTACAAGGTTTGTCAAGTAGACTTAGTATTATCTACAATATTGGCTATTTTAAATAATAAAAGTAAATGACAATGAGATACTAAACAGTAACTAAGCTTTATTATACTAATGAGAGCAGTTGTGTGAAAAACAAGATTCATTTTGATGTTATATAATCATAACTTTTCATAAAGCTGATGAAATAAAGACCCATACCTCGAATAACAAATCCAGAATCAGCAATTGTTTTGCCCTTTTTCCACAGATTGTAAAGTTTAAGAAACAGACATGCATAAACACTGTTCAGGGTGTCTATCACATTACCACACTTATTGCATTCCCTGCAAAAGTTGATAAATGTATTATAATACTTTCAAAAGATCTGTCAAAATTTATTACTGAAGAAATAAACTAGTAAAATAAAATTGGCCACTCGCCTATTGTATAAATCTTCTCGTAAAACTTGTAAACAAATCCTTGATAGATTTATTCCCATAACACAAAAAGGAAAGTTCTGTGGGATTTTAAAAATATTTCCAGTTACTATAAGAATAAAAAAAACAAAAGTTTAAATCCAAAGAAATGAATGTTTTGAGAAATGATAAAATATTATGATAAAATTCTAAAAAATGAAGAATGAAATTTTAAAATAGCGTGTTTTGTTGCATACAAAAAAAAATTAAACTCTCACAATCTATTGAATTTAAAGAAATGTACACAATTATCTAATTACAAAAGTTGAGATTCATTTTTTATTCACAGTAAATGACCAAATGTGCATAATCATTAATTCATCAAGTTTACATGTAAAATATGGCACCATCCAGTTAAGTGTTTTAAAACTCACTTGTGTAGGATGTAAAGATAGCTTGTAAACATCTCTTGCAAGATCTTTAGTTCTCTGGTCTCTTAAGAAAAAAAGCAGCTGTGCTAAAGCTAACATCCCAGTGCCTCTAAGGTCTGTAGCTGGATCATTACCTGTAGAGTAGTGATCTTTCAATTGGCTTTTTGGTTAGGAAAATGTCTACTGGAATGCACATCAAATAATCCCATTTAATCCCCAAGTAATTAAACATGTAGCTTTCCTGCCTGATTAAATTATTGAAGATAATTGACTTTTATAACAGACTGCATAGTGAAATGAACTAATAATAAAATAGTAAAATAAAGTTAATGTTTTAGGTTAAAATATAATTAAAAATTATAAATATATTTATATAATTAATAGTTGAATAAATTAATATAACATAATACTGAGATGATTATGTTAATAAATATTTTTTTGCAATTTCAAGTCTTCGTCTGTTCAAAGATTATGTGTTTTGAAATTAAAAGTCTAGGGTATTAGGCTCCAGGTATTATTTGAGTGGAAACCATATTTATCAATATTCTAAACTGTAGTTTTATAACAATTTTGCTGATATTTTGTGAGATGCTATGGCCAGGTGGTGGGTTGGAGAAATACTAACCCACAAGACATATCTACACAATCTTATCCATTGGATGTCTCCACCCAGACTCATATTAAGGAAACTAAAGTGTTGCTCCATCTCTTCATATGCTAAGGTCAAGGAAACACCTGAATTATATTCACCTCCACTATTTACTGTCAGATTCCAAAGGGAAGGGTGTCTCTGCTTTATTTTTTTTTAGTAAACTTTAAATTTTAAAATATTAAAAAATGCTAGTCAACAGACAGAAAGTATGATTGCTAATTCCAAAAGTCTCAAGTTCAGACTTGGGCGGATATGACTAATTAGCTGGGAACAGCAACCCATCTAGGAGAGAAAAATCCAAACTCAAAAAAACTGCTACCTTGGATTGTTCTTTGGTGGACAAAGGCTTCGAAAGCAAATCTAGAGTCAACAGACCATATTATGCATAACATGCTGACATGTAATAAAAGTGTTGGAGTAAATTCCCTTCAATATTACAAATAAGAATGAATAAAAAATTACAAGTTAATAACAAACATTAATTTTAAAAAATAGCTGAAATGTGATTTAAGTAACAAAGTGACCTTGAAATCCTATTTCTTCCCAATGACTACCATAGCGTTGACAGTCAAACTTTGAACCAGTTAAGCAACGATAAATTGTTTGTAGAATTTGGTTGTGATTTACATTCTCATTATCAAATGGAGCTGGAAATAAAATTTATACATAAATACATAATCTAATTTTTTAATACTCAATAGATTGCTGTTCTCAATTAATCCATGTTTTGTAATTATAACTTCCAACTAGGCCTGATTGTTAGTATGTAGGCCCTATAGTTATTTATGTATATGTATATAAATATAATTGTGTATATTGCATGAATTTAATCTGTATAAAAGATAAATACTAACTTGCAGCAACACAAAACACTAAATCTCGCTGTTGCAATAATTCTCTGTGTAGTTTTGGGGGTCCAAAGAGTAAGTTTATAAAGGCGGAGAATCCTCGCCTCTCAACATGAGTTTTTATATGTTCCTAGAATTTAGTAGACAATTTAATGTTAGTTAAGGGGTTAATTTCACCATGACAAAATGTTTTTTAAATCTTGAATGGTTGGGCACAAAACATATTCATATTACAAAACATTTTTTTTTAAATTAAATTAATGAACATGATTCATATTTACCTGATAAACTTGGCAGAATTATCAAAATGTCATTTCTAAAAAAATGTGTGCTAGTGTGATATGACATAAAATGTTTGATTTTTGAGGATAGTTACTCTGCAATAAATAAAAACTTAAAATGTAAATATTACCCTGATTCCTGCATAATCAACAGAAGTAAAATGAGACCAACATTCAGAAAACACAGTTAAAGGCTTGGATTCACTAACTGCAACTAGAGAAAAATGTGTTCTTTAAATAATAGTTACATTTTGCTTTAATTACAACAGGCAAAATGCAAAAGAAATTCATCGACAACACGAACAGTGTATTTGTAATCATAAAATAGTTTCAAAATCTGTATTAAGCATAACCCTTTTTATTTAATAAAATTTTTATTTATTTTAATGAAGGTAAAATACATTACATTAAAAAAATTAGTAACACACATCTTACCTGTTACATTTTGGCCTGGTTTTGCAAAACCTAAAAAAAAAATTATCTTATTTCTGTATTTAATGTGTTTAAGTGTTTTGCTTAATTTATTAAATAAAATACCAGCAAAATTTGCTTACCTGGTTTAATTGTTCAAATAATAAAATACCCTCAAAATATGCTTACCTGGTTCAATTGTTTGAATATTTTCCCATTCATTATTTTTTGTTTCACTTGGATATGTATTAGTTGCTTCCCCATTTTCTTCAAACTGAAATATGCGATTGGAATAGCCGTGAAAAATAAGTTTTAAAAAAAAAAACACAATTTATGAGGTTTTCTTTTGCTTAGAATGATACCATTCTACATTAAGAATAATAATTGTTATACTCATTTTAAACTAATGATACTGTTATATGGGACGGAGTGGTCTAGCGGTAGAGAGCTGGGCTACTTACCCGTGAGTCTCGAGTTCGAATCCGGGTTCAAGTTAGTAGATTGTCCCTGAGTCCACCCAACTCTGATGGGTACCTAACTCACGTTAGGGAAAGTAAAAGCAGCTGGGCATAGTGCTGACCACATTATCTCTTCATATGCCTAGGTCACAGAAACAAGTGAACTCTACTTCACTTGCCCCATAGACCGTCAGGTTTGAAAGGGAACTTAACTTAACTGTTATACAAAATTGGCTATTTAGTAGAATTTGGAGGCAAAAGTTATATCCCATATAAATAGCAAAGGCAAATATTATTTACATGACCAAATGAGTTTGTTTCCATACATGTTATAATTTTCAACTTAGTTGTTGCAGCTCATTTAAAAAATACTATAAAAAATCTTGCACTTTTTAACAAAAATAATTTATTTTCTTGAAGGAATTTATTTTTCCATACATAATTTATAAATATTCCAAGCTTGAAATTTAATAAAAATGTTTGAAAACCTAGACCTTAGAAACATTTACATATTTATAAGGCTATACTCAATGACTCTAAATATTTTTGTGTTCGTAATAGATAGCAAATGAATCCTAAATTAAAAATAACTTATATTAGATACCACCAGTTTCTCCATCATAATACTTAATTTAAAATACTAACCTGCATCTCTGTCAATTGATTTTCATGATTAATATTTTTATTGTAGCTTTTAAAGTTTCCATTCTCAGTAACGCAATCAAACTGATCGCTGTCCTCCTGTATTCTTTGAGGAGATGAAGTAAAATCTGGACCTCCTTTTGATTCATAACTATCTGCAACTGTGACAGTTTTCTGCTGATTAATAGTCTCTAATTCTGCATTAATATTTGTGTGTAAACTACACACATTGTTTTGCTTAACTTCTGAAGGAACTGAAACCTCTGGAAATTCAAATTCATCTTCTAATTCATCCTCCATTTCACTTTTCATTTTTGTTATCAGAGAATCAAAAAGAGAATCTTTTTTACAGTCCTCAAATTCTGCGTTGTCATCTACTAAATGATTAATGTCATTAAAGTTTTTTTCTTTTTCTGCATGGCATTCAATTATTTCAGTTCCAACCTGGAAAAAACAATTATGACCAAATATTTTCAAAACATTTAAGATCTTAACTATACATTACTAAAATTACTTAGAAGAGCAAAACTTCTTACTTTGTCCATCTCATCTGAGATTATGCATGTTAAATCTTCTAAATCAACATCAGCACAGTATTGCAAATGGCTATTAACCATGCCTCTTGCACTATCACTATACATCTCTGTATTTTTCTCATCTGAGATTATACATGTTAAGTCTTCTAAATTAATATCAGCACAGTATGGCAAATGACTACTGTCCACATCACTGTCTCTTTCTGTAATTTTCTCATCTGTGATGATGCATCTTTTATCCTCTGGGTAAATATCAGCACAGTTTTGCAAGTGAGCATTAGCCATGCCTCTATCTTCATCATTCTCTGTAATCTCAAAATCCAGTTCATCAATTGAAACAGCAATATCACTTAATAGATCCATCTATTGAAAAATGTAATATTAACAATTAATAATTTAGTTAAGGTTTTTAATTTTTTTTTCTCTGAGCCACTTAAACTTTAGCAACTACTTATACACATATCGTCAAGTCTGGATAACACAAGCATTACGCAAAACAATTATAATACAAGTGAAAATGCTGAAGCTATGTTTTAGTAGTATTGCTTCTCTTACAACATCCCTGACATGAATCCTAACAAGAACAGTAACAATGACAGGGAAAAATCTTCATTAAAAATGTTCATGTCTGCATGTCTCCAATTTCTAATATAAAAGACTAAGTTATTCAGTAATTTAATTTTTTTATAAGCCTTCTTACTTGTATGGACTGTGATGTATCCATTGTAAATATTAATAAATCAGGTTTCAAAGCTAAAAAAAAACTGATAATAAAAGTAGATCTATGTACAGTGTATACAGCATAATGTAAGAGATAAGATACTAATTTTTACTTAGAGCCTATTATTTTATAATTAGTATAATCCTATATTAAATTAATATTTTAATTATAATAATAATTGAAAATGGAGCAAGATCTATGAATAAAATTTAAAATAATTTATTTTGTGTTTATTAATTTAGGATTAATTAATTAAGGCCTATGCCTATATTTATATTATTAATATATTGAAAATATTCCATAATATTATAATATTTAATAACTAAATAAATATTAAAATATTTTTTACTTTTAGTATTAACACATTATTAAAAGTATTAATTTACTGAATAATATTTATTATTTAGGCAATTAACTAATTTTATAATTTAGTTAAATTTAGGAATCAGTCTCACTCTGACACATCACTAAAACTAAATCTGATCAAAATCAAATCATCACTGAAAAGAATTTAGAAAAAAAAAACCTTGGTTGGTTGTATCAGTAATAAACTAATAAATAAGTCATTTATAACTTGAATATCGTTAAATAGATCTAGTATTTGCAGAAAGCGGTTAACTTTAATTTATGCGAATTTAAAGAATGTTTAGTGGTAGAACTATTTAATTTTAAAAATTAATAAGAATTGTAGGAAAGCGTCTATGGTAGCCATGTAGGAACCAGTTTATCTAAAAACCTGTGCTGAAAGATGCACCGAAACGTAAAAATCTATTCTAAAAAAACAAAATTGATCTGTTGTACTAATTAATTAGATCTAGATTCTAGACTCTAATTCATTTCATAGTCTCAAAAAATATACTTTAATTTATTATTCCTAAATTTCAGAAAACAATTTAGATCTAATTCTTTTTTTAATAAGTTACTTTACAAGATACAAAATTAATTATTTGAAAGTGTAGTTCAGATACACCTGCCCAGGTTTAATTTTAATTTAGACTGGAATATTGTTGTTACCTGGCACAGTTTGGGTTCGTTAGGGCCAACAAACACCAGCTTATAGATCTAGTCTAGATCTACATTGCCAAACAAATTTTTATTGCGTTCTAGATCTAGACTTCAACAATCTAGATTCTAGATAGAATAGAAATTAAGAATCTAAAAATACTCATTTGATTTTGATGTACTTAAAGTAGACTAGTAAGTAGATACTAGAATCTAGATCTAGATCTAGTGTACTGTCACTGTACTAATACTAGACTAGTACAGTAGTAGAATTTGGTCCAATGGACACCAGCGAGAAAAGTCTCAAAGGTATTTGAGAGGTGTATAAATTCATTTAAAAATCATGCACAGCGTAGTTACAATTAATATGGTTATAAAATCCTGTCTATCTGGTTTTTTTCGGACTTTACTAAAGATTGGATGTATTTGATGTTTATAATATTTTCGGTAACTAAATAAACATTAAAAAAAAAGCAAAAACAATTTGGTTTTCACGTGTAATGGCGACATAAACAATGGCATCCTGCTATTGGATAGGCCGCCATTGATTTTATTGTACACATTGTAAGCTAAAAATAGAAAACTAGGTCATGGGGTTTTAAATTTGCATTGTAATTTAAAAACTTGATCTGCAAAGTTTTGTAAACAAATAGTTATCGATCACTAAGTTACTGTACAGCCAATCAATATTTGTCTTACGAAAGTGAAACATCCGGTTATAACTTAGGCTTGATGAAAATAAATAGAAATGTAGCCTTAAACTCAACAAATTATTTTCAAGTTCTCTGGATTTGCAACTTTTATAACATTTATTCTAAAAATATAAAATTTCAAAATTAATTTTAGGCTTAAGTTTTTATTTTTTATTTTTTTTTACGGTCTAAATCTAAAAAGCACGTTTTTATTCCATGTCAACAACATTTGGGACGGAATCTCGTCAACTCGCTCGCCTCCATTTACTTTACTGACTGAATTTACTTTTAGGCTATTTCTAAACTAAAATTGAAATATTAAATAAAAAAGCCTAAAATTTGTATTTTACTGGTGCACAAAATTATTAAATTATAAACTCAAAATCAAGACAGTGTATCAAATCAACATCCCTGTATCTGTGTTTATAGAACAAAACCATTAAGAAATTTTCATTAAAATATGATTTTCACACATTAAACTAAAGGTTAGGCCTACAAAAACAATTAATATTTTGACCCTATTGATCTATTGCATATCACTTGACTTAATATATTATATAATATATGAATAATGATTTAATCAATTCATTGTCAGTGTGTCCACTGTTGTTGCCTTTCACTTTCAGACGCCAGTTCACAAATGAGAAATGCCTGGTTTCACCTTAACTTCTGCATGCATTGGCATTGTGTTTTTCTTGTATTTTCTTTATCTCCTTGCAGCTTAAGGAAGTG
Source organism: Physella acuta (assembly GCF_028476545.2). Taxonomy (NCBI): domain Eukaryota; kingdom Metazoa; phylum Mollusca; class Gastropoda; family Physidae; genus Physella; species Physella acuta. The sequence goes on along the minus strand of NW_026731844.1, from coordinate 922,762 downwards.
TTGTCTTAGTTTTGCTGGTTCTAGACACAACTTGAACTTAGCATTCAAATCATGCAGTTAGTACACTGACTCCATCTAGTTCTGTTATAAATGTAAATCCATTTGGTATATATTCGTTCGATCTCTTGTTTTTTTACTAGACATAGTTAGAATGAAGGGATTAAAATATTTAGAAAGAAATCACAAGAAGAACCATTATTGCAGTCACAAGTTGACTACTGGGCCAAAATATAGAAATAAAAAGTATGTTTGACACTGCACATAAAATTATCATATTTACATGATCAGCTGTGGCAATGACACTATTCATGATGTGTGTCGTGACATCAAGGGTTTCACACTATGAAAATGTCACAATACCAATATGTGTTATCCAGTGTTTTTTTTTTCAGACTTTTTCTCCGGGGAAGGGGGGGGGACACACACACACTAGTAAAAGAATACATTTTCACTCAGGCTGTCGGTAGACTTCTTGAGGGGGAGGGTGTCATAGCCCCCCCCCCCTCAAAGAGATGCCTTAAAGAAACTCTGGTGTTATATCACTCTAGAGCAGTGTATTATTATGTTGTGTTGTCATATTTGAACTGTCGTTGGTCATGGCTGCTGGTTTTATTGTCAGCACTGACAAAATCCAATTGCAAATCCTATGAGTCTGGTGTGTGTCCTTACCCCCTGAGACTGAATCACCCCTGGGTTCAATCGAACCCAAGTTAAGAACCACTGGTCTAGTAGTAGTTACTGTAAAATATTCAGCATACTGTAATCATCTAATGCTTGCAGTACTTTATAGTGGTGGTTACTAAAAAATATTCAGCATACTGTAATCAGTGTAATGCTTGCACTTCTTTAAAATTAAATGTTTAACTGTCTTAAAAATTAATTTACATTCCTACTATGAATTGATATGTTTAATATTTTGAGTCCACTTGCAAGAACCTACTGTGTCACTTAGAGATTAACTTAAATTACGCTTAAAGGGAGTTCTGAATTTTGTGATGATGTAAAATTTAGTTTTTCAATTTGTATCCGCCTAGCAAGTTTACTGTAGTACCAACTTTATCTGGTATATTTCATCACAATCTGCTAGAAAATTAGTAACATAATCTAGGCCTTATAATTTAATTTAATCATTTTTTTCCCCACTATGTCAATCAAATATTCAAATTAAAATTCCAAAAAGAGAATTGAATGAAATTCTCCACCTTGTCTTTTTTTTTTAGACTCAATGGGAAGAAGAGGCAGCATGAGAGGCCGATCAGGAATCGTATTTGTAGTTCTGTTTGCAGTTGGTCTCGTTATCTTTTATATTTCATGGAGGTCTTTAATTTCACCTGATGTCACCCCCAAAGATAATTTATCTCCCCAAATGAACCTTGGCATTAGCAGTAAAGACCTTAAAATCGGAGACAGAGCTTTTGTGATGAATAATAACAGAGAAAATCAACAAGTAAACAGAGGCTTTGATAATAAATTACAGCAAGATATTTTCTCAAACAAAGAGCTGTTACACCAGGGCAATCCACATAACAGCAGATATGATATTTTACCATCAGAAAATGATGAAAAACAGTCCTTGGAAAATAATATGTTTAGAAAGAAGGAAAAAGGGGTTCCGGAAGGAAATTATCGCACTTTTGATGAAATAAAAAGCCCTGTTAGTTCAATGAAAAGATTGGTCCACCTAGATTTAAAAGGAGCAGCACCAAAAATGAACTATTTATTGGACTTAATTCCAGTATTGTCTAAACTAGGAGCCACAGGTCTTTTAGTGGAATATGAGGATATGTTTCCCTACTCTGGAATGTTATCAAACATTTCAGCCTTGAACTCTTATACTGTGAAAGAAATAAAGGATTTCCTGGAAAAAGCAAATAGTTATAAAATGGAGGTTATTCCGTTAATTCAAACTTTTGGACATATGGAATTTGTTCTCAAGTCAGTTTTCAAGGATCTGAGAGAAACCAAAAGCACTCCTCAAGTAATAGATGTTACTTCTGAGCGATCTTATAAAGTTATAGGTGAAATGGTGAAACAGGTGAGTGTGTATATTTTTAATCTTAAGTCAATAACACTTTGCTGGTAGTCAGATACCTAAATAAGTTAATGCTGCATGCTTTTCTGAAAGACAGTTCTGCTAATGATCTTTATGTAGAATAGCAGTGCATCCTGACATTCTTAATATGCTAGTTGTAAAATAAATGTTACTTTCTGTATTTAATTTTTTTTAATTCATATATAACAATATCTATTCCAAAATAGGCCTACAACTTGACATGATTGGTTAAGATTTTAACACCATATATAGTTAAAATATTTGTTTTCAGATTTTGGCTGCTCATCCGAGTACTTCTTATTTACACATTGGTTGTGATGAAGCATATGAATTTGGTCGTGGTGCAAGTTCTACATACTTGATATCTAAAGGACTTTCTAAGCATGAAATGATGATAAATCATTTGGTAAAAGTAGCTGAAATAGTCAAAAAGTTTGGGGACCAAAAAGTTGTACCAATAATTTGGGATGATATGATCAGGGAAGTTAGCAGTGAATCAATTAAGGTAAAATTCTCATGATGCAATGATGCATTGCTTTTAATTATTGTTATATACATTTTAAATGTAGATCTAATTTCAAGAAAATCTTGCTTTTATTAATTTTGAATATTTAAAATATGGTTGTTATATTTCACATGGGCACTACATCAAATCCTAAACATCTTGATGATATAACATACACTGATAGAAATACTTAAAAACATTATTTTCGAATATTATAAAAAGCTATTCCACTGTAATGAAAAGATACATTATGTTAACTTTTTTATTATGTGTTTTAATTTATATTTAAGATATTTTCATTATTTATTTACAGAAAGCTGAATTGCCATCATTGGTTGAAATAATGGTTTGGAACTATGGGGATAATGTTTTTGACAGAGTTAACATGACCATCTGGAAAAAATATGCAAGTCTTTTCAAAAATGTATGGATCGCATCAGCTTTTAAAGGGGCATCTGGGAGCCGACAGTTTTTTGCTGAGCCACAGTACTACTTGAAAAATCATTTCAGGTTAACTCATTTTAAATATGATGCTTAAATCTGTTGTTGTTCTAGTTGGCTCAGCAGGAGGGTAAACTTTTTAAAAATAATTTTTACCTTTGTACTTTCATTATTATGGAACAGCATGATCAAAGGATAGAGCACACAAATACTAGCTCAAACATCTGGAGTTTGGTTCAGTCCACTCAGCTATGTTGGGTACCTTAATCTTATCATTAGCTGGTAAGGGGCTAGGCTATCACTTTATATGCAGACGCAAAACAGATTAACTTGACTCCTTATGTCGTTTGAACTTTCTGGTGTGAAGTATGAGTGGTGAAGGCATAAGGTTTGGGGGATTACGACTTCCTTCCTTCCATGGTCCCCCAGAATTAAGGTTGTCTCATGCTATGTTACAGCTGTTGGTGACTGTACTCATGTTGCTCATGTCTTTCAAAATTTGAACCATGATTATGTTACAGCTTTTGGTGACTGTGCTCATGTTGCTCATGTCTTTCAAAATTTGAACCATGATTATGTTACAGCTTTTGGTGACTGTACTCATGTTGCTTATGTCTTTCAAAATTTGAACCATGATTATGTTACAGCTTTTGGTGACTGTGCTCATGTTGCTCATGTCTTTCAAAATTTGAACCATGATTATGTTACAGCTTTTGGTGACTGTACTCATGTTGCTTATGTCTTTCAAAATTTGAACCATGATTATGTTACAGCTTTTGGTGACTGTGCTCATGTTGCTCATGTCTTTCAAAATTTGAACCATGATTATGTTACAGCTTTTGGTGACTGTGCTCATGTTGCTCATGTCTTTCAAAATTTGAACCATGATTATGTTACAGCTGTTGGTGACTGTGCTCATGTTGCTTATGTCTTTCAAAATTTGAACCATGATTATGTTACAGCTTTTGGTGACTGTACTCATGTTGCTTATGTCTTTCAAAATTTGAACCATGATTATGTTACAGCTTTTGGTGACTGTGCTCATGTTGCTCATGTCTTTCAAAATTTGAACCATGATTATGTTACAGCTTTTGGTGACTGTACTCATGTTGCTTATGTCTTTCAAAATTTGAACCATGATTATGTTACAGCTTTTGGTGACTGTGCTCATGTTGCTCATGTCTTTCAAAATTTGAACCATGATTATGTTACAGCTTTTGGTGACTGTGCTCATGTTGCTCATGTCTTTCAAAATTTGAACCATGATTATTTTACCACTTTTGGTGACTGTGCTCATGTTGCTTATGTCTTTCAAAATTTGAACCATGATTATGTTATAGCTTTTGGTGACTGTACTCATGTTGCTCATGTCTTTCAAAATTTGAACCATGATTATGTTACAGCTTTTGGTGACTGTGCTCATGTTGCTTATGTCTTTCAAAATTTGAACCATGATTATGTTACAGCTGTTGGTGACTGTGCTCATGTTGCTCATGTCTTTCAAAATTTGAACCATGATTATGTTATAGCTTTTGGTGACTGTGCTCATGTTGCTCATGTCTTTCAAAATTAGAACCATGATTATGTTATAGCTTTTGGTGACTGTGCTCATGTTGCTCATGTCTTTCAAAATTTGAACCATGATTATGTTATAGCTTTTGGTGACTGTGCTCATGTTGCTCATGTCTTTCAAAATTAGAACCATGATTATGTTACAGCTGTTGGTGACTGTGCTCATGTTGCTCATGTCTTTCAAAATTTGAACCATGATTATGTTATAGCTTTTGGTGACTGTGCTCATGTTGCTCATGTCTTTCAAAATTAGAACCTTGATCATGTTACAGCTGTTGGCGACTGTGCTCATGTTGCTCATCATGTCTTTCAAAATTAGAACCATGATCATGTTACAGCTGTTGGCGACTGTGCTCATGTTGCTCATGTCTTTCAAAATTAGAACCATGATCATGTTACAGCTGTTGGTGACTGTGCTCATGATGCTCATGTCTTTCAAAATTTGAACCATGACTGGTCAGGGCAGTAAAGCTCCCTGGGTAGGTGCTGCTTGATAGCTGGGGACAGCAACCCATCTAGGAGATAACTCCAAAATGCAACAACTGCTGCCTTGTAGTTTGTTCTTGGTTGGACAAAGACTATTAAAGCAAATCCAGAAAGAAAAGCAGGCTGAAATTTGAGTCAACTGCCTATATGGCGCATAACAAGTTGATATTAATTAAGAACAGGGGTCTCCAAACTTTTCAGTCCGAGGGCCGCATTAACTATTAAATTTCAGTTCGGGGGCCAGTTTCTTCCAGGCATGTAGTGACGTTCTGAGCAAGTTCCTCAGCCAACTCCAACAAACGTTTTTTTTCCGTGGACAAAAAGATCTCCGCGGGCCGGATGAGAGGGCCTCGCGGGCCGCATCCGGCCCGCGGGCCGTAGTTTGGAGACCCCTGATTAAGAACAAAGAAAAACCATGACTAATCATGACTCCATTATTGATTACACTCCTATTTCTATATTATCCCTGTGAATCGAAGAATTTGATATTGTTTGCCCTTATATAAAAACGTAATTCTTGTCCTTTTTTTAGCTGGCTAGAGGTGATTTCTGCTTTGACCCCGGAAATGAGGTTCAAGGGCATGGCTTTGACAGGCTGGTCACGTTACGACCACTTTGCAACTTTGTGTGAGCTGCTACCTGTCAGTATTCCAAGTCTGGCTGTTTGTCTTCAGACAATGCAAAATGCAGGATTTACTCCGGTATAGTGACTTAATAATTTAATAGTTAATAGTTTTTTTCATTGTGTTAAGGGGGGGGGGGGGTGTCATTCATTTTAGACTTCTACAAAAAAAAATTTAAGTAAAATCAGGTTGTTGTTTTTTTTTCCATTTATAGAAATAATAGCTGCTTGATTTATATTTTTATAAGAACTGTCATTTAAATGTATGCTGGTTAAAGGTTTTGTGTTTGTTGTAGCATATAAGTATAAAGATGATTTCTATTGATTCACATGGACATGATGCACAGCCACAAAAATCAACTTTTTCAGACTCAACCCTCTCCATGTGTGCATTATAAATTGATTAAAAATGAATTCTATTTGAAAGTTTAAATTATTTAAATGATGGTTATAATTGGCACTTTTTGTGTTTGTAAAATATATTCATAGATACTTTAATCAAATGTGATATGGCTTTGTTTAGCTTGAGCCATGGTATTATAGATTAACTACACAGACATTATTACTTCCTATGCTAAAATGACTTTAATTGTTTTATATGTGCCGTTTAGTCTTAGTTGGAGTCTTTCTGACACACTTTGTTTCCATGCTCTAAGGACACAGCAGTCAGAACTGTTCTTGAGTGATGTTTATATTTGAATGTGACTGTTTTGCCTTTTCTTTAATTGATTTTTGCTAGACCACAAATAAATATATTTAGATGCTGTTTCATATTATTCATATGACACATTAGTTAATTAGCTATTATTCATTACTCTTCTTTTTCTGGCTATTGTTACTTTGAAGAGTTTTAACACTCCACACCACAGGTACCAAAGGCTTCTTTTTACTTGAACTTGCACAATATCTTAGGACCTGTTTTATTCCATACTTTATTAACTAGCATTGTACTTTGTGTTTTTAACTAAATCTCTTAACATGACCACATTTATTCATTCTTTTTTCTTCAGGATATTCATTCAAATGCAAGCAAGATAATACAATGTGATTCTCTAATAGAAATGGGTGTTCCAAAGATAGATAAACATACCAAACTTCCAAAGATTACTCAAAGTTGCAGGTATGGTTCTTATATTTAATTATAAATTTAAATATAATCAAGTGCACATATATTATATATATAATTTAAAATTGTTTTTAGCTCAATTACAGCTAGTCAATTGTTCTTTCTTTTCTTCACCTAGATAATATAGTAATTTAGTTATCAATACAATTACTAGTGCTTTCTTAAAAAAAAACGGGTGTATAGAATCCTTGCCGTAATATTCTTATTTAGATTTCCTGGACACGAGCTTTACCATTCAGTCCAAGAGCTGTATGCTTACACAGAGATGAGTCAGAAGCACAGGATTGATGGCTGGTTGTCTGATTACCAGTTAGCTCACAATTTTTCAAATCCTGGTCAGCTTACTGTGATGAGTATGGGATTAAATAAGCAGAGGAATTTTTACTTGCAAGTATCAGTACCATTAAAGTTTTATCTTAGTAAGTACTTTGCTGATGATGTGGTAGATGAATGGATGGATGAAAATGTGGAAGAAAGAAAAAGATATATTGATGAACTTCAGAAAAAGATCCAGCGTTTGCTAGTACCTAATGTTTGGAGTCGGCACCCTCTTCCACGTGTGCAAATTGCTTTGCCTTTTGATAATGGACTCTCAAAATTCGGTTCAAAACAGAAATCATCCATCAATGGTTTTGAAAAGCAAAGAAATGCCCAAATGGAAACACAAAGTTTGAATTTCTCTGAGAAGAGAGAGAAAGTGAAATTAATTAATGCAGATGAGAGGCTGAAAGAAAATGAAGTGACCAGAACAGAGGATAAGTATAGTTTGGTAAAAAATGACACAAGGTATTTAGGAAGAAAGTCTAGAAGATTTCCTGCAAAACAAAACATTTCTGCTAATAACTTTCAAGACATAAGCACTCCAAGTCAGCCAGTTTATAGTAAATACAAAGACATTATTCAACCAAAACTTGATGAAGATATCCCAAGAAGTAAGGATAAAACGGGCAAGCCTTACAAAAAAAGGAAAGAAATAAAAGGGTATTCAGGGTCGATACAAAATGAAAGGCGTGCAAAAATGAACAACATACCAGCGCAAAAAGTGAGAGGTGCTGCTGTAAGCTCTGATGCATTAAAAGAGGTTGAGGAAGCAAGTAAACTGTCAAACTAACATTTGGGCAAAGTAAATATTATGTAACCATTAGATTAGTGTTGTAAACAGCTATCAGGAAATTTTTGTAGTTAAATAACTGTCACAGTAAAATATTGAAACTGTTGTACTGTAATGCTTGCACTTCTTTAAATATTAAACTGTCTTCAAAAATTAATTTACATTCCCATTATGAATTGATATTTGATATGTTTAATGTTTTGAATGTCACTTTAGATTAACTTAAACACAAGAAAGGTAACATCAGGTTAACCTTGTACTAAGTATCTGGAATCTCTCTAGCCATCAAAATAAGCATACCTTTTTCAGAAAAAAAAGTATACCCTACTACATTATAAAAGTTAGATTGACATGTCCTAGAAGAGCCTAGGAGGATAGTCCATTTTTAAATTAACTGAACAGTTGAAATTACTGTTCATTTGTGAGATTATAGATGTTTTTGCTTTGTTCAAGAAGTAATGCATTGTTTGTTAATATTATGTTTTTTAATGTATTTTATGCTTCTTACACTATGCTTATGAACAAATGCATAAGATTTTTAGTTCTGGACATAAAGTGAACTTATAAAGTGAAAAAATGAGTAATTAACCATCCATGTAAATATTAGGTGTTGTGTAAAAATCAGCTTATGTACTTTTTGTACTCTTCGCTTCTTTGCAAGGTCTGTTTTTTTTTTAAAAAAAAGATAAAGTGTATTGTGTCATCAGTATCGGCTATTTAAAAAAATGTTTAATTTATCTTGTTGATACTTTCTTCATATGCCTAGCCAGCTGCAAGAATTTTGACAAACACATAATGTAAATATTTAAATCATAACAAATTCAAACTTAACATTTGATGCTGACAGTTAATTGTTTCAGAATGTTTTAAGTATTTTGATGAAACAGTGATTGGAGAAATTAGATGAGAAAGGTTTTTTTTGTTTACCTTTCTTCTTAGATAGTTTAACCCTTTCCCCGGCAACATATTTGGTACCCTGTCCCCGGCAACTGGGTGGATCACACCCAAAGACTTTCTTATAGTAAATTCTTGTCTTTGTTCATTGTGGGGTGGGTAACAATACTGACACAGTTGAGGTATTCAGGGCACAGAGGCCATGGGGAACACAAGACATGTTGTTGTCAATGGGACAGCTGTAATATGATACTACAGGTTGATGGGATTCTCAAGCAAGAGTTAACTTGTGGGTGGACACATGTAGTGATTTATACTCTTTGCTGGAGCTCTGACTTGCAGTTACAGACAGAACTGTAGTTTAGAGTTACAATAGGTTAATGAAATGCAGGGGTAAGATTGCCTGTGGGAGGACATATATAGTGATTTGTACTCTTTTAGGGAGCTCTGGAATGTAGATAGAGACATTCGAGCCTTTTAGAGTAACTTGACATTTACCTCATTTGGAGTACGAATGAGGACAAAAAGGCAAAACAACTTTGTAATGCTGCTTGTAAGTTAATACTGGGCAATTAATTGATCAAACTGGAAGTGGGGTGGGTGTTCTACAGGTTGTGACCCTGAGAGTAAGGTTTATAAATAGTCACAAACGTTATTGAGAACACAACAGAAACAAGTCTTGAACGCTTTTGTCTAAACTCAAGTGCTAATGATAAAGGAATATATTTGCCAGATTTAGTATAGCAGGTGAAAATGACCAACAAGTTTTGAGTCTGAACTATTAGTATCAGAGGTAGAAGATGAAGAATGGCAGCCAACAGTATCAAGCAGCTCTGATGACGAGGTCTACCCAATATACTGCATTTCAACTATCAATAATGTGTCAACAGTTGGCACTCATAATGAAATGAAACGGCTGGTGCAAAGTGAAGAAAAAGAAATATTTTCAGGAAAGACAAAGTAACAGTACACTAGATCACTGCCTGAAGTGCTAATCTCAGGAAATTTATAAACAGTCTGACCCTAAATATTTCTTCTGTTACAAAAAATAATACAACCAATATTTGACTGCATTAGCAGAGATGGAGAGAAAGCAAGAGGAGACACTGGCACTCTGCAGAATAACAATTTAGTTGTATGTCAATACAGTTCTGCTTATGGAAGTTTTTGAAGGCAGAATTTTCTATGAAGAAATTCAGCAACCTTCTGGGTCATATTCACTTTCACAACAATAACACTAACAGTCCATCACGCTCATGGTATATTTGCTTCCATTATGGTAGATATTCCATTCAAATTTAGAAAGGTGTTATGTTTCTGGAGAGATCATTACTAATTAGCAAGTGGTTGATTTTAGAGTTGGGAGTAGATTTATCCAATACATACAAAGCAATTCCGATAAGTATGGAATTAAAATATTTTGGCCATGTGACTCATGTAACACCACTAAAAGGGTGCCCATATTTTATAAAAAAAAAATAACTTAAGTTCCCTGCCAGCAAAAGGAAATGTCCAGTTATTTTAACTAACAACTGTGCTCTCTGAGGTGCAAATTTTAAAACGTGTTAATGTTCTATTATTTTGTTACTAAAGTTGATTGCTTCAATTGGTTTGATATTTTTGTTACTCAAATACCTTCAGATTGTTAATTTATAGTTAAACTTTGAAAATGTAACATAATGACTTAACCCACAATGAGTAAAATCAAATTGTTAGAGGCCAGTTTATAAGTTATAAATATTTTTTCCATTCAAAATTGTGTACGGGTGTGTAGCACCCAGTTGCCAGGGACCGTATAAAAAAAATTCAAACCCTCATAAAAAAATTTTTTACGCATATTTTTAAAATTTACAACCTCCAATGTGTTCATCCCAACCACCTTATAGATGGGAATGAGGCCCAGAAAAATTTATAAAACGAGACTCAAAATATGAGCAAAAATATAGCGACTTCGGGTCGATTACACCCAGTCGCCGGGGAAAGGGTTAATGTGATATTTCTGTACAATATAAAATTGATTTTCAAAGTAGCCAATTACAAGAGCAATTCTAGACTGATTAACAATGTTTCTTTGTATACAAAAGCTTTTGCTGATATAATTTGATGTTGCTTTTTTAAAATTTAAATTTGTAATGCTTTTTGCATTTAATATATTTGGCTTATAACATGTATTAATTTTTGACTATTCAAACAATTTTTGTATGTTTTTTTAAATATTTGTTTTTTCCACATTCCATTTTGTTTCAACAATAAATATTTGTATTAAAGTTGATGATTTGTTGTGTAAATATATAAAAGTAACATTTGTTAGCAGTTCAATCCCTGCTTCACAGAACTGAAGAACCAATATAATTATTGCTGACCTTACAATCACTTGATACTTCACTGGTTGTAGTAGGTTTAACTTACTAACCCTTGCATTATTGATGATGAAATTGTTCATCACATTGCTTAACCCCAAAACATTAAAAAAGTGACTAGCTAATTTGTTCAACAAAAAGAACAAATACTTTAAAATTCTTCCACTTTATTATAATACCAACAAAAACAATAACAGAAAAAAAATTCATTTGACTTCTAAAAAAGATTTGTTAACTAATTACAAATGTTAAATACTGTGCACTTATTTATAACAACCTTTTTTTGTCTGTGATTTTTAAGGAAGGAGATAAAGCTATTACAAGCATTCAGTCTCACCACTATTGTTTTACTAAATGTTTGACATTTATGACCAAATCTTGTATGCAATTCATTTATTTTTGGGTCCAAAGATTTAAAAAATAAGCTCGATAATTCAAATGTAAAAGTTTTTACTAAACATTTTTATTGCCAATATGGAAAACGCAACTAAAAATTGACACTTTTATTCAAAAGTCCAAAAAAGATAAAAATGTTGACAAAAATTTGCTGTGTTAAGAAAGAAAGCAGACTGCTACTAAAAATAAAAGTTACTTTAAAAATGGGAAAAATGTAAAGGTTAAAAAGCTTTCTATTTTTCTCTCATACAAAATAGCAAGAACAACTGCCATTAGGCTTTTATTTTTGCACGCCATACTGAATCATTTCAGTCCTCTATGAGAAGGTGCAGAAGCTGTAGGAGGAGGTGGAGGGCCTTTCTGATACAGTTCATCAATATGGGAGAGAAGAATCTTTCTCCTTTCATCTGGTACACATTCTAGTGTCAAAAACCGCTTGTCGTTCTGGGGGGAAATAAATCTTAATGAAGTAATTCTAGTTCACCTTAAAATGAATTATTATAATCATTTATTTATTAACTATTATAAATAAAAATAAGTTGAATAACATATTAACTCACCTCTAGGACTTTTTCTATATCCTCAAGATGGCCTTCAGTTTCATCTAAAAATTTCTTAGTTCTGAGAAATTATAATAAAAATATACATTATAAATTTTATGTTTGTAAAATATTAACACTATTCAAAACAGGTCTACTGTGTGTAAAAAAATAATTTATAAATATCCAATAGTGGTAAAATAAATTTAAAGCTTACTTGTATGTGATTACTTTAGTCTCACGCAATAATTCACGAAAATCTGCTTTGGCATTCACAAATTTTTCATGCATGTACTCCGTGAACTCTTTCTCTCTTTTCTATTTCAAAAGAAATTTAAGTACAATATTATGTTAACAAACTATTTAAGATAAAAATTATTATGAATTTTTAACAAGTCACATTTAAATACAGTAATTTATCCTTAAAAAAAAAATCAACGTATTTTCTTACTCGATCACTTGAAGAAAACTTGCTGTATCTAGGATCCTCTTTGATTTGCTTTTTAACTTCCTTCCAGGTGGATGTCAAAGATATCTTAAAAATAATAATGCAGTAATTTAAAATTTAGCTACAAATAAAAAAATTTGGGGCAGAAATTTTTAACACAAACATGCTTTACAGCATAATTTAATTTTAATTGAAGACAAGTAAATACTATTTTAAAAATCCAAAGATATATTGGAATTTTATTTTCTCACAAGTGTATGTGGCAATACAAAAACCTGAATTAGCCAGCTAAACTAACTGACAGAATAATAAATTCAAATAGCATCACTTAGAACCTAGTAATTCTAATGTAGCAAATACTAAATGTTAATCAAAATAATTCTTCTGAACTGGACAATAATTTTAAAATCAAAGAAGAGATGATAAAAGGTTAATAATATAAACATTTTTTGCAAAGTATTCTTCATTTGTGTATGTTAAAATATTAGTGAAGAAAACTTCAATTCAATTTAAAAAGAGCTGTGTCAAGTAAATTCTTAAAAACCGATTTAATACCTCTGTTTCATCAAGCAGAGAATGAAACATGGATCGATTTCTCTTGTAGAGACCTTCAATGTGAGTGTCAAACAGTTTTTCCTTTTCATCTCTTTCTAAGGAATCAGTCAACTCCCATCTATGATCTTTACGAAGTTGTTTGCGAGTATCCCTCCAGGTAACTTCATTATTTCGTACCTGAAGAAAGAAATGAATTGAACTGTATTAATGATATTTTGGGGATGGCATGGTCGAGTGATACAGCATTTGGCTGCTAATCTAAAGGTCTCGGTTCGGATATGTGACTGTAGGACTTCTCTTAGTCCATCTAGCTTTGACGTGTAACTTACGTTGGGGAAACAAAGGCGGCTGGGCAAAGTGCTAAACATTATACTATTGGATGCCAAGGTAATTAAAACAGATTACCTCCACTTCTTCATCTGCCCCTTGTGTCATGGGAACGAATTAGAAAAGATGATTCATAATTTACGCAGTAAATTTATAAAATTATTTTTTGAAATCTAACATTATACAATGTAGTGAGACATGGTATTTTCCAGGTATATAAAACTTTACACTAGAAAAATTAAATTTTAGGCAACAACATATAACATATAAGCAATAAAACGCTATTATTTATGAAACTTGTTTCGAAAGGTTTAATAACAAAGTTATAGCAGTGGGAAGCATGGTCAGGCAGGTTAGTACAAGACTGCTAAAAGACACAAGTTCAGAGCAAGGGCAGATGCGGAAGGTTGCAGATTGTTCTTGGGTGGACAAGACTATGGAAGTGAATCCAGAAAAAAAAAGAGAGGAAAAGACCGAGTCAATAGGTCAAATGGTGCACATGTTGACAAGTGATGCTTGTGTTGAAGAAAATTTCAATATTAAAATTAAGAAGTGCGAGGTAGAAGAAAAAAGTTACAGCAGGGATATAAAAAATGCTTACCAGATCTGCAAGTAGGGCATTAAAATGCTGGATAGCTTCATCTTTTTTGTGCTGTTCTCGTTCTTTATCTCTTTCTCTCAATGAGGATGACAATGACTGCTTAACTTCCTCTTCCCTTTTCTTAATACTAGCTTCAATTCTTTCTTGCTTTTCTCGTTCTTTGCGCTCTTCGTCTTCTGAGTTAGCCTAAAGACAGTGAGTAATTGATTTAAAAACTTGTTCCTAAATGAGGCTGATGATAAGCCATTTTATTAAATGAACTAAAAGACATACCTCATCAACTGTTTTGACATATTCTTTGAACCAATCTTCCCTACGGGAACTGCTGTCAACTGCCTCATAACGGGGATCAGAGTTAATCTTTTTCTTTATTTCACTCCATCTCGAATTGCGCTCAATTCCAGATGTTTCCTTGAGCAATTTAATGAAGTCAGACTTCAGCTGAAAGGAAATCATTAACATTGAAAATCTGATAGGTAAATTTATATATTTTAAGAAACAAAAAATTAATCAAGTTCATATTTTTTAAAATATAAGCTTAAAACAATATCACATGACCTTACTAAAACAAGTTTAATGTGTCATGCTTGCTTGAACTTTTTAAGTTATAAGCTCTTGAATATAATTTAAAAGCAAAAATATTTGATAGTTTTAAAATGTTTGGTATTAGTTTTCAATCTTTATGTTCACTGCAAATACAATCATTAACTAATACAACTAAATAATTAACTAGTCACAAAAATATATATATAAATAGACAAAGCAACTTGTCTTTGACAATTTCTTATCCTTCCAAGAAGTAGTAAAGACAAGCACTAGGATAAGATTGCATTAAGACTGCAAGCTTATACCACACAACCCAAAATATGATTAGCTTTGATTCATAAATCAATTGATCTTTTATTTCTTAAGGTTAAAATGTTTAAAACAAAGTTCAATATTATGTATTAACTGCATTTTCAAAAAAAAACTTGCACGTCCAAATGCAAACAAATAAAATGGATCAATGAAATGGCATTATACTTTATTGTGACAATGCACTAGAGAGTTGCCATCTCATTTTATTTTGTATTTGTAATGGAACAACCTCACTCACAGATCTATACATAATATTAAAATAAAGTATCTAATTTCCATTCATTCCTACGAACCAATCATACTTCCTGAAATAAAAAAACAATTTAAACAAAAGCAAATCATTATACACAAGACCTTGGTTAATTCAATTGTGGTTTTCCAATTACTTTTAAAAATAGAAAAGATATTTTAAATAGTAGTTTAATATTAGCCCTTACAATAAATAAGGTAATAACCATTATCATTTTTAACATGCCTATTGCATGAGATGGCAATAGCAAACCAAAGGCAAAAGAAGTTTTATAAGCAAAATCATATCAAAACAATGTTATACTGTGACTGTTAAAAACTCCTTAGAGTAAAAGTAAATCCAAAATTTTGAATATATATATCAACAAATTTTAATAATCTGCTTACAATTTACATTTTGCTTTTGTTTATGCTTCATCTCCAGTGCATATCTCTAAAGAGACATTACAATTTTTCTCAAGTAAACAGAAATAAGTAGGGAAGACAGAAAGACAACTATGGTCATGTAGAGAAATGTTAAAGGATGACAAGAAAAGTAAATAAAATTATTGGTGCTATATACCAGGTCAGACCACCACATAGCGAGCACTAGGTTTCCGCACCAGGGTCAAATTGCACTGGCAACTGACCAGGAGTCATATCAACCATGATGTCTACAGCTGCCTGATGCAATCTTCTTCTTCTTCCATGGGGGAACACAAAGTTTAACAACATTAGAATATCAGCCAAAATAAATAGTTATTTACTCAATGTTCATCTAATTCAGCTCTGAAAAAAATTTATTTCAAAAGGCAAAAACTTTTAAGTCAATTTGCCAAATATTTTTAAATATTTCATTTTCAGAGCTGATAAATATCGGCTTTAATTCGTCATAAAATTAATGTAACCATAAGTACTTAGGATTAGAAAAGTATGAAGAAAATTTAGGAAATTGTTGATAAATATACATATCTAAGATAGAGATATCTAGCATAACTGTCTGAACATAAATTTAAACCTTTAAATAACAAAATATTACGACTAGAAATGATCAATCTAATCAAGTAAATAATATTTATCTTAATTTTAGTGCAATAACCTACATCTGCATCAATATCTTTACTTATTTAACTGAACATGTGAACATTTTAGAATAGGGATATAAAGAATATGGCTAGTTTTTCTATAGCTTTAAACCCTCTTCTAACAATGTTACACATGCATAAAGTTGAAACAAGGATAGAATAATTCAATCTTCTCTCAATTCATAAGACTTACGAAAAGATGAGAGCAGAGGGCTGAAATAAAATTATTTTGCAAAACCACAAAGAATGATATCTAAATTTACAAATTTAAGTGAATTTACTATTTAAATATGTTCTATATGTTAAATAAATACAGTTTTAAAAAACGATGAATTAGGAAGACTGAATGAGACATCTGGTGCTGAGGAAAAATGTTTAAATTAAAAACATACATGTGCTAGTCACCATAAATTATCATTTTATATATAGCATTCAAACAAATTCCAAATATTTTTATAAGAAAAAAATAAACTTTTATAGCACTACATACAAATTTGGTACTAATTAAACAAATAATTATGTTGCTAAACAAAATATCCACTGAAAAAAATACATAAAAACATCTCAAAGATAAATGCATTAATTTTTCACAGAAACCAATGTAAGAATAATTAAATTATTATGATAATTCATACTGTTATGACAAAAATATTGTGCTGAAAAGAAGGTTTGACTAAACAAAAACAACACTATAAAAATTAACAGTTTCTTTCAAAAGTATCAAATGCTATAAATGTAATCATGAATTAAGTATAAACTAGGTGTAATAAACAGCTTGGTAAATTTTAGGAAATAGTAGGAAACTGCTGTAGTTAATCAAAATCTATTAGTTTTCTTTTAAAACATAAATTTAAAAATAAAAAGTATCCTGAGATTACTTACTATACTCAGGATTACATTTTTTAATTACAATATACGAGCATTGATTTGTGAAAGAAATTAACAACCAACAGCAACAGTTAAAATATTTTGTTTCATTTGGATGGGCCGATATTTCTACTGAAAGCTTACTAATAAGCTGGAATTTTTAAGATTCATTTTCTTTTTCAAAGAAGGGTTTCCTAAAAAAATTATTTTTCTTTGCCTTAAAACCGCCACTTTCTTAACCAAAATGTAACAAAACTTAACTGACTGTGGTTACCTTCTAATTCTCAGAAAAATACAATTCTAAATATTTTTCAGTTAGTTTAACTTTTATAATTCAAAATGTGAGGGTTTTTTGGGTTTTTAATGAAAAAAAAAAAGAAATTTTTTTCTGAGAACTAGTTTCCTTACAGTTCACTTTGAATAAAATAATTATTTACCTTTTCCTTTAGTACAGATTTCTCTTCTTTCTCTCTTTTCCGCAGGTCACTCACAAAATCTAGAAACATCGACTCTCTCTCACGCATTTTATCAATGCCTTTGAAGCGTTCATCTTTACCATATTTTGAAGCAAAATCACTGAAGGATGACCTGTAAAAATTAGATTATTTATTATTTCACAGATTTTAAAATGTATAAATACCCGTTTATTAATGTAAGTATTAATGTAAGTCTTTTTGTCAAGGATGTTACACTTACTTTCCATGAAGTTTACTTTCCTCCATAAGCTGCTTGAAGGCTTCTTTCTTTTCTTTAATTCTGCGATGTTTTTCACGTCTTTCTTCTTCAGCTCTTTCTTTCACATACTGTTCAAATACCTGCTTCCTTTCTCGTGAAGTTAATAAAAGGTAGCGCTGATCGAAAACAATCTTATGCAGCTCTTTTTCCCAAGTTGAAAAAGCAGATACCTTTCACATAATAAAGAATAAATTAAAAGTCATGTCTAATAAATAAATTTAACTTTGAAAAATACTTTGAAAACTTGCAACTGAAATTAATTATAACTAATAAAGATTTAATAAACAGAGATACCATTTTAAATCTTATTTAAATACTTTAATATAACTATAATATTATATGTACAATAATATATGTTAAGTGTCACCTCTTTCTCTGCGAGCATATCTCTGAACTGCTTCATTCGTATTTCTAGAGGAACTATTGCTCTTTGCCTAGCAGCCTGTACTTCAGCTTCAATAGCAGCTTCTTTACCAACATCTATTTGCTTTGGTAACCCTCCTTCTTTCTTCTCTTCCTTTGGTTCTGGCTCGGGCCTGTCAGAACAAAAATGAATAATGTTCATATTAACTATACTAAAGTTTATCAGCTATAGCCTGTAAACTGGTAAGATAACACCAAAACTTCTTAAAATTTTTTTTTTTTAAATAGAATTGCTAACTAGGGAAATTTTCAAAATCAGTTGTAGACCCAGCTATTAATTTAACATGCTGCATTTTAAAAAAAACATTTGCTCTCAGTAATTGCATAACAATGTGAGCTAAATAAAAGCAGTACTTTTTTTTCTTTGCTGGTGGCTCTTCTTCTTCCACTTTTTCCTCTTTCTTTTTCTCAGCTGAAAAAAATTATTTTAAAAATATAATTATCATTTTTTTTTTAACACGTTTTTATTAACTCAGCTTCGCGTGTGTTTGTTGTTAAAATTGACATCGAAAATTAGCCCACTTCTGATTGCTCTATAGATCTGAAATTTGGCATGCAGGTTACTTTCGCCTAACAATTTCAGATGCAATCATAAAAACTAGCAATTAGAGACCGTAATTAGCTTAATTTAATTACGCCCAAAGGACCATAAAATTGAGGACATGATTTCTAAAGATACCGACAAGACTGGAGGCTTGTTGACACAGTTACTTCGGCCCCAATCGATGTGAGCGCGCTGGCCGTGATCGTATAGTGGTTAGTACTTCGCGTTGTGGCCGCGACAACCCAGGTTCGAATCCTGGGCGCTCAAGATTTTTTTAGTCCGTGTATTTATAAACACTTAGTCAATTCATACTTAATCAAGTCATTAGATAAAGTAGAAAATAAACTATATAAAAAACTTTTTTAAAAAACACGTTTTTCATGTGTAGCAACGGACTAAAAAGGAGAAAATAAAATACTTAAAAAAAACTTTTTAAAAAACCACGTTTTTCTTGTGGACTAAAAAGTAGAAAATAACTATTTACATACATTTGATGACAAAAAACGTGGGTCGGGCAGATGGGTCGGGAAATTTGATGGTGAACGTACCCACGTTTTTTGTCATCAAATGTATGTAAATAGTTATTTTCTACTTTTTAGTCCACAAGAAAAACGTGGTTTTTTAAAAAGTTTTTTTTAAGTATTTTATAAATAAGTGATTTAATGTTCATAAGACAAAAAAAAAATTCTGATAAGAATTAAGACTGGTCAGGTAAACTGTCAAAAAAATTTTAAAAAAAAAAGGTTTACAGAAATTTAGCGTAATCCACATATGA
Organism: Physella acuta; assembly: GCF_028476545.2. NCBI lineage: Eukaryota > Metazoa > Mollusca > Gastropoda > Physidae > Physella > Physella acuta. The sequence continues at coordinate 903,211 of NW_026731844.1, read as the reverse complement.
TGAAAAAATTTCTACCAAGATTATCTACATTTTACTCGGTAGCCTCTGAAAAAATATTTAATAGGTCAATAAAAACTTACCTGCTTTGGCATCAGGTTTCGATGAAAGCAACTTATCCACATCCGGTCTATTCTGAAGATCCTCTGGCTTTTCCCAGACAGAAAGACGCTGGCTAGGATTATAGAAAAAGCAGCGACCATCCCCAGTCCACACAACACACCTGAAAATAAATTATCATTAATTTTCTTTGATTAAAACATTTTTTTAAATGTGTTCCCAAATTTTTTTTAATATCTGGAAATTAAGATGTACTTTCTAATGCTAGTTAATTAATTAGAAGGTATTATATATTTAAACTCACCATGGTGTTCCAGGTACAGGAGTACTGGAAACAGGTCTAGATTTTTCAGCTGCTTTCTGCTCTTCAGTCATTTCTTCTGGCTTCTCTTTCTTTTCCTATTAGTTCAAATTTTCAAAATGTACAATACAAAATGCAAATCCAATAGACTAAATTACAGAAGCACTATTGCAAATTTTAAAATATTAACAATTTGTGATGATTTTTTTCTTTTAAAACCATGATGTTACACAATACAAGAGGAATCTTTTTCAGTTAAGTTACGCTTTTAATAAGTCACCATTTAATAAACCTAAATTGCAATAAATGACAATTGCAGTATTTTTTTTTATTTACAAGTATTCGAATACTTAATATTTAATACCTCCTCTTCATCTTTTTCTGATTCATCAGAACTATCACCAGCATCCACTTTAATAACTTCTGGTGCTCGCTGTTGTACTTGTGACTGCACTTGAGATCCTGAGTTCTGTAGCTGCTCCAGTTTTGCTGAGAATAAAAATGTATTAAATATGAAAATCTATTTTATATATATATATATATATATATATGTTATTTTTCCAACCATTCATAATTTTCAAATAAAACTAATAAAGAATAGGTCAAGTGGAGTATCCCATAAAAGCAAGCTCGAGCTAATGATTATTTTTAAAGTCAGGTTAACTTCCAGCCAAGACACAGTAAAAGCAAGTCACAGGAGGTATTATTTTTAATTGTTTTTATTAAAGTTTGTTGTTAAATATGGTTTGTTTCTTTCTCTATAAGAACGCACTTTCATACAGGAACACACAAAAAATAGTACAAGACTTTTTGAAGCATAGATCATTTTTACCTTCCCAATCTTTTAAGACCTGTGGTTTTTCCCAAACTGACTCCTGAGTTCGTGAATTATGATAGTAGCTTTTGCCATCCGTGTTTTTATGTTCAGACCATTCAGCAACTTCAGGAGGTTTTGTAGGTTGCTGAAGAACATTTTTGTAAAGTATTTTAAAATTAAATTCCTTAACTTATAATTGGAAAAAAATATTTTGTTGACAAAATTTTTATATACCTGCATTGGAATGTCAGGGGTGTTTCCAACTGGCATTTGGTGTTGCATGAATGGATTAGTAAATCCTGGTGGCAATAAACCAGGATTAAAACCTTGGCCTGCACCTTAGGTGTAAAAACATCATTGAATAAAAAAGGTGAACTTATTCAGCTGTTTTTAAATTAATAGGTTTTTTAAAATTGCAATTTTTTTTTAAACTATTTTACAAACATCCCAACTAACATTATTAAAAATTGGTTTAATTGAACTGAATCATTTAAGCTGACCATCATTAAGTCATAGGGGTTATCTGTATTTTTCTCCAACTTATGTTTTTGTTTAAGGTTCATCATCCCAAGTCCACACCAACAAAATAGGTCTTGTATATCTGCTAAGGCTTCAAGAAACACACTTTATTGCTCTTATTAAGAAACAAAACCACTTGCTACATTATATAATAAGTGATCAAATATTTCGAAGTGTGTTTGAAGTTTAATAAATCAATTAATTTTGATAAAAACTATTTTTAATATATTAGTTTAAGTTTTGATAACTGAAATCGATAAATTAAATTGATAAATTAAATTGATACTTCCAATTCTTCTTATTCTTAATTTTAAAGTACCTGAAAGTGCCATAGCAGACTGATCGCCAGGCCCTTGCATCTGCTGTGATGCTGCTTGGGCTGGAAGGATCAGGCATAATTAAGTATTTCTTTTTAGAGTTTTGCCTAAGACAATTTAACTGAGACTGTTATATACATGACTAATTCATAAATTTTTTCAAAATGAATATTGACCCTAAAATGACAAATGTTAAAAAATATGTAATACCTTGGGCAACAGCAGCCTGAGCTGCAGTTGATGGTCCCCCTGCAACACCTTGTGCCTGACTGGTCTGAAAAGCTTCCCATTCCAGTTGGGTAACAATTCTAGCATTTTCCGGCTTTGTCCATGCAGATTCTCTGGTCCTTGCGCTGTAGTAGTAAACCTGGTCAAATAATAGATTTATTTTTCATCCTTTAAATTCTCTTTTAAAGAAAACATTTTCCAATTAATGAAACATATACTAATTAATTTCTTTTTTGTATATGTTTCACTTCAATAAATCATTTATTACATAACAAATATTAAATTTGTAAAAATTTGCTTTAAAAAAAAATCAAGTCAAAAACTCACTTTGCCTTCTGGAGATTTAGTTTCAACCCAGATGTCCTGTGTTGCTGGATCTAGTGGTGGATGTGGCAGAGGTGGTGGCATATTCATACCACCCATCATACCCGGGGGCATTCCATTGGAAAATCCAGGAGGAGGCATTGAGAAATTTGGAGGTGGAAAATTTGGTGGTGGCATCAAAGGTCTCTATAGGTAATAAAACCATAACTTGTGCAGTTAAAGAAAATGAATGGCAAAAAAACATGAGATAAACATGTCAAATAACCACGATATAAGAATGTGTAAATAATATAAAGCAAAAAAAATGAAATTGTTAAAATATATGTATGTTGTATGGCAGTAAAAATTAAAATGGTTGAATTACATTTTTTAAAGCAAAGTTAATATCAAATCTTGATAATTTTTCGCTAGCTGTAAAAATTGTATTACATCTATATAAAAAGATAAAGCAACTAAACTCAATTTTTAAAAATAATATTTTAAAAAAACAGGCTACTTTTTGTTTAACAAATAGTCTCCCTCTACTTATGGATAGATTTAATTTTAAAAAAAAAAACTAAAACAAAAACAAATTCATAGAACCAAAAAAGAGAAACCAACAAAAAAACAACCTCATAAGAAATATTTGACTCTTACTTTTGAGAACTATTTTCCCACAAAAATGTAAGATAGAGTAAAGATAAAGATTATTCAGTTATCATGTGAAGATAAAAAGGTGCTAGAGATAAATATGGACATTATTCACACATGCTGCCCTTTCTCAACCTCCCCCCTATTGTGATATTGGACTAATTCTTTTTTAAATATATGCAAACATTTTTACAGATTTTTAAAACCTAATTTAGAAAGTTATGTTATAGTTAATTGTTTGGTTTTTTTTTTTGGAAAAAATAGTCTAAATTATATTTTATTTAAGAACTTACTTTATTATTGTTAATATTCTGAAAATAAACAAGTTATTATCTCTAACATATATTTTTAAATTGCTAAGGATTATTTTAAATAGATCAATTATTATGGTTTAAATGTATTAAAAGTTAATAAAAGCTCAAATAAAATGGAGATTTCTTTCTTTATACCTTTTCACTTTTTTTCTTTTTAAATTATTTTTTGTCAAACAGAAGCAAAAACAATCTTTAGATATAAATTTACAAGTGACTTACCATTCCCTGAGGACCCATACCTGGGGGCATCCCAGGTCCCATTCCTGGTCCATTTGGTCCCATACCCCCCATATTAGGTCCCATGCCAGGTCCATTCGGTCCCATTCCAGGTCCTCCCATCATTGGTCCATTCATGCCAGGTCCTCTCATTCCTTGATTAGGCCCCATACCAGGTGGTCCATAGTTTGGATCAAATGGTGGCCTGCCAAAGGGTGGTCCACGTGGTGGTCCCCTCATCCCATGAGGTCCTCGCATTCCCATAGGTGGGCCTCTCATGCCCATTGGCATTGGTCCACGGGGTCCTCCGAATCTGTTTACAAGGGATCCATATATATGTTTAATTGGATATGCCACTAATTTCAAGAAACTGGTTTCCTTAATTCAAATACTTTGAACAAATTGTATTTACTTTTTTATTTACTAAGATACAAATAAATAAAAATAATGATTGGATAAATAGAGTGCAGAATAAGAAAAAAACTTCAGAGTTTTTCTGTTGCACTGGTGAGACAATCAGCGTCTCATCTGACTTAATACTGAATTTGTACAGACATGCTGGAGAATGTAGATAATAAAACTACAATAGAGTGCATAGGTTTTCATGTAACAATGTTATGGGTAGTAGCAGTAAATATGAATAATTGTGCTTTTTTTTTTTTTGGTAAAAAAATTAAACATGAGCTCAAAAAAGGAATTTTCAAATACTGAACAACAGCTTATGGTTGTTGCTAATAAATCTTTAGCTCAGGCAATGGTCTATTGTTGCTAAAATTGTATTTTTAAGCATGATTGCCAGCAAAACTTTTATGAAAACGTAGGGTAGGTCTAATCAAGATACTGAAAAGTTGTACCATGTGCTAATAATATAGATTTCTATAAATAACAACCTTTAATAACTGCTCACATTTGAAAGGTTAGAGGAGATCACACACTAGAGAACTTACCAAAAATACCTGTCCACCCTGAAGAATGTACTTAGTATGTGGGGTGAGATAATAGACTGCTTATTAAAAGCACGGTTTGTATTGACATTTTAATATCCTGAATACTGACCACTAAACCCAAAAATAAAGTTACCATATACAAACAAATACTTAAGTTGACTAAGATTTTCAATTGTAATAGTTTTTTTTGTTTAATATTCTAGGCTTTTACAATTTTTACTGAAGGTAAAACCATAACTATTTTAACACAAGTGTGCAATGCATCATAGGGGCTAAGTTGTAAAATTTCTACAAAACTTTAAAAGTAGTAATCCCTAAGTAAAAAAAAAACATTGGTTGCTAAACGGTTTTAAAGATATTTCTTGATCAACCAATGCATTTACTATTGCATCTTAAACGTTTATTATAAGGTTTTTTTTACGTTTTATTTTCTATTTAAAGGTAAGCTACATAGTACATATGCATTGTAATAATATAAAAATAAGTTGATATTTATGTTTTAAAATCAAAAACATTTTTCCATTCCATTCATCCTTTAAGTGGGCTCACTAGACTAAAAATAGACCTACTTGCTTTAAAATTTGACTGTACCTTATGATATTTTAACAATTAACAAAAAATACCTGCCCTATTAAGGTTGGTGGTCATCTTTTAAATTTAACCCTTTGAGCCCGCCAAGCCGGTAAACCGGCTTTAACATTAGGTATATATGTCCGAAAAGCCGGTTTACCGGCCCGATGATCTAGCGTCATATTTCTAGCGGCCGGTATACCGTCTAATTAAATATAATTAGCGGAAGACTGAATAAAACTGCGCATGTGTCTTTTGAGTGCGGAATTATGATTTTAAAAATAGATTTTTAGGAAAAATGAAAGTATTTACATTCCGTAGTAATGCCGCCGAAACGAAAAGCTGAGCCACAACCGTCGGCTTCATCACATAAAGTTGGTGCAAACGATAAGCAAAAAGCCGAAACATCGATAAAAGAAGTAGAATGACTGCATCTCAGGCAATACAAGTACTTATCGATTCTGATGATGAAGATAATATTCCTGGTCTTTATTGTGATGATAGTGACGTTGAATTTGAGACTGAACACTGTGACATTGAAATTGACAGTGACAATGAAACTGTTCAAGTACGTTATGATGCACGTGGTGCCAAGGACAAAGACTTGCCGAAACGAAAAAAAAAATGTTTACTGATGCGAATCATGCGACGTTTTTCTTTGCATCGGGTCCGGCAGTTATAACTGTTTTGAAAGTTATCACACAAAAGTGGACTTCTGGCGATCAACTAGTATGGCCAGGTATCAATAATAACAAAACAATTACTAAATGTAAATTGGTTTCTTCTATGTTCTATCAAAACAATAATTATTTGTTCGTTTTATATACATGGTTCTGTTCAAACATTGTAAAAAAAAAAAAAAAGAATTTTACAATCTATCTGCAGTGTTGTTTGATCCTGAGTCTGGATACCAAATTTGGCTTGATTATCTCCAACGGTTCAAAAGTTATAGGCAAAGCTAGATGCAGATAAGTGAAAATTGGTTTGGGCTTGGGAGCTCAGGAAATGGGAGAAATTAGGCCAGGGAGGCCAGGGCTCAAAGGGTTAAAAGGTATCAGAGGCTACCTGCTCAACTGACTGATCAAGTGCTTGCTACTACTTAATTGTGTTATTTCCCTTTTTGTCTTTGAATTAAATTTTATGATCTTCTAATCTCTTATTAGATTGAAAATAAGATATTCTTGAATTTGCATAGAAATGAAAATTATATTACAAATTTGATAATGAACTTGTATGTAGGCCTAACTGTAATAATAAAAAATATATTACTTCTTAAAAATGGGTCTAAATTAAATTAGAGTTAAATCAGTTTGTTAGACTAGAAATACTCAGGCCTTTTAAACTTGTATTATTCTTAGTAAGCTTCAAGCTTTTCATCATATGCAATGTTGTATAGGCCTAGAATCTACCAATTCTAATTTTTACCAGTGACAGATAGATCTAGAATCTAGATTCTAAATCTAGAACTAGATCAGGTAAGATACTCAGAAAAGAAGACTTGAAAAAAGGGTTATCTATCGTTTTAGGTACGTAAAATCAGCAGAGGCTAGAAATGTGCGAAAACGTTGCCTCAGTGTTAAGGCTTGAATAGAAGTATATTATGATATAGGCCTATTTGTGTCAAATATTATAGATAACTGAATAATAAACCAAAATCAATGGCTAAATATATCAATATGGGCCAGAAAATAATTTTAAACAGCAGTGTTTGCGAGCAACATTTGCTATATTAAATAAGTTAGAGTGATTTCCCCTGAATATCTTACTATAATTATACCAAAAAAAAACACAAGATGGCTGCTAAAGTAAATGAGCTGGTTGCATCTGATGAAAACATCGCTAGTCTTTATTTTTTACTGAAAAGTTTAAAAACAGGTAGGCCCTACATTAATGAAACTTTGAAAAAAAAAATGTGTACCTTTCAAAACTAAATCTTCCTAAAATTGTGAAATAATTTTAAAAATATGGGCCTAATGAGTCACCTTTTTTTCACATTACTAGTCTCAGCCAATTTTACATCCTAAAACGATAGATTACCGAAAAAAGTTATTGGTACAACAGACAGTAAAACTCAATTTTAGCGTATTTTATTCCCTGCTTCAAGTTCACCTCTGGTTGAGCTAATTTTAATATAAACACAAATGAAACACACAAAAACGTTAGGAAAACATTGGGCTTATTTCATTATGATTTTTTGTTTTAATGTTTGATGATTTGATTTAGGCCTACTTTTGTCAAAAATTAAGAAAAATCCAAATTTAGAATATTTTGAATGTGCTATGTTCGTGTGTCACTTAAGATTTTCATGGCAATGGGTGAAGTACGTAAACGTAACTCACAATTGCAAGGCAGTAAAGTTTGTTTGTATTGTTACAAGTATCTCCCACGCATGATACTATAAATAAACATTTATGGGTAATCTATCGTTTTGGGTACGTAAAATCGCCCGCGGCTATCAATGTACGAAAATGTTACCTCATTGTCAAGGCTGTAATAGAAGTATTTTGTCATATGTTTGTGTCAAATATTATAGATAAATGAATAATAAACCTAAATCAATGGCTAAATATATCAATATAGGCCAGAAATTAACTTTAAACAGCAGTGTCTGCAAGCAAGATTTGCTATATAAACAGCAGCCATTTGTAAAATAGAGTGACTTCCGCCTGAATCTTGCGCTATGGCTATATGTTTATAAAAATAAAACTTTAACAAGATGGCTGCTATAGACAGGCTGCTATAGTAAATGAGCATGGTTGCATCTGTTGGAAACATCGCTGGTGTTCATTTATTCCTGAAAAGTTTTAATTCAATTGTTTAAAAACAGGTACATAAATGAAACAAGGAAACATTTTTGTATTTTTCAAAACATAAATCCTCCTCAAAATGTGAAATAATTATTAAAATGTAAGGAGTCACCTGTTTTTCACATTACTAGTCGCGGGCGATTTTACGTACCTAAAACGATAGATTACCCATTTATGAACTCACATTGACCCCAAAACTGAGGCCAACACAATTTTAAATAACTATTGCCCGAGCTATGAGGTATGCTGATAATTAAAGTCAATGTGAACTCACGGTGAACCCGCGACCATGTAGAGATTTTTTTCCCGCTGATGATCACACAATATTAAATTGGAATTGTTCTAATACAGACTAATCATGCTTTTTTATGTTTTTTTTTACCCTTTCTAATGAAAAAACCCCTTTTACTTTTATAAAAAAAAATAAGTAGATCTAGCTTTAATCGGAGTGTTTTCATAATGTCTTTGCTTGTTTTGGTTGTGTTTATAATAAAATGGTAAAACCTCAGTTTAGCGTCGGTTATTATTCCGGAATCGTATAGCAGTAAAAAACAGTTAAACAATGCCAAAGTCAGTCACACACTTCCGGAATTCACCGGAAGTACTGTAAACCATACATTATTTGGCGTCATCTTTTATTTTTATACAGAATGTTTAAAATTTGGATAGATTTATTTTTGTAATCATTTTTACATTTTGTAATCATTTTTACTATTTTTGTAATCTATATTTTTTTACTTGGCCTAGCAGCTAGATATCTAGCTAGATCTAATTAATTAATGGTCAAAATCCACTGCAAGCCAAAAACATTAAATTATTACATTTGACTTCATTATTTATATTTATATTGTTTTTTTTTTAATTTTTAGATCTAATTTAAATCTACTATTATATTTATTCTTGTTTCCTTTTGTCGATTAAACTTTAAAAAATTAAAACATTAATTTACTACAATCGACTTTCAATTAATTTATATTAGGCCTAATAAATATATTTCAATGAATAAACCATGGTTTACCGTAACTCTAGTTACCGAAACTCAACAAACATTACCCGATAATTTCCTACGCTAAACTAAGCGCTAAGGTTTTACCAATAAAATACCCTCTAGGGAGGTGAACGTGCAGCGGGGAATAAAATATGCTAAAATCATCAAAATGGAGTTTTACCACAACAGACACTGAGACAGTGGTACACTGTGGTACACTTACCCCCTGGGTCCTCCAGGTCCTCTTGGTCCCATAAAGCCGCCACGACCTCTAGGTCCGGGAAACCGGTTAAATTTATTAAAATCACCTTGCATTCCGCCATCCATCATGCTCATATCCATTTCAGATTGACCGTCTCCCATTCCCATCATATTCATTTCATTTCCCATGCCCATCATCATCCCCATTCCTCCGTCCATGCCCATGCCCATACCCATTTCGTCTTCTTCATTTCCCATTCCCATGCCATGGTGATTGCTCATGTCATCGTTCATATGATCATGTACAAGATTATGGTCATTTTCATTTTCTTCGTCATCGTCCATCATTCCAGAATTAGGAACATTATCGTCCGGTATTTCATCGCCCATCGCATCCATAGCTTCCATGTCAGCCATTTTTGTCTAATGGCCTCGTTCTGAAAGTCACATTAAAACAACTTCCGATTTGATAATGCAAAAACAGTGCAAAAAGTTGGTGAAACAAAATTTTACATTCAACTCTAGACTTGTTTGTATCCTAGTTTGAGGGGCGGGGGGCACAAAGATGTGAATTTTAGACAATTCCTGTGTACATAAGTCTGCTTTAGGTGCCCCCTCTGATGGGGACGTCCAGAGCCGGCGCTACCTATAAGACGAACTAGGCGGTCGCCGAGTTCGCTAACCATAAGGGGCGCAAAAATGTGTAATCTCAATTATTAAAAAGTACCTAATAATTAATAAATTGATTATATTAATATATAAACTACACACAAGGGCGTAGCGATCTATTTCGGTGCCCAGGATGAACTATCTATTTTGCGCCCATTCTTCAAATTAGACCTATAATTAAGTATTCGCGTTGGTGATAATGCGCCCCCACCTCCCTTATTTGGAAAGGTTGGGGCGCTTTTTACCAGTCTCTTTGCCTTTATATTTTGGTGTCACACAATTGATGTAAAAACAATTTTAAAAGCCCGTATGCCAAAAAGCCCGTAATGCCAAGTAGCAATCAACATTCTTTATTTTGACTGCATATAATTCAGTAATGGGCTCTTTATATTATACCTATCATGTTTGGCGCCCTTTTTGGGTCGGTGCCTGTGGCGGCCGCCCCACTCGCCCTCCCCTAGCCACGCCTCTGGTAATATAATATATGTAATCTAAATCTTTTAATCTCGAACATTTCAGATGATTATCTAATTTTAATGTTGATTTAGTGATCGCTTTAGCGCATGACGCGACATTGTAAAACGCGTGCAATTTAAATTTTTTTAATAGGGCTTGTAAGTCTCGCTTTCTCTCAATTTAAATTAGAAACCCCGTTAGCCAGGGAGAGATTTAGATTTTCAAACTAAATTAATTTTTTGAACCACAAGATCCTAAACAGAATTTTAAGGTAGAATTAATTCTGTTACCCGATCTTGGATATGGGTAGACACAGGGGCGTAGCGAGGGGGGGTGCGGACCGCACCAGGCGACACCATTTAGGGGGGTGACACCAAGGCAAAAAATAGCAAAATATATAGAGAAAAACTTGAGGGGGGGGGGTGCAAATCGAAAACTTGAGGGGGGGTGCAAATCGAAAATTTGAAAGTTTGTCCCCGGGAAGGGTCGCTACGCCTCTGGGGGGGTGACACCATTAAGTGCCGCACCGGGTGACACCCGACCTCGCTACGCCACTGGGTAGACAGACTTTGGAAGAGAGGTTCAAAGATTGAGAACAACATAAAATTCTGGTTGGCTTCCTTTATGATATCTCCAATATCATCCAAAAGACACCTGCAGATATACTTACTCTTCTTCTTCTTCTTCGTTCTTATTTTTTTTTCTTAATTTTTGAATATGGTGGAGGATTCAGACAACAAGTCCAACTTCGTGGACAAACCGGACTGTGGTTTCCAGTTTGTCAGGTGTCCCATATAATTTTTCCCTGAGTGGGGTGGGCTGGGGCCAGTGTCTGCCTCTTGCCTGGCTATACAGAGTACATTCCTGGAGTACGTGCTCCGTGTTTTCCGGGGCCTTGCCACAAGGGCACATTTCGCCACACCCAATCTTCAGTTTTCTGTGCATGTGTTGATTTAGTCTGTTGTGGCCTGTTCTAAGTCGAAAGATTATGTATTGTTGTTTTCGTGTTAAATTATAATAGCCGTCGTCTTTATTGTAGTGAGGTTGCGTTTGTTTATTTTTTATTATTCTTTTTATTTCTTTTGGGTGTAGCGAAATTTCCGGTTGTGGTTTCTTTCCCCCAATTTTTGCCAGCTTGTCTGCGATCTCGTTTCCTGGATCTGGCAGTGGCCCGGGATCCACTGCAGCACAATTCTGCTGCAGGTATTTTTTAGCCTCTCTAGTGCTGTCATAAGTGTTTGAATATAGGACTCTGGATTTTTTTAGGGATTGCAGGACTGATTTGGCATCTGTAAGAAATACAATCTGACTATTCTGACTTACTGACTGCAAACATTTAGAAACGTCATTGGCGAATAACGCAGGCCGTTTAGGGGGGAGGGGGGCAAAATCTGATTAAAAATTGTATTTTTTGCACCTTGATAGACTAGTGGTTTTGTAAAACAAAAACAATAAAACAAATTGATAACAGCAGTAATTGTTCTACTGTAACTAACACACACTGGTGCGTAGAGAAAAAAAAACAACTACAAATGTTGTAGTACGAAAAATAGGCAAACTTTTAAACCACTTATATGACTTACAGTTGCTCTTCTATAAATAGTCAAATAAAGCTAATTAAAATAGTTCTGTACTAATTTCTTTTTTATAATAATTATGAAAAGTAAGCTTTCGTACCGAATGACTAAGGGGTCATCCATAAATGACGTCACACTCGTAGGGGGGAGGGGGGGTCCGTAGTTTTGTGACGATGTGTGATGAGGGGGAGGGGGGGTCAGATGTTGCGACGTCACATTTTTGCATTATAAAAAAGCAATGTTAGAAAACGAATTTTAGACGTTATTTCGCGTTTTAGATAACTGTTTTAATAAATTGTAATAGTTTAGACAAGATTTTGGAAAAATATCGATGTTTTTAAAAAATTCAACTGCAATTTTGAGGGGGGTTGTAGGTTGAGGTGTGACGTCATTTTAGGGGGGGGGGTCTGGCTTTTTGTGACGACGTGTGACGGAGGGGAGGGGGGGAGGTAAAAATCGTCAAAAAAAGCGTGACGTCATTTATGGATGACCCCTAATGTATAAAAGGACCAGAGGCGTAGCGAGGGCGGGGCGGGGACTGCGGATATACTTGCAATGAAATATGTTAAATGGTTTAATTTAGAATTAAGTGAGACAGACTTCAAAGATATATGAATATACAGTATTTTGAAGATATCATTTTTTAAAAATTAGGCAAATTTACATTCTCCTTAGATAAACACTCTTTGCAAAATATTTGGACGCTTGCTCTGTGCGACCACATATTCAGTTTGTGAACTACCCATACCTACTCACCAGTTTCTTTCAGGCTTTTAGGGACCCCCCCCCCCCCCAACTATCCGCCTCCTCCCTGAATGAAATAGAATATGATTATTTAGGCCTATACTTAATATGTAGCCTACTTTACGGCGAGGATGAGCGCTATGAGCGCAGACTGCTAACCCGGAAGTCTCGAGTTCGGATCCAGTGTTCGAGTCCGTAGGATGTCCCTGGGTCTATTCAGCTCTAAATAATGGGGGGTACCCGAATCACGTTGGGGAAACAGGGCGGCTGAGTATAGTACTGAGGTCAATGAAACAGAAGAACTCTACTTTATCTACCCCATGTCTCTTGGGCACGAACGGGAAAAGATGCTGAGATAATATAGTCTACTTAAACCCGTGTCCACTGCCCTTCTACCCCCCCCCCCCCCCAAGGTGACCTCCCCCCCCCCCCCCCACAATATAAGTGTCTGTAATGTCTGGAATAAACACTGATGTTAATAGGCACAGTGGTGTTGGCAGGTGAGCTAGAACTGCCCATGACAATAACTATCTCATGTTGAATTACAGCGATTGACGACGGCGCTCTGGGTCTTCGAAATACTTATAGAATATTTCATATATGTGCTGGCAAAAAATAGTGGAATCGGAAGGAGAAATGGCAAGTCAGATAATGTGTTTTGTCATTCTTCGATATAAGGTTTAGACTGTCGTTTTAACTCATAAATTATGTTGCTGATGATTCGCAGATGTTGTTTATATGTTCTATAATGCTGACCAGATATTTTTTATAATTAAAAAGTACGTTTTGTTTTGATGCACTTTGCCAATTAAAAACGTGAAGCAGAAATCCGTTTGCAGTGTTTTTTTCCAGACTTTTTTCTCCTGTGGGGCACTTAAAATTTTTCGAGGGGGGGGGGGGGGCAGGGGCGTAGCCCCCCCCCCCCCCCCCCGAAGAGATGCCTGGAAGAAACTCTGTCCGTTTGTCGACTAAAGCGTAGGCCTACCATGGCGATGGTGGGTAAAAAATACCACATTGATTTTGTAAAGTTTTTATACGCCCTTTAAATCGGCATTTGTTGAACAAAAACAAATTTGGAAGAGATGGAGTAAAATCATGTTAGGGACGGAAAAAGTTTCTTCCAGTCATCTCCCAAGATGAAAATTTTACCCCCCCCCCCCCCCATAACGAAATAGAATTTACATAGAAAATAAGAAAAATATATACTTTTTAACAGTGTCCGCACCCCGGAAATTTTAGTCCGCCCCTCCTCCGAAAATTTCAAGTTACCCCCCTCCCCCCACCCGATAAAAAAGTCTGGAAGATCATTACAATCTTCTCATTCATGTCGCCATATAAGATCTTGTCAAAAACCCCGCAGTTTGAAAGACGTTGCAATCGCTTATGGTATCAAAAGTAATGGCTTGCTAAAGGAGTTAAAGTTTTAGTTAGCGGTACCTAAGCCACGTGCATTTTATAAAACTAAAATAAATGTTAACAGAGATAAGTCAACTTATTTAATTTTATAAAATGAAAGCATCTTACAATTCATTTGTGGTAGGCTGAAACTACATCAATAGCCACGGCCTCATACTTGGCAATGAAGCGAGCTTTTCGTGGCTTTATGAAGTAACCATATGAAGATTCACTACTGAGCTAAATATATGATCATATAATATGTTGCCTATAGTAATGATTAAACTAATTTGACATTTGCACAAGAGAAGGGCACAGTGGCGTAGCCAGGATCGTCTCAAGGGGGGGGGGGTTCCAATTTTTACCCGGGGACAAACTTTCGATTTGCATCCCCCCCCCTCAGACTTTTGATTTACACCCCCTCCTCAAACTTTCGATTTGCATCCCCTCAAACTTTCGATTTGCACCCCCCCCTCAAACTTTCGATTTGCACCCCTCCCCCCTCAGACTTTTGATTTGTACCCCTCTCAAACTTTCGATTTGCACCCCTCCCCCCCTCAGACTTTTGATTTGCACCCCTCTCAAACTTTCGATTTGCACCCCTCCCCCCTCAGACTTTTGATTTGCACCCCTCTCAAACTTTCGATTTGCACCCCCCCTCAAACTTTCGATTTGCACCCCCCCTAATACTTTATATATATATATATATATATATATATATATATATATATATATATATATATATATATATATATATATATATATATATATATATATATATATACCGAGGGGTCTATGGGGGGGGGGGGGTATGACCCCCCCACCCTAACCCCCCCTGCCTACGCCACTGGAAGGGCATATCTAACGAAACACCTATGCAGGTATAAACAGCAAAGTTATATAAAAACCAACATGTTTCCTGATACAGTTTTTAAAAAAAATAAAGATACACATCTTTTTAATGTTCTTTGTTCCCATAGCCATAGCCATATAGTGACAGATTTAGATCTTTGTTCCCATATTCCATATTATTCTATTGAATTATCTTCTTATGAAGCAATAATGTTATAAAACTCTTTACTTATTTTACACATATTAAAGAAAGTAAACTGACACTAAATTAAAATTTAAAAAAATATCCTGACTGAAATATCAAAATAATTTCATACCGTTAATGGTAAAAAATTACCTTTTAACTTTTAATAACAGTACATTTTTTTAATGGAAAAAGGCGATAATAACTCACCAAATCGGCCAAATGAAATTATTACCGGATATGACGTCGCAACCGATGAAAAATCAACAGCCTAGAATAAGGACAGAGACACCTACGCTGCTGAGTGTGTCCTCCACGACGTTGACAGGTTGGCAGGCTTCAGATCATCATTTTTAGGTCGCTGTAAGGAGCAGTATTTTCTTTTGAAACGAGAAACAACTGCGCAGCGACCTATTATTTAATATGTGTGAAAATTTAGGAGTCACTGTGCCTGTTGTGATTGAGCCAGGCGATAATAGCCTGGTGAGCACTGTCGTGGAGGATGTCTCGCATCAGATGGGCCCGACATCTTCAAGGGGTAACGGCGACGAAGGTCCGGCACCAGGGTCGGAAGCTCCTGTTGTTATAATCGCCCCTTCTCTTAGAGTTGAAAAATTAAAAGGGAATGGAAATGGTCACGATTCGAGTTTTTGTGCTAGTGAGGAAGAAGGTGGTGGTGGAACTCGTGATTTTTCAGACGAAGGAGATGGGGACCACTCAGGAAATAATAGCAGCATTCCTGATATACCTTTGGATGTATTGATTGATCCACCAGATGAGGAATTAAAACTTAAAATAATATCGCTTGTTGAATATTACTTTTCGGATGAAAGTATTCTGAAAGATGCGTTTTTGCTTAAACATGTTCGACGCAATCGTTTTGGATTTGTGAGTATCAAGCTTATAACCTCTTTTAAGAAAATGAAAACACTTACCAAAGATTATCGGGTTGTTGCCTACAGTTTGAAAGGGTCTGAAAAGTTAGAACTTAATGAAGAATGTACAAAAGTTCGAAGAAAAGAACCATTGCCCGATTATGACGAAACTGTTCCATCAAGAACTGTTGTTGCACTTAATTTACCACTTGAAAATCCAACAATGGAAAACATGGCTGAAATATTTTCTAAGTGTGGTTGTGTTAACAATTTCAGAATATTACGCCCAGGTTGCTCCATACCATCAGACCTGCACAAATTTGCCTGTAAGCACCCTGAATTAGGCTCAACTATGTGTGCTGTTGTTGCTTTTGAAAATTATGAACAAGCAAAAAAAGCATGTGAGATTTTAACAAATAATGATGACTGGAGGAAAGGAATGCGTGTGGTCCCTCTAATGGTTCCCAAAAAAAAAGAAGACAGAGATAAGAAAGACAAGAAGGACAAAAAAGAAAAGAAAAAAGATAAAGATGATGAAGTTTCACCTGAAGAATATTCAGCAGATGATAAAAAAAGACGTAGACGAGGAGGTCGCCGTAAAAAGACCAGAGTGGATGAACTTACTCAAGATTCATCTTGTTACAGCAGTGGGTCAGAGGGTGACTCTCCGTCCAAGCCTATTACTTCTGCTGCTAATAAGTACAGAAGTGGAGATCACCTTAGCCCAAATTTGACCCCACCAAGAGGTGGTCGAACCAGTCCAGCTGGCAGTCCCCACAACAAACGACGAGGTTTTGGAAAGTCACCTCTAGCTGATTCTAATCCAGGTGTTAGTCCTCGAAGCAGTCCTGAAACTGTGAGAAGAGGCATAGACTCATCTGGAGGTGATAGTACTCCGTCAAGCCCATGGGTGCAGAGGCGCCTGAGAGTCGCCCAGGAAAAAATTTCTGGTGGTAGTCCATTGGGCAGCCCTCTTTTAGGAAGACGCAACCCTGATGGTACGTTTATTCATGGATCAATACCAAGAATGCTGGACATGACCAATGTGTTACGTCAACCTAAAGGCCCTGATGACACCAAGGGATTTTACGGAGGAATGGGCAGAGGCAAACCTCGTAGCAGCACTATTGCTTAAGACTAACTGATAAATCACTGTCAAACAATTTACCTTGTAATGTTATTCACAGTTTTTGACAGGAGAATACTCTGTCTTTTCATCATACCATCATTTAAAAAAAATTATCATTTCTTCACAAGAAGTTGTTAAGGATATGCTACATTTGCTCTGCTTAGTCAAAGTGGTATGCTGTTATGCTTAGTGTGATGAGTAAAATATCTTGATCTTTGTGGTTCTTTTGTAATAAATTGTTTTGAACTTAACTTTTTCAGCATAGTTTTTACTTGTAGTGCATTTAAGTTTATATTACAAAAAATTACTATTTTAAAATTATGTTATATATATTTGATTACAATTTCGATTTTTAAAGTCCATAGATAATTGAGAATTGCCAGTTTGTCAGAGTATATTAAATTGTCAGTTACAAAACTTGAAAATATTTGCCTTTGAATTTTTTTTTACTGTTCATTCTAATTTTAAATTACAAAGTTGTTTATTGCATTATTTTTCTCTTGAAGTAGGCATTTTGCAAAAAATAAATAAATCGATGTAATACATTTACAGGTTATAATAAGCTAATAATGTCTTTTTCAAATATGAAGTTTTTTAAATTTGCATTTTTGTTTTCAATAGCAGCTAACATCTACTTGTTTTACATCATAATTTCAAGATGTTGGTGTTAGACTCAAGATGTCAAATTATTTTTTGAGTAATGTTTTTAAAATGTATTTTGTTAGTCATTAGAATAATATATATCTCTACCAACTACATTAGGTAGGTGGTTGCAGATCATTTCAAAGTAAATCAGCTTTTAAAATGTCTATAATTTTAGTATAATTATAAATTATATCTTTAGAACTTTTAATTAATCCAGTTTACCTTTTTTTATTTGGTTCACTTGAATTCAGTTTTTAATTCTGACAAAATTTTGCAAGTCAGTTAGAAATTCTTTTAATCTGTAAATGGATCTTTTTTAACATGATATCTTTGCTGCATTATTATGAACACAAGATTTGGAATAAATTATCTGTCAACCTTTCCTATACACTATTATACAGCAGATCTAAGTTATGGGCTGGAGGCTGACTAGTCTGGATTAACATATGGGCCAAATTTTATAATTGAATGAATGAAGTTCCTTAGCAGAGTACAAAAAAGTTGCAAAAATGTACACAAAATAGGTTTGTGAGTGTGCAGATTTGAAAATTAGGGAGAAAGCAACTTTGTCAAAAGGATTTAATGAATATAAGTGCACTTAATATTTTATACATTGATTTTATGTAGTGCTTAAATAGTTTTTTTAAACCTTAATTAAGCTCAGAACACAAAGGTAATTGAATTTGGAACAGCTGTTTTATTTAAAATAAACAGCTTTCTCTAAAAAACAATTTAGGCAGGAAGAAATATGTTTTTAGTTCTACGAACATTACTATCTTGTTTTAAAATTGAAAAGTCTTTAATTTATAGCAGTAAGAATTAAAAATAGGCATTTAATTAACTATGTAAGGCATTCCATTTGTTTTTTATGAAATACATAAATTGCACCCTTTTAAAAGCACACAAATGCTTATGTACAGTGCATTGTCTTAATTATAACTTTTCTGTTCATTCAAATGATCTCATCTTTTTACATTATTTTCTTAGCTTCCAAACTAAAATCAAACTAATATAATCAAATACATTGACCCATATAAATATTCAACAATAGCTGCTTGACTGCATTGGCAAGGATTATTTTTATTAAGAGTTTAATGATGTGGCATTGAAAATATAGTTAAACTGTAGACAAATGACTATTTGTACAAGATTTTTGATCATTCATAAAATGTGCATAAAAAAATATAGTAATGAGCAGGTACCAAATGGCCATGTTTAAAAATAATTTTCTCATACTGCTAACACAGATCTTCACCCTTAGGAAAAAAAATTAAATCTAATCAATATTGTTTATGTTAGTCCATTTATGTTTAAATTACTTAGGTCTTACTTAATAAAAAACTAAAATTTATTGTTCATGTGGTTTATCTATTTTTAACATGTATTGAGGTTGATTTAAAAAAAAATAGTTATTTAACCACTAATATAGGACTAGCACAATGTTATATAAAATGCTTTACCTTTGCCTAAGAAACAGGCCCTATGCTTTAAGGCTTAACAAGAAAGAAAAATTATGTCCGTGTCTGAGCTGTTTCTCCTTTAATTCACTTTTTTGGTTATTAATAGTAAAATTTAATTATGATTTTGTTTACAAATTTCTTTATAAATATGCTTGATTTTAAATAGCCAACAGATAGAATTAAACTAATAATAGAGATTTAGTTTGGTTCTTGCAGATATTTTTCTTCTCATTATTATTTGTCAATTATTTATTCAGTTACAAATTCCAGGATTTTAAAATTAAGTTATGCAAGTGAAATACTTGGCTAAAAGAATACAACCATACAGTAAAGCTGTTCATCTCTTAGTTTCTATATTTTACATGTATTGAATTGGCATTTGAAGTGAAGGCTTCTCTCCGTATGTATTTAAAACAATGCAAGTATAAGTTATTTTTTTATGTTCTTTGTTCAAGTAATCATTGCACTAGTCCTATTTTTAAGCTTGTTTTGTACAATGTATGTGTGTGGTTTTGCTGCCAATTTTTTATAGAACATTATTTTCTTTATAATGCATATCTGTAATTTCTGAAATACTCAAACAGTACTTAAAAGTTTTCAACTTTTTTATAATTAAGACTAAAAGAAAAACAATTTTTTATATTCCATAGGCAAATTATGTGCAGATTTACAAAAAAATAATATCCATTTTCTCATTTTATAGTTATAGTGTGAAGTTTACTATGTATAAACTTACAAAGAAGTGTTAGCTCTGTAATTAAAACAAACCATATCATACACAATGATTGTATTGTCTTCTAACTTCTAAACTTTTTAAATTTGACAACTTCAAAAATATTGCTCATTTTTTTAATGTACATATTTATTTATACATTTCCCCAAACAGTCATTGAATTAATGTACATTTCATTGTTTTCTTTTCATGGTGATATGACCTGGAAGCATTCCAAAAGTTCTTTTTGAAAAATAAGTTGTGTACTGAGTATAGACACATAAAACACATGGCTTATTTTGTTTTGCAATGTTCTTGTCATAGCAAACTGGCAATTTTTTCATTGTATCATGATAGCTAAAATTGAAGCCTAAATTTCTAAAATTGAAATTTTCTTGTATATAAAATGAATTCTGATCAAACTGGCTGTTACAAGGGGTACTTATTGTTTACAAACATTACTCACTTGCCAAAAGTGTTTACTCTCATACATACTGTTGCATTAAATGTCCACTGCAGCATTATTATGTTGCTGTCAGGATAAAGATTAAACTGAATCTAGTAAAATGTTTTAATTAGATTGTATTATTTATCAGTAGTGTTTTTAAAATGGGTATATGGTTAGCTATTGGTGGTGGGAATTAAAAGTTAAGTTTGTAGTTGTATTACATTGTAAGCATTATCATTTAGACCAAAAAATAATTGAAAATAGCTAATTAGCAGAACAGTCTCAACATTCTAATCATATTCATGCAATAGTCATTGTTTCCCACTCATTCTGCTTTTCTAATCATTTAATAAATTTCACCAGAAAAAAGTAATTAAAATGTTTAGATCATGTTAATTTTTTTTTAAATTCAGCTCAAAAAAGCTTAGTTATTATTTTATTTGTTTTAAATATTTTAAAGCATTTTGTTTTAAAATGTTATGAAAATTTTATGACTAATTTTATCTGATCATCTTTTTTTAAAGCAAAAATATTAGAAATATTCTTTTGTTTTTGTGTGCATGCATAAAGTTGTGGGTTTAAAAATTGATCTAAAAGTAAGAAATTTATTTTATTAAATCTTTCCTTTTGGTTTGTTTAAAAATGTATCCTGTATTTTTTTTTTATCCCTAAGTTAAAATGCACACCACATTGGTTTTTTGAAAGTGCTCAGATATAAATTTTACATACAACTTGTGTATAGCTTGATTTATGAACGATGCCGCTTAATGTTATGAGTTGACTCAACTTGATATATTTTTTGTTTAAGTCAATGTTATTTTTAAACGTGTGTAACTGAAGTGTCAGTGTGGAGTTGAATTAATCACAGCAGCATTTTGTGTACTTAAGATTGTGGAGTAATATTCTGTTTCTATCATGCAATTTTAAGTGTATTATAAATTTAACAAAGTGAGCTTAGAATCAAATTTTCTTTCATGTGAAAACATGACTTTTTTCAATTACATAGGAAAAAAACGGGTGGGGGGAGGGGAGAGAACTTTTAAAAATTGCTTTAATTTCTAATGTCTATTTTCATATTTAAAAAGCCCTCTGTAGATCAACTGAAATTGCCTTAATATAAATAAGTACTATATCTGCAAATGTTTCTCAAAAGCTTCCATGTTTGTGCCAGCCATGTTTAATTCTCTTGTTAAAATACACTGCTCATGTTACTTTTGATCAATCTTTATTTCACCTATGTTTATAACTGCTGACAGATCCTCAGTTTTCATGCAAGTGGTATCAAATCTGGTAATAACTAAGCTTATGACCATATATTGAAACATGTAGCAAGGTATATCTTGCTCTGGAATAGCAAATTGTTGCTGCATTAATGTCAACAATTTCTCTCCACCCGTGATTATAATGCATTGACTAGTTAAGTTCATGCAAATGTTTATATTTTATTCTGTATCAGAATCTTCAGTTGTGCTTAAACATTTTCTTTTGATACACTATGATTGGTAATAGAAAAATATGGATTTTCTTGCTGCAGAGAGAACTAATGAAACAAAGAATTTATTTTACTGTGTTCATGAGATAATTCTGGATAAGTTTTTGAAATCTCATTATACCTTTACCTCTGAGTTTTTATTTATCTTGAAACTAACATGCCAGCAAGTTTTATTTTTAGTTAATAATAAAAACAAATTTTAGATTACAAATTGTTTTCTTCACTTATCTGAGATATTATGTTTCTGTCACCTGTGATGTTTAAAATCAAAGTATTGGCTTCTTGTTAGTTTAAAAAATGTACGTTTAGTTCACCAAATAATCTGTCAGAATAATATCTTGAATCTTGTGTACAGTAAACTATGCTTTTTGGCTGCTGGAAACGTTTTTTTTAAAAAAAAAGCTATAAATAGCATTGGTGTTTGGTAACTAAACACTTAAAAAACTGCCTGCTATTTTTTAAAGGTTTTTTTTCTGGTTAAATTCGCCATGTACTGGCGTTGAAGGATTCAATGTTTGCTTTAACACAATACTCGGGATGGTGGGTTTTTTTTTAAATTAGTAAAGGCGAAAGTCACATGGCTCGATATAGCAATGATGTGTTTAAATAGCATAGATTTTAGTCAAAAATGTGTACGACCCTATAAGCCGACATATTTGTATAAATACACCCCCCCCCCCCCCCATCATTTAGTAACAAGGTCTAAGAATCACTATCCTGCACAAACCAAAGTTCGATAGCACTAACGAATGTCTAGCTAAGTCAACTTACTCATCCTTTTAGTAGGCTTAAATATGATAACAATTCGCATTCACATTGAAGGAAAATATAAGTACATCTAGTATTTAACATTGAGCTGTATCATACCCAATACATATACCACCCCAAGGCGTGTACTGTTCCGTAGGGAATCTGCATACTATATTAACTAGTGTCTATCGTAGACGCTGCCATTTAGTACTTATTTAGATTATTGGTATTGAGATTTGAGCATTGTTTTGAATTAATTTGAACATTAATTTTCCAGGTTGAAAAATCATTTGGTCTAACCGTTCTAACGTCTGACGTGTGTAATTATTTTCTTCCTTAACAAATTGTTCAATTACCCTCTCTCGTCCTCACAATCTTTACCGCTGAGTTACACAGGTGAAATGTCAATAATCAACTGCCAACACGTGGTCAGTGTTTACGATGTTGGGTAATGTTAGCTAACACCGCAACGTTAAACTGGCCGGAGGCCATATTGGCGACACAAGCTGTTGGCATTTAGTCAAACCAAAACTTGTCGCCATTTGATCAGTAGTAGGAAGAGTCCTCGCCCCTTGTAATGTTCGTTGTTCCAATACGTCGCCATTTGATCAGCAGGAAGAATGCTCGCCCCTTGTTCGATGTTCCAATCTGGGTTAGGAGGAAGGAATTATTGCACATCCTCGCCAAGATGGATCACATAAACCACAAACATTAAATGAGGTGTTAAAAACCTTAGCATAAATGTGTGTGTTCTTTACACGCGTTTTATATGTGATAGGTACAGGGGCGTAGCGAGGGGGGGGGGGGGGGGGGCGGGGGGTGCGGACCGCACCGGGTGACACCATTTAGGGGGGTGACACCAAGGCAAAAAATAGCAAAATATATAGAGAAAAACTCGAGGGGGGGGGTGCAAATCGAAAGTTTGAGGGGGGGTGCAAATCGAAAACTCGAGGGGGGGGGGTGGAAATCGAAAGTTTGAGGGGGGGGGTGCAAATCGAAAATTTGAAAGTTTATCCCTGGGAAGGGTCTCTATGCCTCTGGGGGGGTGACACCATTAAGTGCCGCACCGGGTGACACCCGACCTCGCTACGCCACTGGTGATAGGTACAGGGGCGTAGCGAGGGGGGGGGGGGGGGCGGGGGGTGCGGACCGCACCGGGTGACACCATTTAGGGGGGTGACACCAAGGCAAAAAATAGCAAAATATATAGAGAAAAACTCGAGGGGGGGGGTGCAAATCGAAAGTTTGTAAGTTTGTCCCTTGGAAGGGTCTCTATGCCTCTGGGGGGGGGGGTGACACCATTAAGTGCCGCACCGGGTGACACCCGACCTCGCTACGCCACTGGATAGGTACACATGTGTATTATTAATTGTTAATTGTTATATGTAGTGTGTGTGCTCTTTGGTGTTGTAAGTAAGCACACTTATGTGCTATGTAAAAGTGTTGTATGTAAGTGTGTGTGTTCTTTTCACATGTGTTGTAGGCCTTCATGTGTGTCCGCTACAGATATGTTGTGGTTTCTTTTCTATATACTTTATACTTATATTGTGTAGGCTATTTGTGCGTTTTGAGAAAGTGTGAGTGACGTGTGTTGTAAACTTGTATGCTGTATACTAATTATTTAAACTAGAATCGTCCTTGTATATATTATCCGTTTTCTTATTAACTACTTTTCATTCAGTGTTTTAGCTGTCTTATTTGATAGATGTACAATTTTTTTTAAAAGGACGGACAGTAGAGCTTGTGATTGCTAACCCGAAAGTCTCGAGTTTGGATCCGAGGCTGTAGGTAGTCCCTGAGTCCTCCCAGTTCTGAAGGGTACCTGACTTACATTAGGGAAAACAAAACCAGCCGAGAATTGTGCTGACCAAACTATCCAATTGAAACAGATGAACTTTATATTACTTAAGACGTCATATTTTGTACTGTAGTATGTATCTGGTAATTCCTGAAATAAATAAAAAATTAATGTTGATTGGAGTGAGCTATGCACTTGAAGACCTCGAGCCTAAATGTGCAGGTAAAAATATCATTTGAATGTAGGCCTACGTGTAAAACTATCATCTGAATGTAGGCCTATCTCGTGCTAGTGCAAATGGAAGATACGTTGGTTACATCTTGAAATAGTGATTGCAATACGCGGTAATATGCTAAAGATGGGAGGATGATACATCGGTTATTAGTGAGCAATCGCGTCAAAATAATCCCGCATATTAGCGTCGAATCAGAAAAAAATACCCTCGGGGGTTTAAGCTGATGAAAAACAGAGATAGCATCTTTTTTACGTCCTTGTTTTTTTTTTTTTTTAAGAAGGCCATATATAGATGTCGCTGCTTGCTGAAATAGTAGACTATTCTAGGTCAGAGATCGAATGTTTATCAAAGTCGAGGACAAGAGAGATAATCCCCCACCCCCTATTCATCCCAACCAGTTGTATATATATATATATATATATATATATATATATATATATATATATATATATATATATATATATATATATATATATATATATATATATAATATGGTTTTATACGTTTATGCTATCATGTTCGTGGGTAGGCTATTTGTTTTGAAGATGATATGATAAGCTGCACAGATAGATTGAACACAAATAGAACAGGTATTAATTTGGCTTCACTCTGATTGGTGTTCAGATGATAAGATATAATACCTTCCTACACCAACGTAAAAAGTACTAAACTAGTGTGGTTAGGCCTACACATAATTTAATTATGTCTATCTAACCATTTTCTTGACAACAGGGAATTTACTCCGATTTTTTTTTTACCCCAGCTCTCGACCACGCAAATCACTGGTGTAAAACTTTTTAAAAAAGTTTTAAAATTGTGCACCTGTCCAAACAAGGTAGGACAATGGGTTAGCTAAATAACATTGAAGACGAAACATCTCGTGCTATTGACGCATATTCGGTTGTTTACCGGTTTAAGGCAGAACAGACATATACTAAATTAATAAAATGCCGATGTATATATAGTATGTCATCGTGTGCATATAAATGCAACACGAAGGAAGCATAAAAGAGGGGGAGGGGGGAATCTATCAAGTTGTTGAGTTACAGTTATATGGGGTGGTGGAATTATAAGACTGTCTTTTATTTTCTTTAAGCCTATTTTGGGCAGTTTTCTGCCATTTCGATGGGTTTGAATAATAAGTTGTTGTAACGGGGGAAAGCTCCCCCCCGAAAAATTCAAGTGCCCCCCAGAGGCGTAGCGACCCTTCTCGGCGCCCGGGGACAAACTTTTCGATTTGCACCCCCTCAAGATTTCGATTTGCACCCCCCCCTCAAACTTTCGAGTCGCACCCCCCCTAGAGATTTACATTTGCACCCCCCCTCAAACTTTCGATTTTCACCCCCCCCCCCCCCTCGAGATTTCTATTTGCACCCCCCTCAAACTTTCGATTTGCACCCCCTCAACCTTTCAATTTATTTTTCCAACCCATTTTGGCGCCCCCCTTAGGTCGGCGCCCGGGGATATATGTCCCCCCCCCCCGCCCCCCTCGCTACTGGTGCCCCCCCCCCCCCCGGAGAAAAAGTCTGTAAGAAACACTGTTTTCAAATTGGTGGGTGAGGCGCGGGTGAGGAGTTTTCGGGAACATAAGTTAACTATATAAAAGTGGGGAGGAGAGACGCAAGATTGATAGATCGCCACGGGCGCCCGAATGAGTCGCTACCCATCTGGAAAAGACACAAGTAGTTATACAAACACCCATATATATATATATATATATATATATATATATATATATATATATATATATATATATATAACTAAATGCTTTCTAAATGCATATTATACATTCAGATACTACTATATTTTAATATACAACTAAAACGAATAGTGGAAATTTAGAAAAATAATCGAATAAAAAGAATAAAAGTGTTACTAAACACAGCTCTTGACCCTTAACTCCCATAGATTTAGTACAATAAGTTAACAAAACGGTAGATGTCTACATTCAAAATAAAACCCCACACTATGTGTGAACTATTACAACAATGTGTACGGTCCATTGCTTTAGAAAATATGGGTGTGAGGGGGGGGGGGGTTGGTGGTTGGTGGTCATAATTTTTTGAATTCTGTTTTTTTTATGCTATTGGACATATGTTATACTTATATATATATATATATATATATATATATATATATATATATATATATATATATATATATATATATATATATATATATATATATATATATATATATATATATATATATATATATATATATATATATATATATATGTTAAGTTGAAATCTTTTTGTTCCAAATAGATCTTTTTGTTCCAAATAGACATTGACCTTTATAGTTTTACAATTAAAAGTATTATATACTTCCTTTAGTAAATAAAGTAATAAAAAGTTAAAAAGTGAAAATAATCATTTACTGGCTTTCGATAAAAAAGCTTAGCTGGCAGAAATATTTCAACGCTATGTTGTTGTTTCGACTTTTTATCTTTTTTTTTTAACTTCGTACTCTGGACTCCAGGTGATTTTGTGGACTTTGATCTTAAGCTTGATTTTTAATCATATTTATTTAGTAATTTACTGTTTACCATTAGTCAGTAAAGGTGTAGATCTATATTATCTTAATAAAAGTGAGTATGCTTATCTAAACCTGTTAACAAACTACACAACTGTACACACAAGTTAGACGAAATCTCCTGATCAGTCCTCCGGGCTCTTACCTTGCCAGCAGACTAGAGATCTAGATCTAGTGAACTCTATGTACTATGTATAATGTACTATGTAAATGTATATTAAGTATTTAATAGATCTAGTATTTACTAGATCTATTTACATTTTATTTTTTCTTAGTAGATCTATTAGAATTAGAGATCATAGGCCTTGTTAGTATTTAATTACTATAATTAGGTTCTGTCTTGTAACATTGTAAGTTTTGTGATCACATTGCTGAAGAAAGCTGTAGCCTACCCTACAGTCCTACAGCTTCTGAGAACATGACTAGGCAGAGGTAGGCAGATGAGGGGGGGGGGAATAATCATGTAGCTTGTTAGTAGAAGCGAACTTAATCAACATAATGTCAGTTTTATACTTGATGCTTTCACTTCCACACTTAAGTTTTAGATATTATTATTATGGGCCAAACTGACAATGACAATGTTACTGTTAGTAGTACAGTAGAAATACACAACTTAAATCACTTCCCAACCAAGTGCAACAGGCCTTAGTTCTGGTCAATATAACTTTCAACATTCAAGACAGTCCACGGGACCAAGCAGGGGTAGCTTTTCTGTGCTTCATCCTCCAATAACAAATATTTTAGCCCCAGCTGGTGTCCACATATGATGTGAGGCCGCACAGAGTGGAAGGGAGTTCTGACTAGTGAAGATGACCTACATCAGCATTTCATTAAGGGTTTCTTAGAAATAAAATTATATTTATTTCATTATAATATTTTTGGTTGGGATGGACCTGTCTTAATTTTAATGATGATATATGGTAGTTGAGGGTGTTGTTAAATATTTGCTAAAACTGCATGATATAATTAGTTGATAATGAATGGATGGTACCTATCTAATAAAGTGAGATTTATTTTAGATGGACTGTCAAATCTTGATAAATTACATTAGCCTACACTTTTCTAAATTAAAGCCTTTAATCTGGGTAATAGTCATTATCTGAGAAACTAGATTAAGCTTAAAACACTGTGTAAAAAAATCCAGCTATTCAGCGTTTCTTCATTATAATTTGAGACAATTTTATCAGATATGATTTCTTTTAAGGCTAGAGCAGTTTGAAAACTGGTTTTTATTAGTTGAAATTTATTGTATATTTTTTCAGATTAACAATGACATCAGTGGATAAAATAGTCATGTCTGACACAGAAAGAACTTTCCAGTATAACAAAGATCTATTGACTTTGCCTGTACCAGATCTATCAAACACCCTGAAAAAATATTTACAGTCAGGTAGTTAGGCAAAATAAAAATAAAAATATAATTAGTCTTGTATTCAGTTTTAAAATTTCACTTGCACAAAATATCTATCATTCTTCTTTCAACCTAAGAGTAGAAACACAACACAGGTTCCATTATAGGCTCTGCATCAACAATAAAAACTTTTCACAACAATTAAAATATGGATGTATTCAGTATCAGCTTTGCCATACTCATAAAAATACTCCACCAACTCTTAATTTTTTAAAAATATAACGAAGTATTGAAAATGTATAATTTTTTGTGTTTCAAATTAAATTTTAGTAAAACCCTTGGTGACTGAGGATGAATATAAAAAGACTGAATTTATTGTCCAGCAGTTCGCTTCAGGAGAAGGAAAATACCTTCATGAGAAATTAAAGGAAAAAGCAAAGAATAAAAGAAATTGGGTGTGTAGGATATCAGTATAAAATGGCTTAGATAAAGTTCAATTTATAAATTTTACAATTACATGTTTTTGTTACAGTGAATTTTTAAAATTCTTAATTCGTATAGTATGCTAAAGAAATAATAAGTTAAAAGTTTAGCATTCAGCTTCTAGATAAAATGTATATATTCAGCAAATAAAAAGTTGTATTGTTTTATATCTTTAGCTAGAGCTATGGTGGGAAGATGCTGCATATCTGGAACTTAGACTGCAGAGGCCATTGATGAACATGGCTGGTCCAGCACCATATTCCTTAGATGTTTGGCCTGCCGAACCTGGATCACAAATACCCAGGGCAGCTCTTATAACCTACTACATTTTAAAGTTTTGGGAAATGTGTCGCAAGTATGCCCAGATTTAAAAAAAATTTTTCTCTTACCTTCAGAACCTAATTTATTCCTAATTAAGTAATTATAAAATAAATTTAGTCTGAGTTTTTAGTAGTGTCAAACCTCTCTTTACCTTGACAGCTAAGAAGCTGGATGCACATTAAATTATTTTAAATGTATTTTAGAATCCTTATTCTTATTTAATTAAGTAGAAAATTATCTGTTTTACTGGTTTTGTAATTTCCCTTTAGTCAACTTTTAAGAATTTTTATTCATGTTTTTGCCATATCTAGGGAAACATACAGACCAATGAAAGATAATAAAGGTAGACCACTTTGTATGTATCAGTTCAGAAGAATTTTTAACACATGTGCTGTGCCTGGTGTGCAGAAAGACAAACTAGTGGAGTATTTTCAAACTGGTAAAGACCTTTTTTGTTGTCTTCTACAATACTTGGTTTTGATTTTTTTTTCTAGTACACTTGATCACGATTCAAAATTATTTTTTTCCTACTAAACGTGATTATGATCTAAAATATATTATGTTTTATACACTTGCTCATGATTACAAATATATTTTACTTGTTTCTAGTACACTTTATCATGGTTTAAAATACATTTTTTGTTTGTTTCTAATACACTTTTAACATAGCTAAATATTCTTTTGTTATAATTTCTTCATACGTAATAATTATAACTAATTTTTAAAATCTATGATAAGCTTGTGATTCAAAGTTTAGATTTTCTCCCTCAGATTCTGAAGGTTCTTGTCCTTCTCACCTACTGGTGATGTCTAAAGGACACATGTACAGCTTTGATGTTTTGGACGAGAAGGGTGAGATTCTAACAGTCCCAGAGTTACAAGCACTGCTACAACAGATCAGAGACCACAGCTCCACACTAGGCCCAGCTGATGGTATCAATTTTATGACTTCAGAAGAAAGAACAACATGGGCTAGGGTGAGATGTTTTTTTTTTTAAACTTATCTTTTACTAAACTTGAAATAGATCATAATTTCATTTAAAACACTTTTTTAAAATTGAAATATATTCACTACATAAAAAAAAAATTCAAATGAAAATATGATTATTGTTGTAATTTCATTTGATGTTAATTTTTTACAGGCACGAAGTCACCTAGTAGCACTCAATCCCAAAAATTATCAGGTTATTGAACAAATTCAAACATCTGTGTTTGCATTATGGCTAGAGGATGGCTATGCAGGGGATGAAACTGATGTAAGTTTTGTTCCATTAAATGTTTCACATAATGCTTTATTTTAAAAAAAATTTCAAGTATATCATAAAATTAGTTCAACTTTTGTAACAAATTAGTGGAAAAAAGGTGTTTCTGTTTCTTTACATTGTTTAGTTGGCAAATAAGTCACTTCTGGGACCTGCTGAAAACAGATGGTTTGATAAATCCATATCCATGGGTGTCTATGAAAATGGGCTGTTCATCTCTAATGCTGATGTAAGAGTTTAATTTTTTCACTCTAATTTATTGTATATGTATTGCAACAGTAATGAAGGAAAATAGAAATCAGGATTTCTAATTTATGTAACTACATATTTAAGAATAATTTATTGTCTAGTTGCAAATGGATTGTTAATTGTCATTATTTGATTGCTTACAGCACACCCCTGCTGAAGGTATTATGATGGTATATGTTACAAGCTATGTACACTTAAAACTTCGTGAATGTCAGGGGAAATGGCAGGTAACTTGCAACTAAAAGTATTTCTTACTAATCGTAACAGAAATTGTTATTGGTATATGTAACTTAGTTTTCCTTTTTGATAATCTAGGGAAAATAATCAGAAGATCATTTGGGCAATGTTAATTAGGTCCATTATCTAGATATAAAGGGTGGAGTACTATAAGTTTTCAATTAAAATTATATTATGTTTTAGTACCCATTTAGAGTAATTGCTAAATTATAACAAACCATGTTTTCTAATTCTATCACACAGGGCAGCAGCCAGATAAGAAAGTTAAAACAACCAGAGCTACTACAGTTTGTGATAGATGACTTCCTTAGAAAAGAAATTGAAGCTGCCAAAAAAAATTATGCAAAGCTGGTAAGACCAAGTTTTTACATTTTAAAAATTAAAGCAATCCTTTATCAGTAACCAATTCTTGGTATTCCCCTTTGTTCATTTAGTGTACATTGCTGTAATTAACATAATTAATTGTTTTAAAATCTATTTATGTAGAGCCAGATAGCAACAGCAGAGTTGAGAGTGTACAGTAAATATGGCAAGCAGTATTGTAAAGAGAAAAATGTCCACCCAGATGCTCTGTGCCAGCTGGCTATGCAGTTGGCCTACTATAGGACTTACAGAAGGTCTGTCAGGAAATTATACTTCTACTAGGGCAGGGTACACCAATATTATTGTTCTGTTGTATGGACGGTGTGGTCAAATTTTAGCAGGGTATACCATCATTATTGTTCTGCTGGGTGGGACAGCGTGGTCAAATGGTAGAGCGCTTGGCTGCAAGCCTGAAATCTTGGTTCAGGCTTGTGACTTTAGGTCCTTAGCCCAAATCTCATTTTGGATGTGAATGTAGGTACACCCAGCAAGATGGGTACCAGACTAATGTTGAGGAAAGTAATTTAGTAAATAAGCCTGGGTGTATTGTTGACCGCACCATCCCTTCATATGCCAAGGTCTAGAAACATAAACTGTACTTCATCTTCCCAGTGAATCGTTAGGTCCAAAGATGAATCTTTAAAATTTTTCTTTATTGTTATGTTGTACACTGGGAGATAAATTATCCTTGGCATGCTAGTGTTCTTGGGGAAACCAAGATTAAAAATATCCCAGAAGAAATTTCTTAAAGCCATGGTTTTTCTTTCAGGTTAGCACCAACTTATGAAACTGCTCCCATTAAACAGTTCTATCATGGTAGGACAGAGACAATGAGAACCTGCACTAGTGAGGTAAAACAGTGGTGTGAGGCAATGCTGGATCCTTCTGCCAAGGTAACATTGAATGAAAGGATGTACTTAACCGTTGAAAGGTTCTATCCATTGATATGGTTGTTTGTAAATATTTATTCGTAATTGCACCCAATTTTTTTTTCCAGCCTCAAGACAAATTAAAAACATTCTTAACAGCATTAAAGAAACATGTCAATGACTTTAACGAAGCCTGTGAACTGAAAGGTCAGAGTTCAAGATTTAAGTTTCAGTAACTTTATGAATGAAATTAACTTTACTTAATTATAGCAAACTTTAAAATAAAATCTTAACTCCTTGAAACCCCTGAAAATATAAAATTTTATTTCATATCTTACTCCAAATTGGAATGTAAACAAGCATCTTATAGTTAGAATATATGTATGTAAAAAATAATGACCTATGTTTAAAAAAATGTTGCAGGTTGTGATAGGCATTTATTAGGGCTCTACCTGGTAGCTAAAGAAGAAA
Organism: Physella acuta; assembly: GCF_028476545.2. NCBI lineage: Eukaryota > Metazoa > Mollusca > Gastropoda > Physidae > Physella > Physella acuta. The sequence continues at coordinate 870,413 of NW_026731844.1, read as the reverse complement.
ATCTTCCCGTCCCCATGATCTATCAGGACCCATCCTATTCTAAAAGGTTTGTCTTTATCTCTGAACACATAATTAAAAATCAACATTGGTATAAAGGTGATAGGGGGTTTAGGATTTAAGTGTGTGATGGATAATTTGATGAAAACCAAGAGAATCTGTATAGAAAACCCATGATAGGTTTGTGCAGCTTTAAATTACATGTTTTTAAAGTTTTGTTAAGGTACTAATTTAACAAAATTTAATAGTTAAAACAATTTATTTTTAAAACATTTAGGTTTTAATTGATCATTGTGCACAAATGTTAGTTAAAAACATGAATACATAAAACAACTACAAATATAAAGCCATCCCCCCCCCCCCCCCCAATTCTGCTTCTAGTGGTGGTGGTGGAAATTTCATTTTATCTACAAGCTGTCTTGGCTTTACAACTGTCATTGGAGGAGTTCTCCCTATGTGTGAGAACTGCATCGGAACATTTTATCGCATTAATGATGACAGGTTAGTAGCCAGACAAAACTCTAGTACCATAACCAATGTACAGAATTTCAGGTGACTGAAAATTTTCTGTTTAAGCTGACTCTTCAAACAGCCATGTTAATTGTTTTTTATAATTATAAAAAAAAAATACTTTTTCAATGAAATTTTTTAATTATTTATAACCTTTCATGAATTACTCTAAACAAAAAATATATAAATATAAAATACAAATTTTATAAAATACAAATTTAAAAAGTAAAAATGTTTTCACATTTTTAGTGTTAGATTATTGATGCTATAAATGTTTATCCTTTTAGATTATCTTTTTATGTAACCACATGGAATGCCGACAAGGACACAAGTAGTCCTGGTTTTGCTGATGCAATATGTAATGCCCTGGACTCTTTAAAAGAATTGCTGGATGTAGGAACAACCATGTCAAAACTGTGATATTTTCTAGCTGGTTTTTCAAAGTGCTGTTATATCATTCAGACTTCAAAAGCTTTGAGGTTTTGTTACTAGATTTTCATTACCATTTAGCATAATAGGCTCTTATTTATGAATGTATTTTATCATTTCTTACTACTTGAGGTAAAATATAATTTTGGAATGATTTTAATATGTTACATATTTTTGGACACCACTCTTTCATGGACACAAGTTTTTGCTTTGTATAGAGTAAAACTTATTCATTGCACCAAATCAAAACTTGCAGCTTAGCTAAGGCATAGGGGGCTTTTCTGTTTTATTTTTATCTATATTTTACAAGCCTGAATAATTATTAAAATCCTTTGCAAGTAAGAATTCTTTACTGCTTCGTTTGCCACCGAATCTGTATGAATTTTGTTTCAGGCAAATTCAGGGAATTGGCGTCTATATGTAGCTATTAATCAATATTATTTTAAAAATCAGTTTTATCAGATTATCATTAAAATAATTTTTTTACTATACAATTTTACAAGAATTCTCTTTTGTACATATTCATACAGTAATCACGAAAATTGTTTTAAAATAAATGGCAATTTGATTTTTTTCATCTACTATGTTAAAATATTTAATTTTTTTTGTTAACAAATTTTTAAAAGTTCTGGATATTCTAAATGGTATATGGGCAGCAATTTTCATGAAGTGAATTCACAGAGGAGGGGAAAAATCATAGTAAAAGTGATTATTGCAAAATTAAAGATCCCTATACCAAAAATCTTACAAAAGATTGTGTGTAAAGAATGTAAAATTACATTTTTTTTACTTTGTTACTTTTCACATAATGAAATGGATCATTTAAAGAGTAAACTTCACTTGTAATGTCTTTTGAAATTTCACTGTTTACTAATACATACAAATAAATAGCTCAAATCATCATATGTAGTTTCTGTTGTATTCATCCTATTTTTAAAAAATAATTTTACTAAATAAGAGAACCAAATTATTTTTCTGACAAAGTTTATTTCACAAAATGAAAATGTACAACCCCATACCCATAGCAGTTTATAACAATACAAATATTGCACATACAAAATTAAACAGTAATTTAAAATACAAAGGACTAAGAGAAAATTAAACTAAGCAATGTGAAATTAAATAAAAGTTTAAAAGCCTGCAATCACATAAAGCAGAAAGCCATGTATCTATATCACATTATCAAAGGTGTTTTTTTTTAATAATTGAAGCTACTCTTTCTTAAGTTGTAAATAGGAAAAAACTAACAGTTAATAAAGAGCTAACTGACCACATTTTTATTGTTTTTTTTTCTAGAAAAAAATAACAGTTAATAAAGAGCTAATTGACCACATTTAATTAATGTTTTTTCTGAGACTGAATTTCAAGTTCTGTCAACGTTTGGTCCCACAAGAAAAACTGCTTGGAAAGCAGAGTAACCTATAAAACATGTTAAGGATAAAATAGGCAAACTTCAAAACACATGTTCTAATGCTAGTCCCCATCTAGTAAATGTGGAGCTTCCAACATCCTTTAAACATGCCCCCAACTCAACCAAATTTTTTTAAAGGATACAATATTATTGTAGGTGTTTAGCAAACTACGGGTTTCTTCTGTGAGATTGGCTACTTCATCCTGTCAATACAAGAGAATTTGCATTAATTTATTGGCATATGGGTACCAAGACATATATGTAAACATATGAAGTGAAGAACACTTTTTAAAAATGGTTTTAGAAACTTTCTAGTACAACCTCTAAGCAATAAATTACCTGTTGTTCAATCTGTATTTGACTTAAAGCTTGTAACTTATCCGCTAACTTTGGAACAGCTGGAAGCAAGGTATATTATAATATATTACAAATAAAAAGATACAAGTAAAACTAGACTATACATTGTATAAAAAATTAATGCTAAAAGATAAAATTTAACATTTTATACCTTGAATATGTTCGCTATTTATGTGCTCCTGACTGAGAGATAATTTTTCCCACAGTACAGCTTGTTTTTCTAAAAAATCAGCCTCTGAAATTTACAGCAAGAAATGTGAATAAACTGGCAATAGCCAGTATCATAAATAATTTCACAAAATGTAAACAACCAAAGAGTTTTATCAGAAAAAGGATGATGATTTTTTTGACAGCTAATCGCTGGAACTGTAAAAAGAGACACTTGCCTGCTAGAACAATTTCTGCACGAGAATCAGTAGAAAGCATCATTTCATCAGTGTAGGCATGATCAAGGTACTTCTTAAGCTCTGGTACTAAAAAATGTTTAAGCCAACCAAATATGTAAGTATCTCATCCACCAGCAAGTTAACTTCTTTTGAAATATATTTATAGCTGATTAAATAAAATCAATTCAGGGTTACTTATCAGTATTTATATTTAATAAATAAAACTAAACAAAAAAGTAAGTACCGAAATTTGAGGAACTTATAGACTACAACTTACATTTTTCATACAATGCAGCAGCTCTCTTTTTGCCAGACAAAGCTGTTCCCAGTTTGCTTTGGACTTCCAATAGGCTTTCTATGCACTAAAAAACAAACAAACAACCAATATTAAAAACTAAAGAGATATGACAATTTAATGTGTGTACCTATAGCAGTGTAAGGCAAAGGTCTGAACTACTAAAATGAGTACGATGCAACATCAGCACAATGCAATCAAGAAACAAAATACACATTAAAAAAAAACATGATGCAAAATTGATGAATAATAATATAAAAAAAATTAAACTTCCTTTTGTTGGGCGTATATTTGTAAACGGTTATCTTAAATTATTCGCACATGTTCATTTTTCAAAGGTAAATGGATAAAACATACCTGTAATTTCACCTTTTTATCCTGAAAAAATTATATAAAAATTAATACGTATTGAACAAGCAAACCTATATATATATATATATATATATATATATATATATATATATATATATATATATATATATATATATATAGACACACATGTAAATAAGTAAAGTTCCCTTTTTGTTCCTGACGGTCCATAGGGCAAGTGAAATAGAGTTCACCTGTTTCTGTGACCTTAGCATATTAAGGGAAAGTGTGGTCAGCACTATCCCCATTTATGTATATGTATGTATATATGTGTGTATATATATATATATACATTTGATTTTCTGCCATTAAAAACAAATTTTAAAACTTTATAAATAGATAAGGCAGCATTTAAAAAGTAAAAAAAAAACTCTGAATCAATATATTTGCTTAGTAACATAATACATTTTCTATTGGTGTCAATTTTAAATTAAAGACATTTCACTGCAAGTCTCATGGCACATGAACATGCATGTCACTCACAATGCACAAACATTACATGTCCATTAATAATTAATGTTTAAAACAGAGAATAAATATGTAAAAAGAATATAGCATGTCTGCGTAATTGATTTTTTTTTTGGTATGGTTGCTGATTCAATTATTTGGCTGTTTTTATGTTAAGTGTAAAAACTCTCTATGACAGCATCTGCAAACATGTACAATCTATTGTATAGCATGGGGATGATAATCATCAAGGAGAATTTTAAAAATATTAATCAAGATATAAGACTGTTCTGATGTGGAGAATGGCTTTTTATTTGAACATAAATGTAATAATGATCATGCTTGTTAAATATAAAGCATCATCAGTTTTGATTAGATAGAATTTAAATGCAACATCCTTATTATAGATTATAGAGACATTCTAAGAACTACAGGTAATAGCTGAAAGTAAGGAAATAAATATATTTTGAAAGCAACAATTATCAACAACATACCATCACAGAAAACAACTAATTAAGTAGATAGTCCTTTACTGAAGCTGACACAGCAAGGAAATGATGCAAGTACAACATAGGGGAAATGTACCTAATTATTATAGAATGATAATCTACATACTACATCCCTATACATTAATATTTTTTTTTACAAAAAATATCCTTCTAGGTCAAATAACATTTTTGTAAAAATGAATTTTCACTGTTATGGGTGGAAAAGCTTATATAAATTGTAAATTTGCTTTATAGTTAGTGACATGCCAAAGATTACCATGCTATATTCTACATGTTATTAGGTACATTACAAATAGGATAAATAGGTCCTACAGACCAATTTTCACACTCTACTTCTATTTATTTATTAAATATATCATGATAAAATGTTGTACATTGCTGCTAGAGAATGCTAGAACACAGTCGCACAGGAATCAATGTTTCTTTGGATTTGCAACTTTAAAACATTGTCATTGATTCTAAAAATATTAAAATTCTGATTTAATTTTAAGCTTAAGTTTTTCTTTTTTTAATTATTTTTATGGTTGCTTTGATTGCAAAATCTAAAAAAAAGCATGTTTTTAATCCATGTCAATTATTGTCAACAATATCATAAATATGACTAAGATATGATGATGATCGGTATTAAATAGAGATAAGCGATGTTTTCATCAGATGTAACCAAGCTCTTGTTAAAGTTTTGTTGCTGTTGTGAAATTGTAGTTAGAGGTTCAGGAGCAACCACTCTAATTTACAGATGGCAGCTGTTTACTTTAGCAAATCTTGATCCTGCAGTTTAAAGTTAATTTCTGACCCATATAGATACTATACCTATTCAGTATATTCAAAGTATATATTGACTATATTGATAAATTTAAACATTGCTTTTGGATTTACTTTTGGCTTATTATTAAATTATAGATCTATATTATCTAATGTTGAATTATTCACAGAATTAGTGACTGCTATTATTAGGGGCAGTTAATTTAAGGGAGGTAATGTGTTTATAATAAAATACGCTCAACTGGAGGTGAACGTGAAGTGGGGAATAAAATACGCTAAAATGGAGTTTTACCAACAAGGTCTGCTTCATCTTTTCATTGTCGTCTAAAAACTGTCATCACGGACTGCTGTTTGTTTTTACGAAGTGACTAGTCGGAAGAAGATTTTTCTCCCCAACGTCTCTACTTAGTCGGCAAAAGATAGCTCTGCGCATGCGCAGTGACCTATGGCATAGGGTTAGGGGTAGAATGAGGGTTAGGGGTAGGATTAGGGATAGGGTTAGGGGTAGGATTAGGGATAGGGTTAGGATTAGGGCTAGGGTTAGGATTAGGGGTAGGGATAGGATTAGGGATAGGGATAGGATTAGGGTTGGTGTTAGGGTTCTGCGGTTGTAAACACACGCATGCGCAGTACCATCAAAAACATCACAGCGAAGGCAAGTCGTAGTTTCTCTCCATTGCGCATGCGTATCGCATGCGTATCTTATTCCGGCTAGAATCGGCCTTGTTTTTAACTTTAGTTTTAAAGCACAAAATATTTTCAGTTGCAGCATTGGTTATTGAATTGTATTGGTGGTTGTGTTGAATTCACAAAATTAATAATTATGATTATTAGGCTAATTTTAGCCTAATATTCTAAACGACAGTTTACAGACGACATTGTCGTGTCGACAATGAAAAGCTGAGATGTCTGACAATAAAAAAAGAATAAAAAGATTTTTAAGAAGCAGACCTTGCTGGTAAAATTATTAAATTATACTTATAGCCTACTGAAAAGTAGAAAACAGTTAGATCTATATTCCTAGTGGGTCTAGTGATCTAAAAATGATCTTACTTTTGGATAATCAGCATCTTTTTCTGAGTTCCCAAACACCAGTGATTCAAGCTTGGAAATTCTCTGTTCGAGAAATTCCACGGACTCGTAGGCTGCCATTATTTATTGTTATTATTGAATTTGTTAATGAATACAATGTAACTTCCTGAATCCAAACTAAGTTTCGCACCTTAGGCCTATTACAAAAATTCGAAATGAAAATAAAAATGACGTGAAATCAGTCTAGCCTTTTACTTTTAAAATTAATAAACACAAAAAAAAAACAACAACAATAACACAAAAAAAAATAGAAATAAATACCAACACTTGCTACAGTACTACAGAACACTAGATCTAGTCTAGTAACAAAAATATGAACTAGGCTAGATTCTAACTATTATGACTGAAGTTTTAGTTTTTTGAAAATATTTATTTATTTGGTTAGGTTCAAATAAAGTTAAATAAAGCATTAATTTATTAATGAGCTTAATGATTAAGGTATTGTAATTATAAACCATTGTCATTAAACCATGATAATAACTATAATCTTGGCCTCCTGATTAAATTATTTTTTTAGTTTATTGATCTTGTTACTATATTATGTTTTCTTAAGACAGAGTAACAAATAAGTGGTACGGCCGATTCTTAAAGTGCCAAATCACTCCACATCAGCGGTGGGTGACAAAAATTAAATTGTGGAATTGTCAATACTGAATACTCATCAAATACTTGTTTAGTTACTAGCTAGTGTTTCGCTCCAGCTTGTGGGCTTTCATTATTTATGTTAGTTACTTTTGTCAAAGCAGAAATAATAAAAAAGTATAAGTATTCTTTTGACAGCTGAACACAAACAAAAAGACTATTTTAAAACATGACTAGAATCCAGAGATGAATAAAAAAGATTCATTTTTTTTTACTGCTATACAAATCTTATATTGACATTCTAAACTTATTCTTGACCCATTGCTTTATTTTACTGCACTAGTAACTTTTTAAATTTTGCTTGAAATTAAATTAAATTATTTAGAGCTTGTTTTTTTAATCATATTAGGTAAAGAGCTTTAGACTATAGTCAGTACTGTTGTAACCTATTTAGAGTTTAAATCAGTATTGTTTATATTTTTATATATTCTATAGTAAAGCACCAATGTTTCTGGTTAATGTACTAGATTGATAAATGAAAATTGAAGACATTGTAAAACAATAGTATTTTAATCACATGTTTATTTATAACATTCATAATATTATATTATATAACATTTTTGCTAATTTTTAAAGCTTTCTAAAACTAATAAACATTTAATATTCAAACTTCACAAAAAAGAATTAAGAGATGGCACAGGGCAATAAATACATTTTTCTACTTAACATTTCAATACACACAGTTAATAGGTACAGCTCATTTATTCTCTTAGGTACTGAAACAAAAAAAGAAATTTAGGCACAATATCCTCCTTACATAAGTTTGAAACCAATAAATAATAATGATCTGTGGAGTTCAATAACCTGATTTTATTAATGCAGTGACACAATTTTGAAATTTTATTCAAGAAAGTACAGCAAATCTATGAGCCATACAAAATTAAGTACAACTCAATATTGTGCCGCTTGAGGGGAATCCCCTGGGGGGGGGGGGAGGCGGCAAAAGAGAGGGTGCACAAGTCAGGCCTGGGGGCAGGAGTCTTCCTGAAGAACTAAAGATGGCAGAAATGTCTTGGGAGACTGTAAAATTAAGTCAGGATCCAGATGATGGTTGAGGCCCTATGCTCCACAGAGTAGAAAGAACTAAGAAAAGTTAGTCAACATTGAGGCAACAGTGTTTTAATTTAGAATTATTTATAACGATCCCCTTGATTTGTCAACACTTTTTTTGGAAATGATACAAGAAACACAAGTGACAAGTTTAACATAGTCAAGTACAGACAACTCAAACATTCCTACTTGTTTAATTTTTATGTGCCTTTTTCCAATAATACTGTTGCAACAAAGGATAATCCAGTGCACTAAATTTAACTAATTCATCTTCACACTAACTTTTTTTAAAATTTTAAACATATACAAAGTATATCTCTAAATATATATATATAAATTGTGTTACTTTTTTTTTAAAGATGTGAAAGGCTACCTACTGGGAGGTAGCTAATTTAGAACCTTGACCAATAGATGATTTGGAAGACTTGTATTAAAATCAACTAAGATACTTGAAAAAAAAAAGACTTAATGCAAAACTCGGGACAGAAACACATGTTGCATTAAAAAAAGAGATTTATTCATTTCAGTAAATGGGCCAATACTCAAATAACATAACCATCACCTAAATATACATAATTTATTTGAACCTTAAGCCCATAAAGTATTGGAGTGTTTCTATATATCAAATTATGTATAATTTCATCAACTTTTAACTTTAAATAACATTTGAAGATTCAAATGTGATCTCACATTTATCTGAAAATTTTATGGATATTTCCCAATGTTAGACATTTAATGTAACCATAATATAATTTTGTATTCATTTTAAAAAAAAAAACACAATTATATATTTTAAAATTTATTTGATAATTTTAGGAAGTAAACATTTTAGTAATTTTCAACAGAATTTCTTTTAACAGAAAATATATACACCAAAAAAAAAAATCATCGCTGTGTCAACAACATGAAAGTGATGTCCATGACATTGTGCTATCATAGAGATTGTTCTGTCATAGACATCAAATCATAGAGGACTTTGAGCATTAGAAAATAAGGATGCCAACAAGTCTATACTAAAGATGAGTCAACCAATAATCTACATATAGTCTGGAATTTTAACAAGAAAAATCTTAAACCACAGCTGATAATGTAACTTTTAGGTAAAATAAATGTGGGCATCTAGTCTTTTTTTTATTAAACAATGAATCTAAAATAAATTATTACATATCAAAATGCCTATTTATTGTAAGTAGAATAAATAAGTTTTATCATATAATATTCACATGGTCAAATTAATTACATAACATGTACATAAAGAAATTACAGCACCATAACAAGATATGATCATATGGATTGTCTCTGATCCAATTTAAAAAAATTCAACCAGAATAGCATATTGCCACATGAAACATTTATTTAAACCAGTACATCTTTAAAATCTGGCTACTTTCATTTTAGCATGATTCATGAAGGAACAACTTCAATTCTTTTTCTTTTGTAGGATTTATTTAGAAAGATTTGAGTCTGAATTTGAAGGATGTGGCAATTTTATCTACACAGCTTTTATACTGAGTGGCTCAGATAGGTTGTGAACTGACTGCTGCGAAAACTGAGAAATGTTTATTGGTGTGGCACCCAGACCAGATAAGTGGAAAAAATAAGATTGTTTTTCTACTTGTACAGTTATTGAGCTTATCCCAGCGTCCTTAAAGATTGATGTCACCTGCAGAAGAAAAAATTATTTAAACGTTTTCTTCCTGTTATACAATCTGCATGTATTTATTTCAAATTGATACATTTTAATAAAGTTAATAAAATATAAAAACCCAGAAAAACCCTTTTTATCAAGTTTAAAATTTTTTTTTGGCACTAACAAAATTCAAATTTACTTTTTCTTTAGGGCTTTAAAAAAGTTACCAAAAAAAAAATTAATAATTTTCTACAAACCCATACAAAAAGCTTGAAACCCATCATACCTGGGCAATTATCCTTTGCTCCTGTGCTTGTGGCCACACCTGGATATGAATCATGCCAAATATTTTGTTGGCGGTGTGGGACCAAAAATGGGGTTCTCTGTAGGATAAAACTCCTTCTAGGGTTGTTATCTTAGGGGAAAGAAAACAGTATCAGTAAAAATAACACCAACCTAAAACATTTGAGAGGGATGTTATGCAGAAGATAACCCATGGGATTTTATGAAACAAAATTCAAGGATTTTGATTAATTACTACCAGAAAGTACTGTTAAAATTTACCTTGTGCAAGGCAGTGTGTATTGAGTCATCAACATCTGTGGGAGACCTCAGAATGAGAATCACTGCAGTTTCCTTCAGAAGAGGAATGACACTGAGAAATATCATTGTGGCGATGAACAAGGAACATATGGGATCAGCAATGTTCCAGCCAAAGTTTTCAATAAGAAGTGTTGACACAATGACACCCACACTTCCCATTGTGTCTGCCACAACATGGAGAAAAACTCCTGAAATTTTAAGATAATTTTTTTTTGTACTGAGGTATTTAAAAAAAAACCCAACAATCTTATCTGTCTGATTAACGGTGATAGCTATCATCTAAAAAACAATAGTCTAAGTTGATCATTTTCAATATATAATAACTACATTAACAGTTACATTAAAATATGCAGCTTTGTCAAGAAATGTTATCAATCAAGATGATTCTGTAAATTATTATATTTTTAAAGCTATATTTATCACAGACAACATCACACAACAAACCTTCCATGTTAGTGTTATGATGAGCATGCCCATGTGAGACAGCAGGTGAGGAAGAACATTCCTGAGAGCCAGCACCATGGCTGTGTCCATGACCTCCGCCTCCATGACTGTGGCCATGACCTCCACCACCATGACTGTGTCCATGACCTCCCCCTCCATGACTATGGCCATGAGATAGTGAACTCTGGAATGCAACTATCCCAATCAAGTTGACCAAAAGACCCATTACTGACACAGTCTGAAAATTGTAAAAACAACATTATTATAACTTGCAAAAAAAATCTCAAACTTAAAGAGAAAAATAATGAATGTTTCTTATAATGGTTATAGATTTTGGTAATTGAATGTTCAACAACTGAAATAACATACAGTAAAATGTAAAAAAATCAAGCTTTGCTTTAGTTCTTTAAATTATGTGAACATGAAGGCTACCAGATACAACTTACCAGTAACCTTTCAGTGATGACCTCAGGAGGTTCAAACATTCTAGCCAAGGCCTCAGCAAACACAAACAAAGCAATAACTACTAAAAATAGTCCATTCACAAATCCTGACAAAACCTCCACTCTGTCATATCTAAAATACAAACAGGATTTGTTAGAATAAATTATCCTTTATAATCTTCAGCTAGAGAATTTTTTTTTTAAAGTTCATTTGTTCATTTATCACAAAATTACAGGTTACAAGTTAACAAATCATTACACTACAAAATAATTTATCCTATGAATGGCACTGACTCAGAATACTTTTTAAAGGGAGATAAATATTTTAAAAATCTGATGTAATGTTATTAAAACAGGTGATTATAACAATTTAATCTAATTACTTTTCTATAGACCAAATATATTTACTAATAATAAATAGTAACAAAACACATTTTGAAACAAAAAAAAAGACAAAATAAATTTTTTTCTTTCCTATTTGTCACATGGCATCACTCACAAACTAGCTCATGTGTTATACAAAAAAGAAATATCAGGGGAACATTTGCAAATTTTAAAAACAAGTTTCTAATTTTTTTTTTAAGCTTCAATCTTGATTTAAAATAAAAAGTTATTCAGGGCACAAAAAAATGTTTGTAGGCCATGTCAACAATAATTACTAGTTAATAGATCTGATACTCTCTAAAAAAACTTTTAATACAAAGTTAAACTATATACAAATACTGAGCAATGAATTTTCCATTTCTTAATGTCAGCCTGAAATCCTTACCCAAAAGAGAAAACTCTAGTCGCCTTCCATCTAACCATGATGGATGCATAGAGTCCCATAACAAGGGCAGAGCAGTCAAATAACATGTGAAAACCATCTGATATCAGTCCTAAGCTGTTGGTCCAAACACCATACAACAATTCTACAAATGTGAAACCTGTTCAAAGTTAGACATAAAGAAGACAAAAGTGTAAGAAAACTGATATTGTTTTGTAAAAATTAGATCTAAAAAAATGTTTACTTTAGATATTTAAAATGAAAGGACCCATTGTAAAAATGTGTTTAATTTATTAATTTACTGTATCTATAAAATTAGCTTTTCACAACTGAAGTTTGCCAGGTGGAATTCAATCTGACAGTGCTTATTTGATAATTTTAAATAGATTAAAGAACTATTTAAAAGACAATTTAAGTTAAACCTACAAAGGTTTATGCAGAGAAAATAAAATATTTTTCTAGAGTCTCCATCCTCCAAAATTTGTCTCAGCCCACTTTTTAAAACAGAAATAATGGACTGCGATGTTTTCTGAAGAGCTTCACTTGAAATGGAGTAGAGTGGCAGCCCTGCTGGGTTATAGCCAATAAAGCTTCCCTTAGCTGCGCGTCCACGAGCCATAACCATTCTCGTTGCTGAAAAAAATATTTTCTGTTTAGCATTTTGAAAAATAACAATCCATAGTATTAAATGTAAAATTTTCATTTTTGAATACATATTTACCTAAGAGAAAAGCAAAAACACTGAAAATAACACCCCCAGACAGAACATGATCTTCTGTTATAATATCATCCAGCTTGTGTAAAGTTGTCACCCGTGTGATGTATGGGTGGGTCCATGTCAGACTCAGCACAATGGCGGCACTAAACATGGCTGCTGGTGCCAAGAAGACAGCTTTGATTGGCTGGAGATGACTAGACGCAAGACTCTCAATGTAGAAGTCAAACACGCCAACAAATAAAATTACCAGCAACAGTGGGAATATGAGGTAAAGCCAAGACTGAATCTCATTCTGAAATTATCAAAATAAAAATAGTTTAGTTACAAATTATAATGACTAATAATGACACACAATCTTGTCACATCTTTTAAAAAATTAATATAAATTCAATTAAAAAACTTTTAATGAAATAAAACATATTTTAACAAATGTTATAAGATGAAATAAAAATTAGGGAATGTGATAATTTTTTAAATGCCACACCTCGGTAGAGATATAAATAAAGCAAGCCCAGGGCCACAACAGTCCTGTGGAGACTAATGTAGACAAACTGTGAAGGCGTTTGGCGCCTCCAACTTCAACTGAAAGCTTCTTAGAAGCAGAATTATATCCTGAGTGGAGGCACAGAGTAAGGAACAACAACAAGACACCTCCCTGTGAATACGAAATTTTCATAGCTTAAACATCTAATTATTTCCATTGCAAAATAGTTGACTTGATATTGAACTTTAGGCTACACATTTTGTAATTACTTGGTATAAACTAACCTTGTGATCTGACCATCCAAGAAAATCTATTCCATGTTTAAAAATATGAGTTAATATGTTGTGATGAATACTTTCTGCTGAAATATCAAGACAAGATTTAGACATTATTTACTGCAAGTTTTATAAAAGTTTACCATTAGTATTAAGCCATTTGACCACTAGTGATCTTCCATATATTTATTTTAAAAAGTAATAAACTAGGGCTATGGAATGGAAGGGGAAATAATTTTTATATTATCCACTTTAAAATTGTTAAACTACATGACATAAAACAATGAGGCGTATTTGCCATACTCACCATTTTCATGATCTCCCATTTGGCTCAGTTTCTCATCATGATCAAAAACCAGAAGTGACAAAACAGCCACAATAAAAAATATAGCACCCCTAGCCTGTAACAGTTATGTAAAATTTGTTAGCCCTGCTCAACATCTACAAACTTTCAAATTAAAGTATTACCAACACCAAAATAATTAGAGAAAATAACTAACAGTTAACTATTCTAGTAGGTAGAGTAATTTGCTTAATATAAAAATATGCTTAACATTCAGCAAGAAAAGTGTCCTTCACCTTAGCTGGTCCACCTCCAGGTCCACTAGATGAAAAAAGAGCACTAGCACCAGCAATAACAACCAATTCACTATGTTCAAAAAGCACAATAGTCCTGGGAAATAAATGCCATACATGAGTTTGTTTCCAGTTTAAATATATTACTCCACATTTATACTGATATATAAAGTTTCAACAGATTAATATGCCAATATTATTATGCACTTCTTAACTTTCTACAGTATTCACTCAAAATCACTGAGATCAATACATTTTTGTATTACCTTAAGGGGCCACAAAGCGTGAGGCCAAATATCCACAGAAAGTGGATTCCTGTTCCAAGTAATGCATGACGCCAAATACGAAACCACTGAGCAAATAATAATAGTTACAAATTAAACTAAAGAATATGCCAATGCTGAATTTTAAATACAAAAACACATTATAATTTACATTATCACATTAGACGAAAGAATAAATCTATAAATTGAGAGTTGTAAATAATTCAGATTTAAAAAAAATATAATTATATTGAAGAATGATTATTAAAAATAATTTACAAATAAAAAAATATTACAATTATTTAGTAAATTTGTATTATGTAGTTTTCTAAATTAAAAGCAGCAGAAGTGTAATGTAAACTCTTGATATTCATGTTAACTCTTCCAACCAGTACTTAATCATGGCTATCAAAATATTTTGTAACTTGATAGAAATTATATAACGCCTTCTTTTCACTCACAGCGGTGTGTGTGGGTTAAACAAATTTAAACAAATGTGACTACCAATACCTGATGTTTTGAAATTTGAGGTCCAGAAGAAAATGGTTTTTGTAAAAACACTAATGGAAGAGCCGTTCTGAAACAATTACAAGAAAATTAAAATTACTGAATATCAGTGAAGAAGAAAAATGAGTTGGTATTCATCACAATAGATTAACTCATATTTTTCAACACAGTATTGTGTTAACAAATGAATTTAGTACTTTCTAAAATATGAAAATGTTGTTCATGGATCTAATCTTACCCTGCCTTAAGTAAAAATAGAAATACAACAATTGGGATTAATTTCAGTAGATCATAGGCAATGAACAGTCCAACAGCTTTTAGCACCTTTGAAACTATGAGCAGAACAATATATACTGACAATCTGTAATGGAGAAAGAAATGAGAACCATGTATTTTAATTTACTTACAAGAATGAAAGCGTTTACTGAAAGTTTATTTAAGAGAAAGATCAATATTATAGATTAATATATAGATCTAGGCCTAATAATAAAAAATAAACTAATTTAAGAGACAAAGTTATCACATTATCATGATTATCTATCTTGATTTATATTATGATTAATGACATCAAACAGGCTGAATGCTCCAAGCAGTTTATATATAAGCTAGATTATACCCGTGATTCGCCACGGTGTGGATATGGATATTACCTCAGAGTTTACCGCGCTGTGCGCGGGTCCCCTCCCAGTATCCTCAGAGTTTACTGTGCTGCGCACTTCGCTATGGTGGGGATATGGATATTACCTCAAAATTTACTGCGCTGTGCGTAGATTGGGGTTCCCGCATTGGGGCGGATATTCCTTCAGCGCACCTGCGAGCAGGTGTTGGTAGCACTTTGTGAAAAATTGAGAGCCAACGCTCTCAAGAACGTTCGCCAAGACATCTCTACTCCCCGAACTCATGGCGTAATCTAAACCGCTGCCTAACAACGCATTTACCCGGGCGTCCGCGCCCAGGGAGAGCCTTCCACATGGTTCCAAAATCTATAGCGATGACGGAAGGAAGGACTGACACACTACCATCAGCGTTATACTATATTTATAGATAAATATAGTATAGGCCTATAGATTTATCAAGAACTTAGTCTTCTTAGTACTTATGACTTACCCTGAAGAAGAATGAAAACTTCTGCTTGGCAGTCCATTGTTTGTCAATCTTTGAACCATCTTCTATTTTTTTTTTTTTTTGCTCCCAAGTAGTACTGAATGTGTAGATCTAGATCCAGCTAGATTTTGATTAGTTAGTAGTTGTATGAAATGTATGCCTGGCTTTATTTACTCAAAGTTCATCATAATTTTAATTTAAAATATTTTTGTTGATGTTGGATATTTCAATTTGACCAACTGATGGTTTGATTTTTTATTTCAGTTAGGCCTACTGGCAGTCAGTGTTTGAGTGTAGTGTATACGTACTACTATTAACTTACTACTTAATCTTATAATTATTACTATTACTACTAGATTAGTAAATAAATTAGTAGTAGTACTAGAGTACTAGAACTACTAGATTCTACTCTAGAGTAAAAGTCTAACTTAACTAGAATCTAGAGTTTACTAGCAACATCAGTAGATAAAAACGTGTTTATCATTCATTACTATAGTTAAATACGATAAGCTATTTGTATTTCAAATATTCATTATTTATAAGGTTAAAGTGTAGATCTATCCGGTAAACAACGTATGCTCATTCCACCAAAAGCGATTTCCTTGCTACGGATCGTTAGATATTTTTCGAGTAATTTGCCGATACTATTTTGTCATGTTGGCAACTTGAGAATGATCTCCCTTTAACTTAATTGCTAGATCTAGATCTGTGCGCTCCAGTAAGTTATTCGTTTTATATTTGCGTCTAAATTAAAATCATTTTTTTTTTAGGTCTGATAATTTTTCCAAATGATAATTTCCAACAGTGAACTATTTATTAATCTATATAATTCTCTTCATTGAGGGACCATGCGAGACACCATGAGTGTTAGCATGCTCAACCACCACCTCCCTCGCTGTCTAGGCGTATCGCTACCACCCCCACCCCATCAGTCTGGTGAGCTGTGGTTTGCGTCAAATGTGTACAATTGTAGAGCCGGGTCGCATTAGTGATGGCTATTAGGGGCAGATAATTTAGTTTTTAAACAATTTGAAACTATGGGGAGGTAATAAGTTCTGCTTGATCTTTTCATTGACCTGTGTAAACTTTGGTCACGGATTGCTGCTTTCATGCAATTTTCACGGGAAAGGGGGGGGGGGGGGAAAGGGAGGGTGAGGATAATTGACTGTCCTTCACGAGCTACTGATAGTGTTTTAAAGCAAAATATTTTCATTTGCAGCATTGGTAGTGTTGAATTCACAAATTATGAATTACTGCAAAGTAGAAAATAAAACAACTAAATAGCGGCATATGCTTACGGCGCGGATCAGCTCGTTTAAAATAATAGATCTATTATATTCTATATTACTGTAGTATAGTTCTATAGGCCTAATAATAGTAATAATATCTTACAGATGTTGGTAATGGTAAAGTCAGATTTGAGGTCAACCAATTTGAATGATGAAAGCACAGTAAACAACCTTCTTTGGAAAATTAGTTACATGACTGTAGAGGAATCTTTCCAAAGTAATGAAAAAACCTAGGTATGGTATCAAATAAGGTTAAAACCAGTTTTTAATATGTGTTAACTAAATCTTCAGTTTGATTATTATAATAATAAATAATACAGGTGTATATCTTTTTAACAATCGATCCTACATTAATGTTTAGGCATCCTATATTCACAGGTCAAACTCAGTCCTTAAAAGTTTCATGAGTGATTCTAAGTTAATGCTCTCTTTAACATAGAAAGTGTTTGGAAATGACATTAGTGACCCTGATTTCCATCACTTTGTTGCTGATGTGTAACTACTAGCTGATGTACTGCTGAAAGATTTCCAGACAGGGAGAACCTATGTGAAGATGACAACAAAAAAAAGATGAAAGATAATTGATCAAGTTTGCTGTGGCAATATGTTGACATATACACAATTTATAGTTGAGTGTGGTGCGAGGATATTAATAGAAACTGTTTTATTTCTATAAGGAGAACTTGACCTTCTATTAATGGCCTGTATGATTTCTTTAATGTGAAATCAAAGTGACCGAGACATTATATCATATTATCATATGCACAAATCAATTTATTCTTAATCCTAACTTTACTGTCATTTGCTATCCTACACACTACTTCTGCAATCTAATGGTCTGACTTCACCTTTCTACTACTTAACAATCTACTCAACTTTAACTTCCTAACTAATTCATGATCTAAATTTAACTGTCTGCCATGCTAGCATTTTTCCAACTGTAGCTGACCTGCTGATAGTCACACTTGACCGGTCATATCAGTTTTCATTAGTTCCTACCTATCCTCAGCTTCTTGACTCATTTCTAAATATATCTACGTTTGTGTCCTCACACTGAGTATAAAAAAACTCCTTTGTTAAAAACAACCTCTTTTAAAAAATGTAGGCTAATAGTTTTATTTCTATTATTAAACTGTTACATTTTTTTTATAATGTTGTTGAAATGTTACTTATGAATGGCATATAAATGTAGTGTTTGTGATCTAGTAATGTGCAAGCTGCCTATTCTGTTTTTGTGGTTTGTTTAGGAAGTTTGCTATTAACATTTCAGTGTACAAGGGATTATTCAAGATTTTAGGCTTAAAAAACCCCCGAAACAATACATACATTAATATTCAAGATAATCTCTTTTTTTTATGAACTTTGGCTTTGTTCAGTGTTAAAAACAAACTGTATTACCTAGATCCACTGTTTAAGTCCTTGGATAAATTCAAGCTTCAATAATTTGTGTTATTAAACTTTCAATATACTTATTTCAAGTGAAGGGTGCAATAGGACAGTGGGATTAAATAATCTTTAATTAACCATGGCACTAGCAATATGTGTGGGTAACATTTTCTTGAAGAAAAAAATAAAACAATAAAATTTGCAGCATGGTTGCTATTATTATTATGGGTGTTTAAGTTATGTCTGAGATTTTTTCTTAAAAGAGTTAAAAAAACAACAACAAATGAGGCTTAGGATAAAATCTACTTTATTTGAACAAAACAGTCTTGCTACCAGTCAATTTTATATGATAACAGCAGTAAAACGTTACACATTTCATCACTATGATAAAATATTTGTTTTCTGATAGATTTTAATTAAAATTACAACATAAAATGTAATTTTTAAACATATATTTGAAATGGTACCAAGTACCCCCACTAATCAAATACAGTTAATGTTTAATCCCAAAAATAAGAACCAGTCTTTAAAATGTACAATAAAACTAATTCTAGTTAATATGATAATTTTAATGATTGAAAATGCAATAAAAATATATTTAGTTTCCCAGACATTTTAAAAATATCCAAAGTATTTGAAATGAAGTTATTTGATATGATTAGAAATATGTTGGATTATTAACCATCAGTAACTACTGTCAATAAAGGTAGGTACTTCAAACTAATAAATAAATACATCAAACACTTATGATTCATATCACTCGGGGTCAAGGTCAATTGCATTTAGTAATTGTTTAAAACTGAAAACTTTTTAGAGTACATAAACAATCATACTATTCTTAGGTTAAATAAAGCTAGCATAAATCAGTTTCCAGAATATGGAACACAAGATAACCTCAATCCTGCCCTGGATATTCTAAAATAAAATTTATTAAATGTGCTGTAAAATAAAAATAAAAAAATGACTACTATAAAGAAAAAAAGCAAGTATCTAGTAAAAAAAAAAACTAATGAATACTAGGGTACCTTTACTGTAAACAATTCCCTCTCTTTATCAGGTAGATTCAAATTAACCTGAAGAATATGCAGATCAATGTTCGAAACACAAAAACATTTAGTATTGTTTAAAATTTTATTAAAGATTTGTTTTCAGTTTAGAATCTAAAAAGTGTAAACATTGTCCATAAAATCTGTTTATTTTAAAGCAAGACAGAAATATGGTTTAAAGCTGCCCAGTTTTTTATTTAATCATTCTGTCAATCTAATATTCAAAATAAAATGTTTTTATCTTTTAAAATTAAAACCATAGTACACGTTTTAACAATTCAGCAATGCACCAAATAATTAAATTGATAACAAGAAAACAATATCTTAAGATAACGAAAGGGAAACATTTGTGTAGAATTGTAACCTTGCTTGCAAATAATATTTTTAATACTTATTTTTCATTAATTGTTTTTAGCATTGCACACATATAGGTATATTTTACATACACTAAATGCATAGATGCTTATATAAAAAGCTGACTTATTTTCTGTCTATCAAATCTTGCTTACATTTTATCAATAAATGTTTGTGAAAATCTACAAGCTCCATTTATAAATTACACACCTTAAATTAGCCAAACTCATATTTGGAAATTTCTTTGTTACATTCATAATGGATTAAAATATTTTCTCCCAAGTAAAAAGTGCAATGCCAACTAAATTATGACTAGGAAAACAAAATGTGATAGACCTGTTGAGCTTTTATGATAAGTCACAATGGATGATGTGGTATATCCATGATAACAGGGGAAACCAAAAGCATCAGAATTGGTGTTGTATCCACAAGAATATGGACACACAAAAGCAATCAAACCAGCAATGGAAATTTTTGCTCACAGAGGGTCTCAAACCAGATAGGAAAGTGTCCTTGGCAATGACAAAATTGTGCTTTTAAAAATAAAAAAAAAACATGAGTTATGGCACCTTTCCTTGCAAAAATATAAAATTACTTAAAGTAACTTCAATAATCCTTTCTACATAGTCTTAATTTAACAGCAGGATTAACTTAACTACTATAAATAAATATAAGAATTTAATACAATTACTAACATTACAAAAACATTAAATTTACATTTTGTATGCAGAAACGTTAAAAGAATAGTGAAATCTTATTCTGTTAATATCACAGCTCACGTGAAAAGCTTATGATGCCAAAATGGGACTGTACAGGACCAGAATGTTGATTGGTTTATATCAACTATTAGTCCACCATGAAATTGGGACTAAATTGGTTTCATATTTTAAAGCTTGATGCTTTGTCATATTTTTTAAGTTTCACTTTCACACAGCTAATAAATACTAAAATCTAAGTTTGTCATGGTTAGTACAGAATTTCCTGAACATTTTTTAAATTAATAACATTAAGATATGCACTGAATATGGAACAAATGAAAATCAAACTGCTGGACAAAATTGGCTATTATAATTACAATTCATATGAAACAGTTCTCTAAGCATTCATACAAATATTTCAATCAAAAACACATTCGTCCTGGGCAAGTTTAGCAATACTAAATTGGAATAACAAATATAATGTTTACTATTTTATAAGAGAAGGATGAGGAAATTAAAACTTATTTAGTAATTTTAGTTCTATCAATGCTAGTAAGTGTTTTGGGACAATTTCTAATAAATGTAGAATAGTTTTGAATAAAAATGTTGACTATATTAGGAATAAAAATAGCAAACTGTTATCAACAATGTAATCAAACTGCTAAACTCAGTAGTGCATAGATGAGTAACAATACTTTTGACATAAAAATAGGAAACAAAAGTCCATAATTTTTTTTATTAACAATTTTAACAAATGTTTGTCTCCCTTAGAATAGATAATTATGGGACACATCTTCTGAACCTAAAAAAATGTTTAATCTAAATGTTTTTTTAAATCTTCAACTTTATAAACAGTAGAAAATAGAATTCACATAAGAAGGACTAGGACTACACTGACTGGCCTATATTATATTAATTTTAAAACTTACTGGTGAGCTAAATGAACATTGTTGATGAAACAAACATTTGTAAGAGAGATAACTGACACAAGAGCAGGTGGAAAAAGATACTTCTACCTATATATATATAGTCAATGAAATTGTTATGTCAAAGCATGTATGAAACAGTTTTTTGTTGCAAAAATCAGCTGTAAAATGTACTGACCTCTTATCATGATTGATCTGTTTTACTAATGTTAACTGATAGAAGTTGGTAAAACTTAGTGTCAAATTTAAAATCTGAAGCTGCACAACACCAGCATCTAAATTACAGTATTGCTCTGTCTGATCTATTTACATAAAACTGAGGTCCATCAACATGAACTAATTGTTGCATACAAAGAAATCACAAGTAGAAAATTTGCTTTGTATCTCAACACATTATGCTTTTTAAAATGAAAGAATAACAGCAACTTATTTCTAACACAAAGCTTTTCATCAGTAAATATCAAATATAAGAAATAATTACTTCCTTAATAGTAATACTCCACTTTCTCCCTCTAAGGTTAATCAAACATGGAAGCATATTATTAAAAAAATTGCAACCAATATTTTGCACAGGTGTTTCTCAACAAAACATTAAAAGACAATAGAGTAATAAATAAGCCTAACTAAATGTTGTGTACTGTTGCAAGTGAAAGTCTGAGAGTTGTAGACGGCATAGAGACCACAGTGAGTTATGTGAAGCTCCTCAGCAAAGAAAGCTGCACAAGGAATGTAGTTTTCTTTGCTAAGAAGGACAAGAATGCCTGAGCTTTAAATAACATTCTATATCAACATTCAATAATATCACCAGAACATTACTTAAACATTTTGGTAACAAAATTTACTCAAAAATTATTCTGTCTTCCAGATATTTAATATCAATAGTAAATTGATGGTAATGTTGTATATCCTTGTAGAAGTCATGCTGAGACTAATATAATGTTTCATTATATTCAAGCTTTGGTTTTTTGTTTTAAAACAATAACAACAATGTCTATTCTGTGGAGACTTCTGCTGTTGGTGGTGTAACAAATATATCAATACAAGGATTTGGCACAGGATGAATTTTCTCCCTTTGTTGTGATTTGATCATTTCTGTCAGCGTAATGTTGATATCCCACTCCTCATGAAAATCTTCATTGTTAAATGCTGGTGGGACTGGCAGGCTGATTGAGTGACGGCGAATGGCTCCATCGTTTAACATGGGTACTTGGAGAGTGATTGTGCGTCGCCTGAAAAAAAAAGTATTTCTTAAAAGTTGGGAGGTTATGACACAATTTTAAAAGTAGCCTTAACAGCCTGAGTATTTCCTGAATCTGGAAATGATATAATTTTAAGTTGCCTGAAAAACAAAGAATTTCTTGTAGCTGGGACATGATGACACAGTTGCCTGAGTAAACATTCCTGAATCCAGAGCTTTAGAAAAAAAATCAATAATGACAGGTAAATAGACAAAGATGAAAATTCTGGTTCTGTTCAAAATGCAAAGAGGTCCTTTAGTTTTTTTTTTCAACCAATATTGCAGATTGCAGCATAGCTAAGGCTAGAGTGCGGGTAGTGTAAGCGCGCATTATAACTAGTAGTGTATAACACAATTACATTTCATTAAAAAAAAAGATCCAACCAACTAAAAATATAGTGTGAACTCAGGGATAACCATTACACTTCTTATCAACACAGTGAAAAATTATATACCTGTGTCTTGGCTCGGCTGAGAGATCTGTATTCGAACGCGATCTCTGAACAAAAACAGAGTTTCCGTCGTGACTTCGTCTTCTATATCGCTCCTTTGTTTCAGCTTCTCCCCTGCAGCCACAGGATCTTCCGCAGCAGAGCTGGCCCTCCTTAAATGTTCCATACCAAAGCTGCTTTTCCTTGGTTCCAATGGCCCAAAGTGCTCCTCCAGTTCCGCCTCCTCCTCCTCCTCTGCCAGGACTGAGGCATCTTCCGACTCTTCTTCCAATGGAGTTTGCTTCACACTCTCTGCTGCAAGCTCTGCCACAACAACTTTCGCTATGTCGCTTATGCTTCCGCTTTCGTCCTGCAAAGAAGGAAAAAAAATTAATTAGCTAAATTAATTCTGTGATATATAGCGGCTGTTAAAAAAAGTTCATATCTCAATTGAAAACAATTTATTATTTGATATAATTGATTTAAATAATTTTATTAAAGTTTTAAACTAATTGAATAATATGAAAAAAAGAGAGAAAAAAAAGCATTTAGAAAAAATAAAACAAAAATATATAATTATACCACATACAACATTTAAAATGTTTAGATACATTATAAAATATTCACTTGCATTTTTAATATTGTTCAGTTAAATTATTTAAAAAACATTCCATATAATTGAAGTGACTACATTATTACTAGTTAATCAAACATTGTATTAGGCAGCTTAAACAGTGGACTGGTAAACAAGTGTAGTTTCTCTGTCACCGAGTTTGGCACATCCTTCATTTGATTAGCATGAACATGCCCTTCCTGACAGTAATAATTAATCATACATTCATACTGGAAATTTCACATTCTACTTAATTGACCTTGTTTAATTTTTTCATAGGAAACAAATCGCTAGTTTAGAAACTGACAGAGATCATTGATGTCTTTAAAGATGTGGTGATACAAGTATTTATAACACTGTCTTTGAGGAATGACTAAGTTACCATTTCTTCTGAAGATGTGTACATTGCAGGCTTGAAAACACACTCACTCCATTAAAACAACAGTTAATTTAAGGTTTTATAAAAATATGAAATATTAATTTAGGGGGAACCAAACACTTTAAGCATAACACCAATCTAAAGCAACACTAAAGAGCAGTATGATTCTCTTGTTTAATAAGCTACTTGTGGTTTTTGAAAAGCAAACTCACGTAACCAAAATAACAGCCTTACAAAAAGTTTTAATGCACCTTATCCAGGGTAGTATAGATCTACAACTAGTATGTTGATAATAGTTATAATTGAACATGTTAAGATAATCTGCTTAATTTTTACTATTAAATTATTGTATTATCATTTAAATGGTTTTTCTCATGTATAAACAGTTCATGAATGTTTTCTCATGAAAATATAAAATAATTCAGTTTGAAGAAAACAAAAATAAATAAAGACTGTCATGCCAACAACAATTAAAAGAAACAATCAAAATTTTAACTAATTTTATGTTGTATCCAGTTTTTGAGATGTTTAAATGCATGCGTTCATAATTTAACTATTAGTAAAAAAGGAAAATATTAGTGATTCACAAATTCCCTTTTGTTAAACCTTTATTTCAACAATTGAAATATTTTTTTTGACAAATCACTTATTGTATAAAAGAAAAAAGAAATTAAGAAAATAACTTAAAAAATTAAGTTGTTTGAAAAAAAAAACATACTCTCATTAATGCTTTTTATTTCAGACTTAAGCAATGTTGAAAATCTTTTGTAGCTGAGACAAAAACATATAGACCAAGATATATTTATAGAATACCTGGAATGACAGGTGACAAACCTTAAAGAAAATCCTGGCTAGCCTTTCATCCTGTCAGTAGATTGTTGCACAAAACAAAGCAATCTTTATACAAAATTTGGTTGCACATTTACACTAGTCATCACAATTTGTTTAAAAACAAAATGCATGAGGGGAGATAATTTCCCTTTTAATCTCTAATCTAGACAATGTTTGAATATTAGGCCAACAAATTGTCGTGGTACTTCCAAATTAAATGCTCTTGTAGACTGGTCAGAGTTGGATTAGTTTGTTAAAAAGTTTACCTTGACATTCTTAATTTGTCCTTCCAAAAATAAAAGAGCTTCAAATGAACTGGCAAAAGTGGTAAAGGACCCAACCCAGAGAAAATATAGTTTAGCAACAAGTTATATTTAATTTAATTATTAGTTAGGTAACTTAGTCAATGTGGTTAAATAACTGAGAAACTATTTGATTAGAGAATGTATTAGATCATGCACAATGTATTAGGTCCCTCAGAGAACTCTATGGGCTTAAGGACAGGTTAGACAACCTACCCATGAACTCTAGCCAATCAGGCTGTAGAAAAGAGTTACAATGTTTTTAATGATGCTGATTCCTCTAAAATATAATGCACTTTTCAAAATATATTTTAAAAATAAAAAGATAAATTAATTAAAATACTTGAAATGAAATTAGACAAGAGGTACCACTAAAAAATTAGATAAGAATAATAAAAATCTAAAATACTAAAAGTTTAGAACTACACACTAAAAAACTAATACATCTCAACTAACCAGAAATTTTAAAAATTGTGGTGCATCATCTAAAGAAAAAAAGATTGGTCAGTGAAAGTTTCTATCTCTAGCTAAGAAGAAGCACAAGTAATGATGTGATGCACAATTCTAAAAAATAATGGCATTTACCTGTGAAATTTGTCTCAACCTATGTCGGATTAGTGACTCCATTCTTTGATGTTCCATCTCTTCTGCTTGCTTTAACTCCCTCTGTTTGCTATCAGCTGCTGACCTTTCCTTAAGTTTGGCATCCACCTCGTGGTAACTTTCTGAAACTGAGAACATGATGGCCGAGTTGGATGCGGGAGAACAGGGCGGGGAGCAGTCAATGAGGCAGGAAGTGTCGATGTTGTCAGTGATACTTGTGTACTCCCCAATCAGGGGGCTGAACATGGAGGTCAGGTCACGCACTGCCGCAGGGGGGATAGACTCTGGGTTAGGGGTCGTGAAGCAGGCAGACGACTGAGGCATTGAACAAGGTGTGAAACTGGAGGCTAGGTTTGTGTTGAGAGACAGTGACTGGCCGGTTAAGCTGTTCCTCCCTTTTCTGGATGGTTGGCTGGTGAATATCACAGTACTTGGCACACCTACAGCTATAACTGGTGGCTCAGGTGGAAGGTCATCTGGAGTTGCAGCCTCTGCTCCTCTCTCAGAGACGGTGTAATCAGGAAGTTGAGAAGATGTATGAGTCTCCGAGTCCAACTTAGACGTGACATCTATTGAGCTTTGTTTGGACAGCCGGAGCAGCCTATCACTCTGGTCGTAAGCCGAGTGGACCACAGGCTCAACAAACCTAACAGCCTGTGCAGCAAAGTTTTTAATTTTTTGTTTATGTGGGGTTTGTTCTGTGCTCTCAGTGGCACTCTCCTGCTTGTCTAAGACATCAGACAGCTCATCCTTGGAGTCTGTGCTGGTGTCTGTCAGTCCTAGAATGAACTTCACATTTCTGGCTGCTAGTTCTCTGTCGGCAGGCCCAGCACTCTCACCAACAAACTGATCAGTTTCCTCTAAGGGAAATTCGGAGCCACTTAACTGACGCCTTCGTATGTTGCTGGTGAACCTGAAAGGTACAAAGGTTATGTAAATTTTAAAAATGTATGTATAATTTAAGAAATTAATGGGATATTCAGACATATTAACCAGTAAATCCCAATCAGTGATAGAGTATTGCTGTTTAGAAAAATATAAAAACAATAAAAAAGCACAAACCAGTGAACAAGAGACAAAAAATTGATTATCTAATGACCTGGGCAGCAACTAATTTTGTTGAAAAAAATATTTACTATATGTTTTAGATCTATTTAAAGCTTGTGACTTATTTTCTATTTAATTATTGGTTATTTATTTTTTTTCTTATTTTTGGCCTTCCAACATTCAGTTTTTGACTACAAAACAAAATGTAAAGGTAAAAATTAAAGATATTTTATTCTTGCAATATGTCCTTACTTTTTGAGTTGGTCTGCTAAAGTTTTTCTTTTGGAATGCACAAGCATGGGTGAAGGGATATTCCTATCCCCTATATCAGAGCTGCCTAGACTGAATGTGCGAGGATGATGAAAGCTCCCATCCACACTGCTACTGCTGCTGTACACTGGGGGCTGGAGGTGGCTGTTGCTCTCCTGGAAAACATGACCACCAGGTCACATTGGTAAAGATGGAATCTTATTGGAGTTAAACACAATAATTCATACGACTTCAAAAATTATGGATTAGAAATTTTAGAGAAAACATCTGAGTAATTAAAAAGAAAGCTTTTGAGTAGACCATCATGACATGTGACTTACAATGACAGTTTGAGTCATCAAGCACTTATGACTGTAAGTTTTCAGTCATTCTTAAAATATTTTTTAAAGTTTTCAAGAGTAAAACCAAATCTAATAGGGACCAAAATTCCTTGAGCTTTGAGTTTTACTTTTAAATCTACCCAAAATGTGATTCTGAAAAAGTTATTAATTTACTGTCTGGTATCTTTGTAGCTAGTATATTAATTATCCGTTTTTCAATTCTAAAAGACAATTTAAATCATTTTAATTTGGATAAAAAAAACCCCCACAAATATGTACTCATATGAACAAGTAGCTAAAATCCCACGACTCAAATTTTAAGCTCAAAACAACTACAGAGCGACAAGTCATAGACAGTCACTTAACATATTGAAGATGTCTTTACCTCAGCCTATCCCTAAACAAAAAAGGGATTGTTTGTCCCAAGAATATAAAGAAACCATTCCCTCCCAAAGCATTTGAAGAAACCTCTGTGCATAGAGCATATAAGGTGATTGTACTACACAATGTCCTGCAGCCCAAACTTTCACCCAACTAGATGGTAACCATCAGATCTGGTGTATATGGGAATGTGTTATCAACACAAAGGCCAAACTCAAAACTTTCTGATAGCTCTACAAGCATCCATTTTCTGAATGCTGTCTTGGTTTAGATTGTTAGGAATATTATGTAAATAAACTATCAATATATCTGTAAATGATGAATTAATATCATACATTGAGGGAGTCCTCACTGCCATGTTCATCTTTGCTGGCCATGAGTTTAATTATTCTGATGGCCTCGTTTAAGCTGCCTTCAAGGTCATCTATTCGACTCATTCGATGATCTAAAGCTCCAAGACTAAGTCGAAGATGGTTTTCTTTGATGTTCATGTCGTCAAGCCTCAGGGACATGTTTTCAACTCTGATGTACAGATTCAAGTGATTACATTTTATAGCAATAAGCCTTCTTGGAAACAAAAAAAAAAGCAAACTAAAATAAGTAATCAACATGAGAGGCAAAACCCTATCTTAAAAGTGGCAATAACCTTTCACTAATAAATTTAATCCTTTCTTCAGAAGAGTTCTGATGTTTCAGGTCCTTCTCTCTGTACAAATCCTCCATACATTCTTCTTCAAAATCATGAAGTTTTTCTGTATCCTCATGTGACAAGAAAAGCTCTGGCAAAAAGAATAATTAAAACATCAATAGCGAGTGAGTGTAAAATACATAGCAGTTTACATAACTGCAATGTTCTTTGAACTATTTTCATTTTAAAAAGTTAAACATTTAATTCCTTACTTAATCCATTATCATAAAAATCCCTTTTTCCTTTGCATCTCCTCTTGATGTACTTGAATGCTAAATAAATATGAGTTATAATGATGAAGGGAGGGGGTAAGATAGGTCTCATTTCATACTGAAGAATCAGACCATAGCGCTGGAACATCCAGATTTCTTTGGAGTTGGCATTGTTGCGTATGAATGTAGCACTGTGGAAAAAAAACAAATTTTAGGTTACTTTGCATAATCTTTTAAACAGGCTTAACATACTAGTATCTAATGAAAGCATGAATTGTCTGGATATTACTTATATTTTACATAATTAAATAACTTATACTGCACCTCATTAAACAACTTATATCACACGTAATTTTTAAAAATTCTTTGATACAAAATAGATTCAACACTCAGTTGAATTGTGTTGTATTGTGTTAAAAACAAAAATGTTGAGTGTTTATACTAAAGAATGTTGGGTTTAGAATGTACTTACTTAAACCTAGCAATGAGCAGGTTAACCATGAGTATGTTGGCCACTAACAAGAACACACACATAAAGGCAGGTGCCAGCCATGAGGCATACACATTACAGTACTCAGCGTAGTCAGTGGAGTTTTCATCCAAACATGCTGAAACATGAGTTCTAATGTATACAACATCACGACTTTTACAAGATTATGGTCAGACATATTACCATTGTTGCTTATGACTGCTAGCCAAAAACGTTGTTAGAGAAGCTAAGGCAGCTAGACATAGTGATGACCACACTATTCCCATTTATGATCAAGTAATAGAAACAGATGAACTCTACTTCAGCTGCCTCCTGTATCTTGGGCATTTGCGGAAAAAGATGATGATCTTACCATTGTTGCAGAAATAACTACTTATGATTTGTTAACGTACAAAATTATAAAACACATTTTCAAAAGTTATATCATGAATATGCCAGGAATAGTAAATGATCTATTTTTCCATAAATACATCTTATCACACAAAAAGTATAATAAGTATTTTTTAATGTTAAAAGCCTATTGAGCCTTTATACTTTACAAGTAAAATCTTACGATCAATTTCTTCAGCAAACAACTCTCCATATATCATCCAGTACGGGTAATACCAAACATTTCTCAGACGTAATGGCCATGATGCATTTTTGTTTTGGAAATGGACAGTCTGACGCACTACTCCAAAACTTGTCACAGCAATGAACAATATGGTTAGAAAATAGCACATGTCTCGCAGCTGAAAAAAAGAAAAGGATTAAAATAGCTGATTGTCAAAGATGAAATTTTTAGCACATTAAAAATAAAGTTAATGGATTTGTTAAAACAGGCTGAACTTTTTAGAATATTTTTTTTGGTGATATTCATGTCCTTAATTCTTACAATAACTATAACCTTAATCTTGAGTTATTCATGAACCTGACCATAAATGTAATACTGTTAGAAAAAGCAGGCATAAAAAACAAGAAGTTAATTGATATGATTCCTAAGCTATAAATTGGTGGTTTTTAGATAGAGTTGGAACTGTGTCTGTATTATGATCTACGCACCAATTTGCCCATGATCTTCACATAAGGTCCCAGATATTTGTTAACAGAAAATATCTCCAGCATCCTGATATTCCAGAAGATAACATCCACGCTGTAGATGAGCTGTGCATCTCTTAACGTTGCAGGAATGAAGCGCAGTACAACCCCAACAGAGAACAGGGCTATGCCAATTGTGTCTAGAATATTCCACAGTTGGGAGATGTACACTCGAAGTTTCATGCTGATATTCACAGGCTCTGATGCAATTATCTGAATAGAATTAAACAGCCAGTATTTAAAATGATTTTTAAACTGAAATTGTGACTTACTGGTTTTAAAAAGTTTACACAAATTAAAATTACTTAAAAAAACCTTGTACATCAGTACACACAGAAATCTTAAATTTAATTTAACATTTGCTACATTTTAGCAATTTGGGAAGTTTTTGTTTATATTAGACTAGTATATAATGTTGTTTCTAGAAAATGACTTGAAATTTTAAAAAGACATAGGTTTTAATTTAGTGTTTTACCACTATTTCCACTGCTGGTGGTACAAAATTTTGGACAACATAATGTAAAACCAGTTTCCACCAATACAAATAGAAACAAAATGATCAGCTTATTCTGATACTTATTTGAGATACAAGTATAAGAGAAGGAAGAATCTCTTTCTACCAGGTCCCTACTTGAACTCAGCAAAAGAGAGCTAAGTGCCTTATTAGATAGCAGATTGAACGAGTAGTAGCAGCTTGGATGTTCTGCTTGTGTGGGCCCAATAAAAAAGCATAGAAAAACACATTCTTTAAAATAGAATTAAAAATGTTCAGTTTTAATTGAACTTATTTAGGTATCTGAATGTATCACTTTCAAAAGTATTTAAAATCAAATAGCATATATCCGTATGTCTGAGAAAAACTGATGTGGATATGATTGTAGTGTTAACAGATGTTGTCAAGAATTGTAAAAACTTTCAAATACTACATGCTGTCAGCCCAAGACAAATCTTTTAAACCAACAATTCGTTTACCAGATATATTTAAGATAATTATTTAGCTAATTTTGAGGACAAAAGCCATACCAAGGATTTAATATTAGATTTTAAGAATTCTTTAACATGTATGAGTGTTATAATACATTATAATATATAAAGTTTCACTAAAAGAACTACATCTAGGACGTTGGGAATTAATTCTCATAAATTACACAAAACCAATAAAAATATAACAATAAAATTATGTGTTTAAATTAAATGTATTCAAATGCTTAAATGTTAACAATTATTCCCAGTGTTGGTATCAGCTGGTCTGACATGAACCAAACCAGTCTATTGTTACCAGGCAACATGCCAGTTATCTTGCTGATCAACTTCTATCAGACTACCGCCACTGATTACACAATTAGCTTTAAATGAGTTTACCTTAAAAATTAAAGTGTTTTAGTGTTGTCTCAATAAACGTATTACTTTTTGCTGTGAGATAGCAATAGGAAATTAAAAAAAAATTGTATTATAAACAAAGATTGAAAACAAATTATCTCCTTTTGGCAAGCATACAACAAACTAGTCATGTTCTTGGATGCCACTTGCTAGCCACACTTGCCATAGGGCTTCTTTTTTAAAAATCCATTCTCTCAGGCAAAAAGGAAAGAGAAATTGGCAACATCACATCCGTAAATTAAAAAAGGCATGGATTAAAAACAAATTTAGCTTGCTTTTTCTTTTATATTTTATACAGGTCTTAGCAGTTTTGCACTTTACCGTTTAGAATTTAGCTTCAAGGTTGCTTTTTTTGGTCACAGAACACAGGTACAGGTACTTGTATTGTGGCTGGTACTTGTATAGTGGCTGGTACTTGTATAGTGGCTGGTACTTGTATTGTGGCTGGTACTTGTATAGTGGCTGGTACTTGTATAGTGGCTGGTACTTGCATTGTGGCTGGTACTTGTATAGTGGCTGGTACATGTATTGTGGCTGGTACATGTATTGTGGCTGGTACATGTATTGTGGCTGGTACATGTATTGTGGCTGGTACTTGTATTGTGCCTGGTACATGTATTGTGGCTGGTACTTGTATTGTGGCTGGTACTTGTATAGTGGCTGGTACATGTATTGTTGATGGTCCTTGTATTGTGGCTAGTACTTGATTCGTGGCTGGTACTTGTATTGTGGCTGGTACTTGTGGCTGGTACATGTATTGTGGCTGGTACTTGTATTGTGGCTGGTAACTTGTTTCGTGACTGGTACTTGTATTGTGGCTGGTACTTTGGCTGGTACTTGTATAGTGGCTGGTACTTGTATTGTGGCTGGTACTTGTATTGTGGCTGGTACTTGTATTGTGGCTGGTACTTGTATTGTGTGGTACTTGTATTGTGGCTGGTACTTGTATTGTGGCTGGTACTTGTATTGTGTGGTACTTGTATTGTGACTGGTACTTGTATTGTGGCTGGTACTTGTATTGTGGCTGGTACTTGTATTGTGGCTGGTACTTGTATTGTGGCTGGTACTTGTATTGTGGCTGGTACTTTGGCTGGTACTTGTATAGTGGCTGGTACTTGTATTGTGGCTGGTACTTGTATAGTGGCTGGTACTTGTATAGTGGCTGGTACTTGTATTGTGGCTGGTACTTGTATTGTGGCTGGTACTTGTATTGTGGCTGGTACTTGTATTGTGTGGTACTTGTATTGTGGCTGGTACTTGTATTGTGGCTGGTACTTGTATAGTGGCTGGTACTTGTATAGTGGCTGGTACTTGTATAGTGGCTGGTACTTGTATTGTGGCTGGTACATGTATTGTGGCTGGTACATGTATTGTGGCTGGTACTTGTATAGTGGCTGGTACTTGTATAGTGGCTGGTACTTGTATTGTGGCTGGTACATGTATTGTGGCTGGTACATGTATTGTGGCTGGTACTTGTATAGTGGCTGGTACTTGTATAGTGGCTGGTACTTGTATAGTGGCTGGTACATGTATTGTGGCTGGTACTTGTATTGTGGCTGGTACTTGTATAGTGGCTGGTACTTGTATTGTGCCTGGTACTTGTATTGTGCCTGGTACTTGTATTGTGGCTGGTACATGTATTGTTGCTGGTCCTTGTATTGTGGCTAGTACTTGATTCGTGGCTGGTACTTGTATTGTGGCTGGTACTTGTGGCTGGTACATGTATTGTGGCTGGTACTTGTATTGTGGCTGGTACATGTATTGTGGCTGGTACTTGTATTGTGGCTGGTAACTTGTTTCGTGACTGGTACTTGTATTGTGGCTGGTACTTTGGCTGGTACTTGTATAGTGGCTGGTACTTGTATAGTGGCTGGTACTTGTATTGTGGCTGGTACTTGTATTGTGTGGTACTTGTATTGTGACTGGTACTTGTATTGTGGCTGGTACTTGTATTGTGGCTGGTACTTTGGCTGGTACTTGTATAGTGGCTGGTACTTGTATAGTGGCTGGTACTTGTATAGTGGCTGGTACTTGTATTGTGGCTGGTACTTGTATAGTGGCTGGTACTTGTATTGTGGCTGGTACTTGTGTTATGGCTGGTACTTGTATAGTGGCTGGTACCTGTATAGTGGCTGGTACTTGTCACAACATTTTGATACAATCCTACACTTACCACGTGAGTAGGATAGTTAAGCTTATGTGGGTTTCTTATAACCAGACTTGGGATAATTATTTCTTCAAACACATTGATAACTAATCATCTACACATGAGTCCAAATGAGTTTAGTTATAAAAGCAACAATATTCTGTGGCTATGTACTGTTTTAATGCTAAGGATTGTTTCAAGATAAACCTGAATAAATTGTGAGTTTTAAATAAAATCAGTTCCCCTTTTGGACTCCACTGTGGAGTAGGTATGTCCGTATTTTTTAGCATTTTAGTCATTCACGAATGACACCAAGACACACTTAAATAAGTGAAAACTACTTTGTTTGGGCATTCTAATTTTGAAGCGTATACCATCAGCTTAACACATATACCTAACCGCATAGATCAGGTTCGATAACTGCTCACGCGCGAACGGTAACTCTAGCTTAGAAAAGCAGATAGCCGAGAACAATACCGGCGACGCTGAAGAGCGTGCCCATTGTGGGAGCGCTATGTGAGCTAGGTTCTTTCATTGTGTCGCTTCAAGGGCCCCGACATTATTTGTTACACTGACAACGCTGCGGCCTAGAGTGAGAAAACGACCTGAATTCAAGACTTTAAAAAGTAGGGGGAGTGAGGGGAGGGAGGGGGAAATGTGTCAGCTTGTTTAAAAAAAAACCCACATCTTTAACGAGAATAATCCGAAACCCAAGAGTAATTAGGTTGATTAGTCGAAAAACAAGGGCAAATGTCGAGAAATATTTGCCGCTGTTGCTTCGTGAAAAAAAAATATTCCGTGAATCAAATTGAAAAATAAAATGAGCTGAGTAATAAGGTATTGTTCAATCAAGTGGTGAAAATACTTCAGCTACTAGGTCAGTGGTAATCTTCGGGTAAACAGTGTCAGTGAGGCCTGTAAGGGGGGGGGGGGAGGTAATAGGGTTTCATTTTTAAAAATCACACCAAATTTGATGTGGGTAATAGAGTTTTGAAATATTATAATGTTAACTTGATAAACAAGATGTAGATCTAGGTGTAATTGCGTTAGGCAGGGTTACTGTAATGAGCGACAATTTGAAGGACGGGCGGGGGTGGTGAACCCTACCCGCTCTTGAGTTTCTTTACTCAGCACAACGTTTAGGGCCCGGAGGAATGTCCGGCCGTACGACTAACGGTATTTTTGGTAACACTAAACACACGAGGACAAATCTGGCACTCTCACAACCGGCTACTTTATCTTGTGTACTAAACCAGGTTTGTGCCGGCGTTCATGTGTTTTACAATCATTTCAGAGGATATGATGTTTTAGTGCAAATCTAATTAGCAGTATTGCGTTCGTTATGTAGCTAGATTTTAAATATAAAACTGTTTCGCATGTCGTTACGTTTTTCTAACAAAGCGAAACCATTCATTTTAATACGCTGTGTTGTGAATTAAAATGTTGCCATTATTGTAAACACAAGGACGTCATTGAAGAGATATTCAACACAATGGGATTAACCGTGTACTTAATTATAACAGGAATCTATTGCTGCTGTTTTGACGCTGCCCACGTCAAGCAGACATTGGCTGTCAATTGTTGGGACCTGTACACTACAGCCACAAGATTTGACGGAGCTTCATTCACACACAAGAGAAGAGTTTATTTAGCTTAAAGAAGTTTAATTAAACAATTCATTGAGCAACATTCCCAGCCACAAGATTTCACGGAGAAAAAAAAGTATTTAGCTTGACGAAGCAAAATAAAATAATTCACAGAGCAACATTTCTAGAAGAAAGATGTTTTAGGGAGAATCGTTCCCAACCATACTATTTCACGGAGAAACAATCCACCAATAAGATTTCACGGAGCAACATTTTCAGACATAAGTTTCACAGGTCTACATTCCCAGCCATAAGATTTCACGGAGTAACATTCCCAGCCATAAGATTTCACGGAGTAACATTCCCAGCCATAAGATTTCACAAAGCAACATTCCTAGCTATAAGATTTCACGGAGTAACATTCCCAGCTATAAGATTTCACGGAGTAACATTCCCAGCCATAAGATTTCACGGTACAACATTCACAGCCATAAGATTTCACGGTACAACATTCACAGCCATAAGATTTCACGGTACAACATTCACAGCCATAAGATTTCACGGATTTACATTCCCAGCCATAAGATTTCACGGAGCAACATTCCCAGCCATAAGATTTCACGGAGCAACATTCCCAGCCATAATATTTCACGGTGCAACATTCACAGCCATAAGATTTCACGGAGCAACATTCCCAGCCATAAGATTTCACGGTGCAACATTCACAGCCATAAGATTTCACGGAGCAACATTCCCAGCCATAAGATTTCACGGATTTACATTCCCAGCCATAAGATTTCACGGAGCAACATTCCCAGCCATAATATTTCACGGTGCAACATTCACAGCCATAAGATTTCACGGAGCAACATTCACAGAGAAAAAAATATATTATTTAGCCTGACGAGGCAGAAAAAAAAATCAACAACAAAATCGATATCCCGACAACTCTTGAAGACAGCGTGGATGTTTCATGGTCCAGCTTTTATCATTCATGTTGGATTCTTCGAGGGCGGAATGGTTTCCACGTGTATTTGCTTGTGTTTTGGTGGTGTGTGTCTAGTACTTTATCTAATGGAACAGTGTCAACATAGCGCAGGTTAACTATTGGTAAAGGCCAGCCAAATCGAGTCTAGCTCGTGATTGAGGAAAATAAATTGAATCATGTTCGAGAGTAGCATTTTAAAAACATGGAACCGATGAAAAGGGGAGGCAATGCGTCTAGCCGAGCGACGGAGAATTTCAATGTTTATTCAACAGGACTGAAGGTAAAAAGAATCAATCACGTTTGTTCTGTTGTTCGATCTAATAAACTACACAAAGAGAGAAGACAAAGATAATTCTTGAATCACGGCCCACGGCTTGGCCAGTGATTCATACCAAAAAGCTTTCTAGCGTATAGCGTAATTTTAAACTTCTAAGTGAAATAGATCAAGCCAGAGACATGGCAATGATATTTGACACATTCAAAGCCATGGAGCAGTCGACCGTTTACACCAACGAGATCTTCCAGCTCAGCGCCAACAACGGCACCTTCATAGACGCCATAGAGAGGCACATCCATACCTCAAATTACGACACGGGCCTGACGCTTATCCGTATCGTCTTCCCCATCATCGTGCTGCTGGGGAGCGTCGGCAACTTCCTCATCGTGTTGGTGCTGCGCCGTGGCGCCATCAACATCGACAACCTCAGCTTTTTCCTTTCGGCGCTGGCGGTGGTGGACACCATTTTTATCTACACCAGCGCCTGCAAGACCTGGGTCCGCGTCATGTGGGACCTGGAGTTTCTACACTGGGGGACGTGGGCGTGCAAGATCGGGCTCTTCCTCAACCAGGTCTGTCCCACCATGTCGGCCTGGCTCGTGGTGGTCATTTCCTGGCAGAGGTGGTACACCTGCTCGCGCCCGTTTGACCGCTGTTGTCCCGTGGAGAGGACGATGTGTGGATATGCCGGAGTGGCCTTATTAACTGTGCTGCTAGTTGCTGCCAACAGTTATGTACTCTTTACAGCCGAGCTTTACAAGGTAAGTCACTGCTAGAACAAAATGTGCATGTGGTGCAAATGCTCTAGTTTTATTTCATCAAACAATAGTGATAGGTTTATAACAAGCTGCCAAACTTTAACGACATACTGGTGATTGATAGTTTTATTCTGCTACTGTGTATTACTGTGTATTGCTGAGTAGAAGTTGACTCAGACGAAAAACGTGATTCTTGTGACAAGGTAGCAGATAAAATCAGCGGGTAACGTGAGAATGTAATTACTGAAATGTGTTGCCAAATTGGTACTAGACATCCGGTTGATGGAAATAATTGAGTCCCTACTATGTTAAACTTCCCAGCTTTTTTTTCTCCCGTCCTTTGATCAGGTTTAGGGAATTATTGCTACATACCCCAGGGACTTAAGAAAAAAATGCCATCAATCACCCCATGAAGATCTACTCATGTCTTACATTTTCGCAATTCTCTATATACAAAGAATAAAAAAAAAATACCAAATTGACGGTCAGAATATCACAGCCTAAATGAACTTCCTGAGTACGGCTTTATTGACAAGTCTCCCGTTTTATCCTTTACTCTGGTGACTGGAGGTGCGACTAACGAGGTATTAGATGTATGTATGGCGTGTAGACGGTAGTATGGTACACAACTTGTATGCTAGTTTTCAGATGTATCCATTTCTTTAGACATAGAGTATTCGAGCTATCAACACATAACTTAACTAGCCAGTATTTGAGCTATCAACACATTACTTTACCAGCCAGTATTTGAGCTCTCAACACATTACTTAACTAGCCAGTATTCGAGCTATCAACACATAACTTAACTAGCCAGTATTCGAGCTATCAACACATAACTTAACTAGCCAGT
The DNA here is from genome assembly GCF_028476545.2 of Physella acuta. Lineage (NCBI taxonomy): Eukaryota > Metazoa > Mollusca > Gastropoda > Physidae > Physella > Physella acuta. The sequence continues at coordinate 831,779 of NW_026731844.1, read as the reverse complement.
ATTTGAGCTATCAACACATAACTTAACAAGTCAGTATTCGAGCTATCAACACATAACTTTACCATCCCGTATTCGAGCTATTAACCCATAACTTTACTAGCCAGTATTTGAGCTCTCAACACATTACTTAACCAGCAAGTATTCGAACTATCAACATATAACTTTAATACCAGCCAGTATTCGAGCTATCGATACATAACTTTACCAGCAAGTATTTGAGCTATCAAGACATTACTTTACCAGCCAGTATTCAATAACTCTACCCGCCAGTATTTGAGCTATCAACACATAACTTTACCCGCCAGTATTCGAGCTATCAATACATAACTTTACTAGCCAGTATTCAAGCTATCAACACATACCTTTACCAACCAGTATTCGATAACTTTACCAGCCAGTATTCGATAACTTTACCAGCCAGTATTCGAGCTATCAATATATAACTTTACTAGCCAGTATTCAAGCTATCAACACATAACTTTACCAACCAGTATTCGATAACTTTACCAACCAGTATTCGATAACTTTACCAGCCAGTATTCGAGCTATGATGTATGTTTTACAGACGGAGAACTCGAGCTTCCATGTGTACACGTGCGAGCCAGGAGCCGAGCACGAGGTGATCATCAGCGAAGTGTTCCCTTACGTCCTGTTCGGCCTGTACTCAGTGCTCCCCGCCACCCTGCTGATATTCCTGAACGCTCTGCTGGCCAGGGTTCTCTACGTCAGCAGGAGGGCACTGCTGACCCGGCCAGAGAGGGCACGTCAGAGGGACGAAGGCCAGCTGCAGGCCCGATGTAACTACGTCACAATTCTACTCATGGCCCTGTCTATATCATGGCTCATTTTAACATGCCCCCACACCATCTTTAAGATGGTGGAGCATCCGCCTACTACATCAGAGGAAGAAGGGAAGCAGTTGTTGCTTAACGTAAGTAGGCTTCTAACTAGCTTATGTGTCGCATGGTATGGTTACATTGTGTGCTTGTCGTATGTAATAGAAGTTCGGGGCATTATACACTGTCGAATATGTAAGTCAGTTATTCCGTCTTTGAGATATTTTATGACACAGTTAAAGATAAACATTTGCGAATGCATAATAAAATGTGAGCAAAACATTCTTTGTACCTGATAACAAGGTCTAAATTTCACAAAATATGATTTTCGCAAACCAGTACAATTAGATTTTTCGTCTAATGTCGATAAAAGATTTATGTTCCCAAGACGAAGTAAAATTTTTGATATACCAAGACGGAGTAAAATTTTTGGTGTACCCAGACGAAATAAGATTTTTGGTGTACCCAGACGAAATAAGATTTTTGGTGTACCCAGACGAAATAAGATTTTTGGTGTACCCAGACGAAATAAGATTTTTGGTGTACCCAGACGAAATAAGATTTTTGGTGTACCCAGACGAAATAAGATTTTTGGTGTACCCAGACGAAATAAGATTTTAGATGTACCCAGACGAAATAAGATTTTTGGTGTACCCAGACGAAATAAGATTTTTGGTGTACCCAGACGAAATAAGATTTTTGGTGTACCCAGACGAAATAAGATTTTTGGTGTACCCAGACGAAATAAGATTTTTGGTGTACCCAGACGAAATAAGATTTTTGGTGTACCCAGACGAAATAAGATTTTTGGTGTACCCAGACGAAATAAGATTTTTGGTGTACCCAGACGAAATAAGATTTTTGGTGTACCCAGACGAAATAAGATTTTTGATGTACCAAGACGAAATAAGATTTTAGATGTACCCAGACGAAATAAGATTTTTGGTGTACCCAGACGAAATAAGATTTTTGATGTACCCAGACGAAATAAGATTTTTGGTGTACCCAGACGAAATAAGATTTTTGGAGTACCGACGACAAAATGAGATGCACTTTATTAATATATAGCCTATCTACACTTAAAAGTGCAGTCATTTACATGAGATGCGCTTTATTAATATATAGCCTATCTACACTTAAAAGTGCTGTCATTTACATGAGATGCGCTTTATTAATATATAGCCTATCTACACTTAAAAGTGCTGTCATTTACATGAGATGCGCTTTATTAATATATAGCCTATCTACACTTAAAAGTGCTGTCATTTACGTCTTGAGACACACTTATACACTTCTTCAGGTTAAAACTATTTTTGCTAACACATGAAATAGTTAAGTGTGACAAAGAAGATTAAATTAAGCCCAGTCCCATAGAAGCAACACTCTTCTATACCAAAGTTAAGCCTCCGCACAGACAAAATACTGGTCAAATTAATAGGATAAACAGAGGTTTTTTAAAGGAAAACAACAACAACAATTTTTGAGTGAAAATCTTTTTTCGACCGAGGGTCGTGTTGCAAGTATCTAGGTCAAAACAGTTATTCCTAGCAAGCAATATTAAAAAAAAATATAAATATAAAATCCAATCAATGAAAATGGAACAATACATTATCATTTGCTGTTAAAGAAAAAAATAAACCGGGAGTGATCTCCCCTAATTTTTCTGGAATATTCTTATATAACACTACGGGGGATGGCAACTCGGGATATAGACATGATTTTTAATTACTTAAACTTTTAAAAAAAGAATAGAACCTCGTAGAAAAAAGAAATGCGCACCAAGCGAACGCCAAGCAAAATGCGTATAATAGTGCGGAATATTATTAGTACTTTATAAATTCACATGTGTTTTTTGAGAAATCGGAAAATTTCCGGTCAACGGAAATTACTCAGAATTTGACAGAAGGTAGAGAATTAGATCTTTTACTTACATGTGAAATTTAATTTGTCTATCTGAAATAGTACTCAAGTTATAGGCTTTTGAAAAATTGAAAGTAGAAAAAGTTCCACTTCCGGTTATCGGAAATCGGTGAAAAGTTGATAAGGATCTACAAATTTGATATAATACTTAAATATGAAATTTCATCAACAAAGCTGTAACGGTACTCAAGTTATCGTGTTTACAGACAGACACACACACACACAGACATTCGGACAAGATTGCAAAACTATGTTTTTCCGACTCAGGGAGGTGTAAAACGTCGCGATATGCAAAAATCTCGGTTTTATTTTTGCACGATTACAACACTTTCTCTATACTTTGTATGCGAGAAAGTAAAAATTAGAAATTATTAGCCTCTCTGTTAACAGTTATGAATGCCCCTGAAACGTTCAATAAAAGAAAGCGTCAAACGAAATCTGAGCAGCGATGTTAGGAAACCTCTCGTATTTATCAGACAGACAAATAACAGACATCAGACAGACAAATAACAGACAACGGACACAAAAACAGTTTTGCTGTATAATAGATAAGAACAAACTGATGCTAGCTAATTAGTCAGTTTCTACTTACAACTATGTCTACATAAAACTCGGCAGGAGGGAACTAAGGACTGATGTCAAGTTGTCAATGGCAACGTATGTTATGTTATTAACGAGTTGTTTTCTGGTGTAAGAACAGGTAGGTTACACTTAGTGATGCACTCGGAATAACAAACTTTAATGAGTAGAAATGTAGGACAAAATGACTTTCTGGTGTAAGAACAGGTAGGTTATACATAATCATGCACTCTGAATAACAAACTTTAATGAGTAGAAATGTAGGACAAATGAACAAGATAATGAAGAAAAGATAGCCAGCTATTGTAGAGTAAGAGAGGAGCAATCATTAACTAATACGCTGGTGATGGGTTAAGCTCCCAACAATCTCTCTCGTAAATATCGACCCTCGAGTACAGACCCTCCAACACTAATGATTTTAGCGAGATCAGGATGGATTAGCCATACATTACTGTGGCTCTGTAGCAGACCCTGGCCATACATTGTCCCGAAAGACACTTTCCCTTGTGTCTATGGTCCACATCCTGGCCGTCCATTGTCCATTCCCTTGTGTCTATGGCCCAGATCCTGGCCGTCCATTGTCCATTCCCTTGTGTCTATGGTCAACATCCTGGCCGTCCATTGTCCATTCCTTTGTGTCTATGGCCCACATCCTGGCCGTCCATTGTCCATTCCCTTGTGTCTATGGCCCAGATCCTGGCCGTCCATTGTCCATTCCCTTGTGTCTATGGCCCACATCCTGGCCGTCCATTGTCCATTCCTTTGTGTCTATGGCCCAGATCCTGGCCGTCCATTGTCCATTCCCTTGTGTCTATGGCCCAGATCCTGGCCGTCCATTGTCCATTCCTTTGTGTCTATGGCCCAGATCCTGGCCGTCCATTGTCCATTCCTTTGTGTCTATGGCCCAGATCCTGGCCGTCCATTGTCCATTCCCTTGTGTCTATGGCCCACATCCTGGCCGTCCATTGTCCATTCCTTTGTGTCTATGGCCCAGATCCTGGCCGTCCATTGTCCATTCCCTTGTGTCTATGGCCCAGATCCTGGCCGTCCATTGTCCATTCCCTTGTGTCTATGGTCCACATCCTGGCCGTCCATTGTCCATTCCTTTGTGTCTATGGCCCACATCCTGGCCGTCCATTGTCCATTCCCTGGTGTCTATGGCCCACATCCTGGCCGTCCATTGTGCATTCCCTTGTGACTATGGTCCAGATCCTGGCCGTCCATTGTCCATTCCCTTGTGTCTATGACCCAGATCCTGGCCGTCCATTGTCCATTCCCTTGTGTCTATGGCCCAGATCCTGGCCGTCCATTGTCCATTCCCTTGTGTCTATGGTCCACATCCTGGCCGTCCATTGTCCATTCCTTTGTGTCTATGGCCCACATCCTGGCCGTCCATTGTCCATTCCCTGGTGTCTATGGCCCACATCCTGGCCGTCCATTGTCCATTCCCTTGTGACTATGGTCCAGATCCTGGCCGTCCATTGTCCATTCCCTTGTGTCTATGACCCAGATCCTGGCCGTCCATTGTCCATTCCCTTGTGTCTATGGCCCAGATCCTGGCCGTCCATTGTCCATTCCCTTGTGTCTATGGCCCACATCCTGGCCGACCATTGTCCATTCCTTTGTGTCTATGACCCAGATCCTGGCCGTCCATTCCCTTGTGTCTATGGCCCAGATCCTGGCCGTCCATTGTCCATTCCCTTGTGTCTATGGCCCACATCCTGGCCGTCCATTGTCCATTCCTTTGTGTCTATGGCCCAGATCCTGGCCGTCCATTGTCCATTCCCTTGTGTCTATGGCCCAGATCCTGACCGTCCATTGTCCATTCCCTTGTGTCTATGGCCCACATCCTGGCCGTCCATTGTCCATTCCCTTGTGTCTATGGCCCAGATCCTGGCCGTCCATTGTCCATTCCCTTGTGACTATGGTCCAGATCCTGGCCGTACATTGTCCATTCCCTTGTGTCTATGACCCAGATCCTGGCCGTCCATTGTCCATTCCCTTGTGTCTTTGGCCCAGATCCTGGCCGTCCATTGTCCATTCCCTTGTGTCTATGGCCCACATCCTGGCCGTCCATTGTCCATTCCCTTGTGTCTATGGCCCACATCCTGGCCGTCCATTGTCCATTCCCTTGTGTCTATGGTCAACATCCTGGCCGTCCATTGTCCATTCCTTTGTGTCTATGGCCCACATCCTGGCCGTCCATTGTCCATTCCCTTGTGTCTATGGCCCAGGTCCTGGCCGTCCATTGTCCATTCCCTTGTGTCTATGGCCCACATCCTGGCCGTCCATTGTCCATTCCTTTGTGTCTATGGCCCAGATCCTGGCCGTCCATTGTCCATTCCCTTGTGTCTATGGCCCAGATCCTGGCCGTCCATTGTCCATTCCTTTGTGTCTATGGCCCAGATCCTGGCCGTCCATTGTCCATTCCTTTGTGTCTATGGCCCAGATCCTGGCCGTCCATTGTCCATTCCCTTGTGTCTATGGCCCACATCCTGGCCGTCCATTGTCCATTCCTTTGTGTCTATGGCCCAGATCCTGGCCGTCCATTGTCCATTCCCTTGTGTCTATGGCCCAGATCCTGGCCGTCCATTGTCCATTCCCTTGTGTCTATGGTCCACATCCTGGCCGTCCATTGTCCATTCCTTTGTGTCTATGGCCCACATCCTGGCCGTCCATTGTCCATTCCCTGGTGTCTATGGCCCACATCCTGGCCGTCCATTGTCCATTCCCTTGTGACTATGGTCCAGATCCTGGCCGTCCATTGTCCATTCCCTTGTGTCTATGACCCAGATCCTGGCCGTCCATTGTCCATTCCCTTGTGTCTATGGCCCAGATCCTGGCCGTCCATTGTCCATTCCCTTGTGTCTATGGCCCACATCCTGGCCGACCATTGTCCATTCCTTTGTGTCTATGACCCAGATCCTGGCCGTCCATTCCCTTGTGTCTATGGCCCAGATCCTGGCCGTCCATTGTCCATTCCCTTGTGTCTATGGCCCACATCCTGGCCGTCCATTGTCCATTCCTTTGTGTCTATGGCCCAGATCCTGGCCGTCCATTGTCCATTCCCTTGTGTCTATGGCCCAGATCCTGACCGTCCATTGTCCATTCCCTTGTGTCTATGGCCCACATCCTGGCCGTCCATTGTCCATTCCCTTGTGTCTATGGCCCAGATCCTGGCCGTCCATTGTCCATTCCCTTGTGACTATGGTCCAGATCCTGGCCGTACATTGTCCATTCCCTTGTGTCTATGACCCAGATCCTGGCCGTCCATTGTCCATTCCCTTGTGTCTTTGGCCCAGATCCTGGCCGTCCATTGTCCATTCCCTTGTGTCTATGGCCCACATCCTGGCCGTCCATTGTCCATTCCCTTGTGTCTATGGCCCACATCCTGGCCGTCCATTGTCCATTCCCTTGCCTATAGTGCAGACCCAGGCCTTACATAGTCCCGTAAGACTTTCCTAATGTCTAATCGATTCTTCACTAGATTGAAGGCATCGAATAACCATAAAACTTCAGCTTTAGTTTGATTGATATAATTTAGGAAGAGGGCCCAACATGTTTTATTATTTAAGGTGTATAGTTTCGCTGTCTGTCTATGTATCTATCTATCTATCTGACAAGAACGCTGTAGAGAAAACACAAGCAAAATAAAAACATGCACAGTAATTCGAAAAACGAAGTATGACGCGGTCACATTTAGCTTAGAGCAAGCCGGAGAGTGTACGCAATTGTATGACGTCATTGATTTTCGAGTAAACAGGAAATTTTGTCTAATCTAGGTGGTTTGCGTGAATTCTTCGGGTAGGGGCGAAGCCCCACCCCCGCGTAAGAACGTCTGAGCCCCCCCCCCCCCCCCCGCCCCAACTCAAAAGAAATGTCGTAATCGATACTCTATAATAAAATTATCGCCTAATTAAGGTGTCTAATCTAAAAAGTGGTTTTCTTGCAATTTCTTTAATGCAATTCTTCGGGTAGTGGCTAAGCGCGACACCAGTGTTTCTTTCAGACTTTTTCCTCCCCGGAGAGGGGTGGGGGTAATTGAAATTTTCGGGGGCGGGGGTAGAATTTTCGGGGAGGGGGGCGGACACTGGAAAAAGTATATAATTATATTTCGTTGAATGGGACGGTAGACATGTTTTTTTGGGGGTGGGGGGTGGGGGGTGGGGTGGTTTCCTCATCGATACTCTATAATAAAATTACCGCCTAATTAATGTGTCTAATCTAAAAAGTGGTTTTCTTGCAATTTCTTTAATGCAATTCTTCGGGTAGTGGCTAAGCGCGACACCAGTGGGTTGGGGGGTGGGTGGGGGGGGGGGGTGGGGGGTGGTGTGTGGGGGGGGGGGGGTGGGTGGGTTGGTTTTAGTTTAGAGAAAAGAGACAGCACTATCAACCTAGCGCCCGGTGTATCCTTCCTCAACGGGCCATTTTTCTCGTTATGTAAGGTGTATACTATTAATATCGGATAAATGTGGTATGAAATATATGAAGAATAAGATAAAAGTGTATTTCATTTAAGTTTTAGAAAGCCTTATTTTTATAAACTCTTCTGACGTATGTAAACTGAACTGCAACAAGAAACCAACATAATTTTTCCATTCATTGTGTAGTCAAAAGTCTTCGTCGTATGACGAACTCATGTTAGACTGTCTTATTTCCCTTACGCTCTACACTGTTTAATGTGCTAATACAGGCTTGACTTGCGTCTCCTGCGCTCATCTTTCAATGTCCAGACCACAATCTTACAATCCAATGTTGTTAAAAATATGACACCTTAATGTCGAGATAACAATCTTACAACCAAATGTCGAGACGACAGTCATACAACCCAATGTCGAGATGACAAACTTACAAACTAATGTTAAGTCGACAAACTTACAATCCATATTCTAACACCTTTCACCCGGTCAAAAAATGGGCGTCAAGTCTTCACATCTGGTCATGTATACTCTTCCAACAAAACTTTTTTTCGAACTAAACATTTTGTTCAAGTGAGCGAGGCAGTCAGACAAGAAATTAATTATAATGTCTTCCAGACAACCCCCCCCCCCCCCACCAGACAGCCTATGTTAGGCTTCAAATTTTAAACACTGTTTTCAATACACCCCGTCTAATCAATCCTCTCAAGTTGTTTATGTTTGTGTCAAGATCAACTAACTCACCCCATGACTTCCATTAGACTAAATACATTTTTACATATACACAGAAAATTTCAGCTCAACATCAAAGGGTCTGGCCGAAGTAGCATTAGAGTAATGATAAACGCATATAAATCAAGTTCTAACACATTTCTGCTTTATCTCAGTGCATTAAATGCCATCCTTCGTATAGGCTCACGAGGCTTGAAACGGCATAATCTAATCAAGACTTTATCAAGTGTCAATAACATCTGGGCTTATTTTAAGTTTGTGAATATTGGACAACATAATTCATTGAATAGTTGGTACTTTGCTATAAGCATCATCACAATGTACACATTAATTGTCATTTGACGCTCTGTTGCTGCTAATTTTTAAATTTACAAACCAACAAATAACTTATGGAATAGTATTAAACTCCATTGCAATAAAAACACTTTAAAATTTGTTTGAACGTACACACAGGAATATTTACATGGATATTGTTACAAAAGAAAATAATCTGTGGTATGTAAAAATAGTGAGCTGGCTGTTAAAAATATCACATTAGTTTAATCATCTCGGGTGATCGTAACGAGACAAATACCGGCGTATTTTGACGCACGAATCGATAGGAATGACAAGTTAAAATTGTTCATGTCCGGGGATGCATACAGCTTAAACTGAAAATAGCAGCACTGCAGTTTGTTGTCTCAAAAGACAGAGGAAAGGTGGCTTCTGTCTGGTTTTCTTCTTGGTTTGAAGATTACAAGGACAGAAGATTAAAAGATCAGAAAATTAAAAGGAAAGGTTATTTAAGGATTAATGGTAATGATAGCATTGCTGCCTTAATGCATATGTATGGTGCTAATAACCGATAGTAGCGATTACACGGACCTGGTCTATTAACAAGACGGGTTGTGTTCAAGTATACACACAAAGTTTAAATCTCATTATAATCTTTATAGTACGCTCTTTTAAATCGTACAAGCATTGACAACAACTTGCAACTTTTTTTTTACTTTCTCTTAGATCTATATACAAAGTATAGAGAAAGTCTTGTAATCGTGCAAAAAAAAAAAAAAAAAATCGAGATTTTTGCAAATCTCGACGTCGAGATTTTTGCAAATCTCGACGTTTTACACCTCACTGATACGGAAAAACATAATTTTGCAATCTTGTCCGTATGTCTGTGTGTATGTGTGTGTGTCTGTCTGTGTGTCTGTAAACACGATAACTTGAGTGCCGTTACAGCTAGGTTGATGAAATTTCATAATATAAGTATTTTATCAAAATCGTAGATCCGTATCAACTTTTGAGCGATTTCCGATAACCGGAAGTGGTATTTTTTAAACTTTGAATTTTTCAAAAGCCTATAACTTGAGTACTATTTCAGATAGATAAATGAAATTTCCCACGTAAGTAAAAGATCTAATTCTCTACCTTCTGTCAAATTTTGAGTAATTTCCGTTGACCGGAAGTACTAATTTACGCTATTTCCGATTTCTCAAAAACTAATCAAAATTTATAAAGTACTAATAATATACCGCACTATTATGCACATTTTATTTGGCGTTCACTGGTGTGCAATTCTTTTTTCTACGAGATTTTATTCTATTTTAAAGAAGTTTAAGTATTTAAAATGGATTAAAAATCATGTCTATATCCCGAGTTCCCATCGCCTGTTTTTTTATATAAGAATATTCGAGAAAGTTTAGGGGAGATCATTCCCGGTTTATATTCGATAGAAAATAAAGTTATATAAGTTTTCACCGCCGTGGCGTTTTGGCAAGAAAAACATCGAAAACAGTCTAAAGACTAGTGTAATATACACGCACTCAGAATACTATCCTTTTAAAGGCTGTTTTTTTCTTATTTGCCACCGTGATCATTGGTCCGATAAAATGTAATTTTGGCCCGAAAAAGTGGACATTATTATGCCTATGTAACAAGATTTATTTCGGTTCAGTGCTGGACTGGAGTGTTCTAGTGGCCCGGAGAAAAAAAAGCCATTTCCGACTTTAATTTTCTAAAATTACCGCACCGCTACTGGCGGCCCACTGGGATTCTCCCCCTTGTCCCCGACGGCTCAGTTCACCACTGTTTCGGTTCTCTAGAATTTGTTCTGAAAAAACGCCGGAACCCAACTGTCTGGTTTACAGCCAGAAGTATGATCTCATTCCAATATAGTCAGATCCACATACCATGATCTCAGTCCAATAATTTCTGGTCCACATCCCATGATCTCAGTCCAATAATTTCTGGTCCATATCCCATGATCTCAGTCCAATATAGTCGTCCACATCCCTAGCTCTCAGTCAAATAATTTTTGGTCCACATCCCATGATCTCAGTCCAATAATTTCTGGTCCACATCCCATGATCTCAGTCCAATAATTTCTGGTCCATATCCCATGATCTCAGTCCAATAATTTCTGGTCCACATCCCATGATCTCAGTCCAATAAATTCTGGTCCACATCCCATGATCTCAGTCCAATAACTTCTGGTCCACATCCCTTGTTCTCAGTCCAATAATTTCTGGTCCACATCCCTTGATCTCAGTCCAATAATTTCTGGTCCACATCCCATGATCTCAGTCCAATAATTTCTGGTCCACATCCCATGATCTCAGTCCAATAATTTCTGGTCCACATCCCATGTTCTCAGTCCAATAATTTCTGGTCCACATCCCATGTTCTCAGTCCAATAATTTCTGGTCCACATCCCACGATCTCAGTCCAATAATTTCTGGTCCACATCCCATGTTCTCAGTCCAATAATTTCTGGTCCACATCCCATGTTCTCAGTCCAATAATTTCTGGTCCACATCCCATGATCTCAGTCCAATAATTTCTGGTCCACATCCCATGTTCTCAGTCCAATAATTTCTGGTCCACATCCCATGTTCTCAGTCCAATAATTTCTGGTCCACATCCCATGTTCTCAGTCCAATAATTTCTGGTCCACATCCCATGTTCTCAGTCCAATAATTTCTGGTCCACATCCCATGTTCTCAGTCCAATAATTTCTGGTCCACATCCCATGATCTCAGTCCAATAATTTCTGGTCCACATCCCATGTTCTCAGTCCAATTATTTCTGGTTCACATCCCATGATCTAAGTCAAATAATTTCTGGTCCACATCCCATGATCTCAGTCCAATAATTTCTGGTCCACATCCCATGATCTCAGTCCAATAATTTCTGGTCCACATCCCATGTTCTCAGTCCAATAATTTTTGGTCCACATCCCATGTTCTCAGTCCAATAATTTCTGGTCCACATCCCATGATCTCAGTCCAATTATTTCTGGTCCACATCCCATGATCTCAGTCCAATAACTTCTTGTCCACATCCCATGATCTCAGTCCAATAATGACTGGTCCACATACCATGATCTCAGTCCAATAACTTCTGATCCACATCCCTTGTTCTCAGTCCAATAACTTCTGGTCCACATCCCTTGTTCTCAGTCCAATAATTTCTGGTCCACATCCCTTGATCTCAGTCCAATAATTTCTGGTCCACATCCCATGTTCTCAATCCAATAATTTCTGGTCCACATCCCATGATCTCAGTCCAATAATGTCTGGTCCACATCCCATGTTCTCAGTCCAATAATTTCTGGTCCACATCCCATGATCTCAGTCCAATAATTTCTGGTCCACATACCATGATCTGAGTCCAATAATGCCCTGTCCTTATCCCTATTTTAACACACCGAACACGTCGTGTCACTATCTGACTACCGAGTCAGTCAATGAACGCGGCATTAACCACAGGACAATACGGCTGTGGTTTTATCACCTTGTAAAACATGTCTGCTTCAGTGACGACACCACGTGGCTATTGAGTTTTTAAGAAACGATACATTGTAGTTTGTACTAGTTTATAACTGGATCTTCTTTTTCTTACATAATCCTGTATGTCTAACCAATATCAATGGGAGGATAGTAGTAGAGGTTAGCTTAAATAAGACTTAGTCTTAAACTGACATTTAAAAAAGGCGACAAGAAAAAAAAAACTTTGAACACTAGGTCACTTAGTAGATTGACAAACCGCACAACACAGAATGGTAGCAGGTTTTTACTATTGTTTCATATTGTTCAGCGCATGGCTTACATTTATACTTTAATTTTTTTTTTAGTTTAATTAATCAAATAGTTTTTATTTTTATATATTTATACACAACTTAAATCAAATTTAGTTGATTACATTAATAAAACTGAAATTTCGGTTTTATTCTTCAGGTTGTGTTTTTTATACTTCTCTACACCAACCACTCCATCAATTTCTTCCTCTACTGCGCGCTAACGAAAGGTTTTCGCCGAGAGGTGGCGAAAATGGCGTCAAGCGTCAAGTCCTTCACGTGTGCTTTATCAGACTCCTGCTGCTGCTGTTTCCGGCAGCGGGGTCGGAACCTGGACGGGAGTGTGAGCGACAACCACCAGTGCCACACAGATAGCGTCATGCCCCTGCTGGAGCAGATCGAGCTCAAGTACAGGCAGACCGTGGTGCACAACGGGGTAGACCACGGCGCTAAGCCGATCACGGTGGTTTAAAAGCTCGAACTTTGAAATGTTTCGTGATACCGGTTAAAAGAAACAAAACAATATCATCTTAGCTCTGGACTTTTCAACATGAAAGCTTTTAAGGTTATCAAAGACAAAAGTCGGTAATGGTCAAAGTAAAACAAAACCATCTTCTAGTTTTCATTCATCGTTATAAACCTGTTTAAACCTTGTAAAATCTAAAAGCTATACAACGTTTTCAAATAAGGTACTGGTTGAATTAAAAAAAAAAAGTAATCTTCCAGCGGTGAACGTCAGCACCGTATTTTACCTGGTCAAGTGGAAGAAGAAAGCTATATAAGGTTATCTCGGCTATCAGCTCAATCTTAATCAACCAGCCAGCGCGCCACTCACGGCCTTCAAACATACCGCCGTGGGTAGACACAGCGCACGGACCTTGGCTCTACATTTTTACACCGAAAACAGGAAAAACGTCGACCTCCTAAAACGGATTCTTTCATTTATTTTGCTTCTACAATTAGGAGAAAGTTAAAAGCTTTTCCGGTGTGAACTGATACACGTGACAGTAGTTAAACAAGAGATGACGGCCATGTAATACATCCAGCGCCCCCGCCCCCCAACATGTTTGTATTACTCACCTGGTGAATGTAATACATCCAGCGCCCCCGCCCTAACATGTTTGTATTACTCACCTGGTGAATGTAATAAATCCAGCGCCCCCCTAACCCGTGTGCACTACTCACCAGGTGAATATAATACATCCAGCGCCCCTACCCCACCCCGACCTGTTTGTACTACTCACCTGGCGAATCTTCTCCAAGGCCATAGTGAAGATGAAAGCGATGGTGTAGAGTTCTGTCCAAGTAGGGATCTGCTTCAGACGGTCAAGTATGACATAGCAGTAGATGATGAGAAACACAACATAACCGATCTGAAAAATAGCGTTACACAAATCACACCATGAGGTTGTAACCCCCCCCCCCCCCCTATCTTTGTGTTCATTCATTTATTTTATATTATCAGCTCATCCAACCATTTTACTATTTGAATGTTTGCATTCATTATTAAAATAAAATAAAAGTAGAGTAGACTTAAATACATCCAACATTGTGTGTACACGAGAGAAAGACACGGTGCAGAGAGCAATACAAGTTTGTGTGACTAGGCAATAGTTGCCCGTGTTTTTTGTTTACAAAGTCCCTTCATTGATTTTCACGAAACCAACTAACGTAACGCAAAATAACGCAACTAGGCTACCAGGATAGTTTTAAATATTCATCGTTTTCCACTATAGTAGGTCTGTTCATTGTTCTAATAAAGCTAATCCACCAGTTTTAAGTACATACTTCAGGGAAAAATGGGGTTAACTTGTTATTTTTTCCCCCAGGGATTAATTATAAGAGGTAACCGTATTAAATTAAATTTCTAGTGCATGACCCCAAGTAATGAAAGATCCAGTTTCTCTCAGCCCGAAAAAACCAACGTGAATATTAGACGCCAGGGGAATTAAGGGGCTACGTTAAAAAAAAAATGGCAGGCAAGCCTCATGGGAATTACAGCTGTGACCTACTTAGGTCGAGTCATTTTTATTTTGACATTGTATAATTCCTTATATGGAATGATGGTGTAACACCTGGGGTTTTTCCACTGACTTATTAAGGTGTTTGAGACATAGAAAATTTCCATTAAAATCTGATTGAATGATTCTGATCAGATGATTATCCCAACCAATGGCGACATGAGTTGAGGATAACCTCCCCTGTCACAGAAGTCTTTAATTGCCCCGCACACTCGCAACACGAGGCAGTTTATCTTGACCTGGCAGTCTACGAGGCAGTTTTACCTTAGTCAGGCAGCCGTCCATATTGTCCGGCTATAGACTCTGACCATTTGAACGTGAGAGTACTTAAGACCTGTGTGTGCCTTGCTTTCTTCAGTTGATTTAGTCTTCTAGTTTAATATTACTTGTCGCTAAGTAAGTCTAGAAACTACAGCAGTGTTGTGTGGCCTGTAGCTGTTCTTTAGACAGTGTAGAAATCTGTGATAGTGTTTTTTCCTACATTGTGTAAGTTGGGTTTTTGATATTTTATACATTAAATATTTTATCTAGTTCATCTTTGTTTTCTGCCTCAATTGAGTTCGCTGATTAAAAGGTCGTATGTAGATTGGATGAGTGTTAATTACAATAGTACCACTAGCTTCCCTAGACATTAAATTCGAGCCCTAGTGGGTCGTTGTGTTAAGTGTTCATCCACTTAGGCCGTAAGGCATTTGCATATGACCCCGAAAAAAGAATCCGGGGACGTTCTCCTTCTATTTAGCTGATAGATAGGTTAACGTTACAAAGTGGGGGCTCGTCCGGGATTTAATCTGTCGTTCCAGTTGTTGGTTATATCAGTTGAATACTAAGTTTAGTCTGGTCTAGTTGTTTTTTTATCCAGTGTAGCGCCGTGGTCTTACAACGCGCGCTCAGGCTAGAGTATCTAGGTCAAATAAGCAGACGTGTCACGTCCTACATTTAGAGGTCAAGTACACGGCCCAACGCTGTGTATTAATTTAAAGAATCTAGGCTTGTTGTGATTTTCAAGTAGTGTTATGGAGTCTTTTTTGGCTAATCCTACTGTTGAAGATGTAGAAAAGTTGAGTAGAAAAGTTTTGGTTAGTGTTGTTAAGGAATTGAAATTGGATTATTCTGTTACGCAGAAGTCAGAGGTGTTGAGAGATAAAATTGTTGTTCATTTCATTAATGAAGGAGTATTTGACGAAAGTTTGTTAGCTAGTGTGTTGCTCCGCGAGGAGAAATCTATAGAAGAGAGGGAGCTTCTATTAAAAGAAAAGGAGTTTGAAACTAAAAGTGCTCTAGAGAAACAGGAGTTAGAGGCTAAAATTGCTTTAGATAAGAGGAGGTTGGAATTAGAGTTTGGTCAAGTTAGTGATGTCACTTCTCCGGTAGATCCAAAAAAGTTGTCGGTAGGGCAAGTGATTGCCAAATTTGGGAAATTAGTTCCGAAATTTGATGAAACAGATTTGGTCGTTTTCTTTAACTCGTTTGAGAGTTTAGCGAAGACATGTGAATGGCCCGAAACTTCCATTACTGCTTTATTGAGCTCTGTCCTTACTGGGAAAGCTGCAAAAACATACCAGGCACTCTCTCACGACGTTCAAAATAACTATAGTTTGGTCAAAACTGCCATTTTAAAGGCCTACGCACTGACGCCCGAGGCCTATCGGACAAAATTCCGAACACTCCGCAAGTTACCCACACAATCATATGTGGAATTTCTCTTTGAAAAGGAGAAAATATTCTCAAGGTGGCTACACTCTGAGGAAGTTTCTGAGTTTGAGAAACTCAGGTCACTTATCCTAAGGGAAGAATTCCTATCGTCCCTGCCTGAAGAGATACGACTACACATTCTGGATAACAAGATAACTGACATCCAGAAGGCTGCTGAGTCGGCTGACACATATATGTTGGTGCATAAGAAACCACCAGTGTCAGGAAACCGCCTCAACCCCGTGCTTCCCCTTTTTGGCAGCAATCCTCCTGTTGGCCAACACGTGAAGGCATTACAGTCCAGAGAGAAACCAAGATCAACTCTCAATCGTCGAGCAGTATGCCAGTTCTGCAAAAGGCCTGGTCATCTTGTCAAGGACTGTTACAAACGTCGTCAATATAACAGAGAGGTGGTGCGTACTTCTGCGCACTATGCTCTATCCCCTCAAGCAGCCAGTTCAACTATGAACTCTAGAATTCTAAAGGACTCTAACCCTAAGTGTCCGCAAGAAGGTAGTCAAGTCTCCACACATTATGTGCAGTCACATTTTGACTGTTCTCGCCACCATCCAGTTTCTTCCGAGTCTACCGATCTCGAGGGATCGAGAAAAGTTGACTTTTCATCTTTTATTGCTGAAGCCCTCATTAGCAAACCAGGTGATCCGTTGTCTCAGCGGAATATCACCGTCCTAAGAGACACAGGAGCGTCACAATCACTCCTTTTGAAAAGTTCAATGGACATTACACCAGAGACGAACACCGGAAAGATTTCCATTATCCAGGGAGTGGGGACAAAATCTACTGTCGTCCCTCTACACAAGTTTGCCCTGAAACATCATCTCGTCGAAGGTGAGGTCATTTTAGGTGTGATAGATAGTATTCCTGTCCCAGGAGTACACCTACTTCTAGGGAATGACCTTGCGGGAAGCAAAGTATACCCCTGTACGGTTTCAGACCCTTTGTCAACAGTTCCAGATAATGATAATGAACTGTATCCTGCATGTGCGGTGACAAGAAGCCAGACCAAACAATTGGCTGACACAACGTCTGAACCACATCTACCATCATCGTCAAGAAATTCGACTCCCAAACTGGAGTCTATGCTTCCAGAAAACACAAGCCTGGGCTTACCCCTGAGAATATCTCAGGAAGACATCATTAAAGCTCAACAAGTCGACGCGGAACTCCAAGCAACGGTCGAAAAATCTCTATCATCTGACGATGGAGAATATTTCTCCGAGAACGGCCTCTTCTTTCGTCGCGCTATACCAGTGATTGCCTCACCAGCCGAACCATGGTTGGGTAAAAACCAGCTGTGGGTCCCTCCACCTTATCGGCATGAAATACTTAAGCTGGCACATGACCATCCAATGTCAGCGCACCCAGGTGTCACTAAAACGACGGCGAAGATCAAAGAACTGTTCTTTTGGCCCAAAATGAGAAAAGATGTGTCGCGTTACTGTAGAAGTTGCACGAACTGTCAGTTGGCCGGAAAGCCAAACCAGACAATTCCTAAGGCCCCTTTGAGTCCGATTCCTGTATTAGAAGAACCTTTTTCTAAAATCGTCATGGACTGTGTAGGTCCCTTGCCTAAAACCAAGGCGGGCAACGAGTACCTACTTACCTTTATGTGTTCAAGTACCCGTTTTCCCGAGGCGATTCCCTTACGGAACATTAAGGCAAAGACTGTAGTCAGAGCCATGACCCGGTTCTTCACTACCTTTGGATTACCTAGAATCGTGCAAACAGATCAAGGCAGCAACTTCACCAGTCACCATTTTCAGGAAGCGCTAGCCAAGCTAGGCGTTACCCACATCACCAGCTCAGCCTACCACCCTCAGTCTCAAGGCGTACTTGAGAGGTTCCACCAAACCCTCAAAACCATGCTAAGGACATTCGCTAACAGTAACACCCAATGGGATGAGTCTGTTCCTTGGATTATTTTCGCCGCGAGGGACTGTGTCCAGGACTCTTTAGGCTACTCGCCTTTTCAACTTGTGTTTGGACATTCTGTCCGTGGCCCCCTGAAGCTGATTCACGAACGTTGGACAGGTACCAGTGATCATCCAGTGGAAAACTTCGACGATTTTCACGTTCGACTGAAAGCCGTGTGCGAAATGGCTCACAAGAACTTAAGAAAGGCCCAAGTTAGAATGAAAGAACTGTATGATAAGAGTTCTTGTAAACGAACATTCAATCCAGGCGACAAAGTTCTTGTGCTAGTACCTAATCTGAACAATGCGTTATCCTTGAGATATTGTGGACCCTTTACTGTGCATTCAAAATTAAGTGATTTGAACTATGTTGTCAATACGCCCGACAGAAGAAAGAAACAGACAGTGTATCATGTTAACTCACTGAAAAAATATTATGATAATTGTAACAATTTTCAATCCACAGCTAAAATTACCTTACCTGTATGTTCAAATGTTTCTGATGATGTGATACATGATAAATTGAAACCCCCAAAATTGGTAAATTCTTCCTTTTTAGATAATTTGAATGTCCACCTTATGCATTTGTCCACAGAGGAAAGCCATAGATTGTCTCAGTTATTTGAGACATTTCCCTCTATTTTTGGGGATGTCCCCAAAGAAGCGAAGGTTCCACCTCATGATGTAGACGTTGGTGACGCAAATCCCATTAAACAACACCCCTATAGAGTTAACCCGGAAAAAGCTGCTTTGATAAAAGATGAAATTGATTATATGCTCAAGAATGATATCATTGAGCCCAGTTTCAGCAACTGGAGTTCCCCATGTCTCCTAGTCCCGAAAGACGGTGGATCTTTCAGGTTTGTGACCGACTTTAGGAAGGTGAATGCGCTCACCAAAGCTGATTCCTATCCCTTACCTCGGATAGAGGACGTTATTGATAAAGTTGGTCAAGCTAAGATAATTTCCAAAATTGATTTACTTTCAGGATACTGGCAAATCCCCTTATCTGACCGTGCAAAAGAAATATCTGCTTTTGTAACCCCTAATGGTTTTTATAGATACAAACGCATGCCCTTTGGTATGCGAAATGCTGGTCAAACTTTCCAGAGGGTCATTAACTCTGTCATTGCTGACATAGACCAATGTGAGGCCTACATAGATGATATAGTTGTATTTTCTAATACTTTTGAAGAACATATTGTTCAGTTGACTAGCCTTTTTAGAAAATTGTCTGAAGTTAATTTTACTGTAAACTTACATAAAAGTGATTTTTGTAAAGCTTCAATTACCTATTTGGGTTATCAAGTGGGAACGAACCAAGTTCGGCCCATTGAAGCTAAAGTAGATGCTATTGTAAGGTTACCACCTCCCAAAAATTGTAAAGAGATCAAAAAGTTCCTTGGGATGGCTGGTTACTATAGGCGGTTCTGTCAAAACTTTTCAGCTATTGCTGAACCTCTTACTGCATTATTGAAAAAGGGTGTTGAGTTTGAATGGTCAGATAAATGTCAAGAAGCTTTTTTAACTATTAAGTCATTTCTATCTAATGCTCCTGTTATGGCTGCACCAAATTTCAGCAAGCCCTTTAAACTTGCCATTGATGCTAGCAACTTAGCCATTGGCTCAGTCCTATTTCAAGAAGACAACATGGGAATTGACCATCCCATTGCCTTTTTTTCCAGGAAGTTAAATGAAAACCAAAAGAATTATTCTACTATTGAAAAAGAAGCTTTAGCTTTGGTTTTGTCATTACAACATTTTGAAGTCTATGTCTCTTCTTCAACCAATCCAGTCAGAGTGTTTTCTGACCATGATCCCCTGAAATTTACCTCTAAGTTAGGACAGACAAATCAAAGAATATTGAGATGGTGCTTATATTTCCAAAATTTTAATCTGGAAATTTCACACATTAAGGGTAGTGATAATGTTGTGGCTGATTGTTTGTCAAGTATGTAAAATCTTGTTGTACACATTGATCATGTGACATGCTTTGTGGTTCATTAGGACCATAAACAGGTTTTGTTTGAGTGTCACTCATATGAAAATGAGTGGTGTGAGTTAGAATTTTTCAAAATTCCAATCCTGTTGAATATTTTGTTTATTTTCAGGTGAACCTTAATTAAAGGTGGTTTTTGATTATATGTAATCTTTTATAATAATATGTCTCATATGACTCAATTGATATTGTAGCTAGTCATTGAAATAAAGGTCTTACCCTGGCGGGTTTACCACTTTTAATATTCTCATGGAAAAATTGTAATACCCTTTTTTGAGGGATTTTGATGTATAATTACTTTTTGAAGGGTTACTCCCCTTTCACCAATTGTAAAAGTTGGAGTTACTTCCCTTTTATGTTCAGGGATATTTTCATCTGGTGTTATGATTTTGATTGCCTACATTTGTAAAACATTTTTGTTATTTCATTGCCAGATTGGTTCCTTATGTATGTTTTTGTGGAACCTATCTGTCACTTCCAAAAAGGGAGGGGATGTGACCTACTTAGGTCGAGTCATTTTTATTTTGACATTGTATAATTCCTTATATGGAATGATGGTGTAACACCTGGGGTTTTTCCACTGACTTATTAAGGTGTTTGAGACATAGAAAATTTCCATTAAAATCTGATTGAATGATTCTGATCAGATGATTATCCCAACCAATGGCGACATGAGTTGAGGATAACCTCCCCTGTCACAGAAGTCTTTAATTGCCCCGCACACTCGCAACACGAGGCAGTTTATCTTGACCTGGCAGTCTACGAGGCAGTTTTACCTTAGTCAGGCAGCCGTCCATATTGTCCGGCTATAGACTCTGACCATTTGAACGTGAGAGTACTTAAGACCTGTGTGTGCCTTGCTTTCTTCAGTTGATTTAGTCTTCTAGTTTAATATTACTTGTCGCTAAGTAAGTCTAGAAACTACAGCAGTGTTGTGTGGCCTGTAGCTGTTCTTTAGACAGTGTAGAAATCTGTGATAGTGTTTTTTCCTACATTGTGTAAGTTGGGTTTTTGATATTTTATACATTAAATATTTTATCTAGTTCATCTTTGTTTTCTGCCTCAATTGAGTTCGCTGATTAAAAGGTCGTATGTAGATTGGATGAGTGTTAATTACAATAGTACCACTAGCTTCCCTAGACATTAAATTCGAGCCCTAGTGGGTCGTTGTGTTAAGTGTTCATCCACTTAGGCCGTAAGGCATTTGCATATGACCCCGAAAAAAGAATCCGGGGACGTTCTCCTTCTATTTAGCTGATAGATAGGTTAACGTTACACAGCTCATGCAAAGTATGCGCAAATCAATAAATAAACTTAAGGGGCCACTACACTGCAAAAACCAAACTAGCCCACAGCAGAGATAAGCAAGTACTAATATACTATTATTAATAGTTAGCAACTGTAAATAAAAATTCCACATTCTCAGGACCTAATTATGCATGGTTGCCATGGTAACGGCGGCCATCTTGAAAAAAACACCTTTTTTACAAATCTAATGTTTCAATAATGTGAACAAATAATGATGGTTTTATTTCTGTTTATTTAACTAGAACCATTCTAGAGTGTCCAGTAGCAGTTTGTTTTCATTAAAATGTAAAAGAAACATTTTTTTCAATTTTTATAAAAAATGTATCATTCAAAACAAGGCATACAAGTTATGAAATTTCTTAAAAATAAAAATGTACACAATGCACATCATTCTCACATATATAGTTACACCATAAAATGAATAATGAAAAAGTACACCAAGTTTCAAGACATTATCTCTGCAAACAGCTAAAACATTAGAGTTACAATAAGCAAAAATCTTGAAAAAACAAGTTTTGAGAAAATTAACTTTTAAACATTTAAAGTGCCATAAAAAAAAATCTATCAGCAATATCAGGAAGAAACTTTTAGTATTCAAAGTTCAACATAAGCAGTTGAAAAATAAACCATTGCCAACTATAGTTTGCACATTCTTCTGAAGTTTTACCACTTATAATCTTATAGTGGTTTAGTTTGCACAATTCCGCAGTTTACTTGCACTAAAAGTTAAACCTTTCTGATCAACTATTGACATGCGTAGCTGCTATTGTCTTTTTCCCAGACTTACATAAGCTTGATATAGTACATATTTGAACTATAGTTTAATACAAATTTGACAAATAATGTACTAATAATATTCACATACAACTTTAGCTTATGACGACATTCACAATTCTGCTTGAAGAGGGTGAGCTCAATAACTTGACATCATAAGTTATTTATAGTAGATGGGCACTTTGCTGCTGTATTGCTCTTAAGTTCTAGTACAAACAGCATTTATCTTGCTAATAAAAACATAAGCAGCTTTAGTGTACTTACTTAGTAGTATCGCAGCAAAACTTTGGGCAACAGTATGTAAAATGATGAGAGATTCATTGTTTTTTTTTCAAATCCATTCACCAAGTAAACATCTGAATTTTGAGAAACTAACACCACTGTCTTTATAGATAACATGACTCAAATATTGACATCATGATGTAGGTGTATCTAAAGTGAGCTTCTTGTAAACCATGAGGTCAAATTTACATTTCACGACATCAAATTTCCTTGCGGAAAGCCCAAAGTTTTATCCACAATGCTTGCACAGTCCTAATTGTGGCATATCTTCTGGATATGTAGATGTCAGCAAGCAAATAATGTAAGGGACAGTTATATTTCTTGATTCTTGTTTGCAGTCAAAACTGATTTGGGTTCACACACAACCAGCTTTTTTGGCATTCATTGTTGGAATTGTTGGACTGTAAAATAAAAATAAAAGAACAACTTTTATTTAAATTTAAAATGTTAATAATATACATAACTAGAATGGCTAATATTAGCAGTAACTCATCCTATTGTAACAACCTAATAATGTCATAGTCAACAAAATTGTATTTTGAAAAACTAATCATAATGAATAGTCAATAGGGCTTATATTGACCATAGATCAAAACACAAGGAATAAATCTAACCATAAATTTAGAAAACTGCTTATACTAAAATTTAACCAATATTTATATTTTAGTCAATATTCAGCAAACACAGATGTTAATTTCTAAAACTACTATCAACTAGAATCTAGATCTAGACTATTCTAGACTAGATCTAGAAAATTCTAGATCTAGGTCTACTAGATTCGTGGGTCGTTATGACTGGGTTCTACAGTTTCATTTATTTAAAAATAGTAATTGACAAGCGTGTTTAACATTGGTAAATAGTTAACTAAATTAATTCTCATAAAGGAATTAAGCTGTACTACTAGACAACATATTAGTAGATTTAGAAACTAATGTCAGCGCGTCAGTCAGTGAAGTATCGCTGTGTGGCATGGCGACTTCACTAGATCTAGATTTAGCGTCTAGTTATTAAAAAAAATTACCTTCAAATTTCTTTCGCTGAAAAATGTACTCCTGTCATGGTATCTGTTATTTCGAGCAATAACTGCATTATTTACACGCCATGTTGAAAACAAATGGTTTGTTATTGCAAAAATTGATGTGAAGACAATCACGTAGCCATGTTTGTTTGTTGACAAAAATCCGTCGAACTCGATCACTGCGCATGCGCAGAAAGGTCATTACTAAGGTACGGCTTGAGAATACAAATCGGACCAATGAAATCGCTTGATTTGCGAAATCTTTTATTGAAATATCACATTTGCAAGTAAAATAACTGTATTCGAATGTAGAGTATCGTTTACGGCTCAAACAGACGAAAAAAATGATATATAATATACTATATTTTTCTTTATAGTTGCTTTATAAAAATCAACTCAAAATTTCAGGTATTTGATTAAAAAGTTGATTTTTTAAGCAGAGGGTGGTGTCTTTAAAATTATAATTAAAATAGAAAAATGTATCGTACAAGTATACTTGAAACTGTTTTCGATTCTAGGAATATGAAATTTATTAAAACATCAATTTCCTAAAAATATTTTTTTCCAAGTTTAATTAGCATTTTTTACATGTAGAGGCCCCTTAAATTAAAATTCTATTGTCTATAATCAACAACTGATTTATTAAGCTCACTTTCGGAGATTAACGTATATATATATATATATATATATATATATATATATATATATATATATATATATATATATATATATATATATATATATATATATATATATATATATATATATATATATATATAAGCAATGTATAATCACACACGTATTTTCCCTGCTCTAGAAAAGTAACGTACTACACTGATAAAGATGTCTATGTGAAACCTAATGTGGTTGCTTCAATTAGTAGTGGTCCGTAGGCCCGTCTTAGTGTACGGGTGTAAAGGGAACTCGCTTGGGATCGGGATGACAGCAGGGGCTTTAAATCTAACAAACATTATTACCACCGACCAATTACTTTTAGCTCACCGCGTTAAACTAACATAAGCTTCTTTAATCCAAAGTCATGCAATCAGGTTACAGTTAAAAAATATTTATACACAATAGTTATGAAAAGTTTAAATATTTAAACAATACTGTTCCTAAAGACAAACAACCACATATTTTAAAAGCCTGGTGTATTATTCAGAAGTTTCTCTTGTTCAATTGTTTTTGCGGTATGTTGTTGCAAGTGCTAATAAAAACAATTAGATGCATCATTTATATCAACTATCCCAGTGTTGTAGTTCGGTGAGAAGTTGGGGGGGGGGGGGGGGAGGGGGAGAGAAAGGGGGTGTATACACTGTATTGTCCGAGGGCCTAAATTACGGTTAATTAAAATGGCATAATGTTAAATTGACACGAGCAAACGTTTGGATGTAAATATTGAAATCAAGCAATATAATTCATACAGCTATAAAGGTTAAGTAAGTCAGATACTAGCCGATAATTGTACAAAGTAACCGACTGTCCATGGAGCAGATGAAGTAGAGCTTATTTGTTTATTAGAGACGTCGGCATAGGGAGGGTCTATGTGGTCAGCACTGTGCCGAGACATTTGACTTGGGTCAGTTACTCAAAAGAGCTGGGTGTAACAAACCCGAGAACCGAACTCGAGACTTCCAGCTCAGCAATGGCGTGTTGTACCACACGTTGACGGAGGTTTAGCTCTAACCTCACTAGCGCTCTCTACTCAATCATTTTGAAACTTTTCATCCTGTGTTATCATAACATCTGGCATAATAAACATTTGGTTCTGTATCATCTGAGTATTACTTGTTTATTTTACAGTTTCGGTGTTGACTCTATGATGATGGTAATAACTGAGGTAATTAATGAGATCTTTTTTAAAAAGGTCAGAATAGAATTTTACTTGTGATTTAGTATCGAACACGGACAAAAAACATTATTTAACGAGAAAAATGTCTTTCTTCGTGTATTTCTTTACCATCCTTCAAAACAATCGATAGCGTGGTGAGTGAAACCATAAATCAATTTTAACCATTATCAATAAACATATTTACCTAGGGTGTAAAGCTAGAAAATACAAGAGATATGGACAAAGTGTTCTGAAGTATTGCTTTAATCGGCGATTAAACTCTGAAGTATTGATCTCTGGATGTACGCGTTATAATAGGCATATGGCCATCATTCCCATGACGATTTTTTTTAGGTAAACAAAAAACGTTGCCTCTACGTAAAAAGAAATAAGAAGATTTCCATATTTTAAAAATTTTAATATTAAATTTGTAAAGTGTAAAAAGCTTAAATTTTCCCCCCAGAAATATTCAGCAAAGATGTTAATTAACAACGGCGTCATTTTTTTACAAGGGTTTTCTTAAAACATAATGTCTGTGAGTTTGTTTGCAGGTTTGTAGTCAACTGATGTAACATAATTTTGACCCATCTCTAATGGAAGGATTTTTTCCCCAAACGTAGCGCATAATTGGGTTTCAATTTTAAGTGCGAATAATTATTTAAAAAAGATATAATTAGACATGTAATCAGATATCAAAAAATAATTTTAATAATCAAAGAGAGGATTAAGACTCCATCTGTCAGGTGAGCTGGTGTTAACGTGTGCTGATCACAAATTGTAGAGTCGATGAGGATGTTAGGGGCAGATACAACTCTTTTATCACAATGATGGGGTGTAAAACAAACTTTTTGTCAGGACGGAGTGGGTACAATTAGTAAAAATTTAAAGCTTGAAATCGACAATTTTAAAGCTAAAAAGTAGAAAATACAAGCAAAAAAACCCCACAAAAACTTTATAATAACAAGCTTTTTAAATGCACTCAAACTATAAAAAAAAGAGGTCATAAAATGAACAGAAAAAAAAAAAAATTCCGGCGCGACTAAGTAATTTTTAATTCTAAATTTCTGTTTTATTGCATTAAAACGCCTATTATAAAAAATTAAGTTTGTTTTATTTTCATAAGGATAATGATAAAACTTGAACATTTTGAATGCCACTCCACGGGTGTAATTTAAACTACGAACACATTTCATTAATTACCGACAAACAAGAATAGAATGTAAAGACAATACTAACCGCATGCGCCCAGAATTTCGTGATTGGAGCATTGTAGAATTCATACACCTTTTTCCCCATCCGCAGCGGGCTCTTCTTTTTCCTAAACGGCATGTGTGAGAAAATGGTGGAGTCCAGAGCCCCATTACTGCCATCGATACTTCCAATTGTTCCGTTTTCTTTGAGAGGACTTTGTTGGTTGGTGCCGGAGATAGGGTCCGCCATGTCTTCATTGTAGTTGTAGTCCTGAAACGGTAACACGGAACAGAGTTATCTAACCTGCCTTTCATTAACACACTAGGCATGCTGCCCTGCTTTGCTTAGGCTTTCGAAAACATTGAGAATTTGAATGCTTAATTAATTCGCCCGAGGGTCGGTCTACGACCTCAAGAGTTATGAAGAGGTTCCTCCGTGGACATTTTTTTTCGATTTATAGCTCATATAAGGTACCGGTCAGTCGAGGTCAGTTTTGACCCATCATCGTAGACTTTTCGGCCAACCGGCCCCCGTGTTCTGTCGCCCCAAGGCAAGATCCTGCCAAATTTGAAGCGCCTGCGGCGCCGGGAAGTGCCCTATCGGACACCCGACAATCTAGATTCCTAATAGAATTTTTTTTTTAAGTTTAGCCCGAGCATAATAAAAAAAAATACATTAACCAAGTTGACTTGGTGTGTCTCGAACTCAAACCACCTGCGTGGTTTAAAGTACAATAACATCTCCGCTATGTAGGCACTTTATAAAATACGGAGAATGAAACACGTATTTTAAAATATTAACTTACGCGAATATGCCTATTCTTTCAAATTAATTTTTTTATCCCAAATTAGCCAGTTCCAAACAAAGATTTTGTATAAAATAAATAAGTCTTGAAATAGTTTAGTCCTAATATAGAAATTTATTTTTGGAATAGATTTTAGAGAAGTTAGAGTCTAAATCTAGATTTTAGCGTCTACGTCTAGATTCTAGATCTAGTTATTGCGTAGATTTAGATTTAGTCTAGATCTAGAATCTCTAGATCTAGAATCCAAATAAATAAAATAAATTTTATGAGTTTAGGCCGGAAAAATTGTATTGTATACATTTCATAGTGTACGTAGATCTAAATCAAATTTGAATGAAATAGTTCATTTCTTTTTATTGTAAACACGGCAGATGACGTCATTAGTTAATGTTTAAACATTAGTGACGTCACAGTTTTATGCGTTCTTTTTCACATGTATTAATGCTTTCCCGGTTGCATAAAAAATACTGTTTCTCTACATTCGAATACGCCTTTAATTTTTATTTTTCTTCTTTAAATAAAATTGTGGTTATTCATTTAAAACATCTAACATATTATTTTCAACAAAAGTCCGTTTAAAGGTATCCATATATCGCTGCCGATTCTGACGTGATGTCCGGCGAAAATATTTTGCGGACAGACAGAGAGAGAGAGAGAGAGAGAGAGAGAGAGAGGTGCGAACGTGGGGTTTTATATATTAGGATCTTAGTCATTATATCACAGTCAAATTAAACGGAACGCGAACAACACGAGTGTGGTTTTCTAATAATGAAACAACACTGGGTTACCTACAAAGAGATTATTTAAAAGCAAGTTAACCATTCAAGACGGTCTTTGTTTGAAAACTCATCATATAAAGGGATAGTGTAATTAACCTTATGCGCAGACTCTATATTAATCAGGGTTTCACTATGTTCAGGAAACGAACTCGAGACATTCATGTACTGTACAGCTCGACCACGCTGCCCCACCTAGGTCTTATGGGGTAATATAATTATAAGATTGGACAAGAGAGGCTGTCAATTTCATATCGCTGAACTGACACCAGAAGAAAATTAGTATTGCTTAAAGCTGTTAGACTTTGAGAGACAAGTTTAAGATGGGGACGTTCAATTTATGGCGTGGCGAGCTGCTTCAAGGATCCCTGAAAATTAAATGAGACCCACACAATTCATGCTGTACTGTTCAGCTTGTTAGAATTGAAATAGAGCAATGTTTAAAAAAAATCCTTTAAGCTACAAAAAATCTTTTAGATTTTATCCGCTATGGCCATTGTGGCTTTGGATTAAAAAAAACAACAACAACACATTCAGTTGTTTTTCTGTGGCTGAAACTCGATCACTCTCATGTCCACTTTTAATTTCGTTACATGATCAAAAAACACCCGTATCACGCAACATTGTAGCATTTAGTAGCGGTATAAAAACACAGGAAAAAAAATCAAAATCAAATTACTTGCGGTCAGCATAAGCCAGTTCTGGAAATATGGTGAACTCCCCCCTTCCCCGATTCTTCTGGAAAATATGGTCAACTAGCCCCCTCCCCCAATTCTGACAAGAAATACGGTCAGCTCCCCCCCTCAATTCTGACTGGAAATATGGTCAACTAGCCCCCCCCCCCCCCAATCCTGACTGGAAATATGGTCAACTAGCCCCCCCCCCCAATTCTGACTGGAAATATGGTCAACTAGCCCCCCCCCCCCCAATTCTGACTGGAAATATTAATATGGTCAACTAGCCCCCCCCCCCCAATCCTGACTGGAAATATGGTCAACTAGCCCCCCCCCCCAATTCTGACTGGAAATATGGTCAACTAGCCCCCCCCTCCCAATCCTGACTGGGAATATGGTCAACTAGCCCCTCACCCAATTCTGACTGGAAATATGGTCAACTACCCCCCCCCCCCAATTCTGACTTGAAATATGGTCAACTAGCCCCCTCCCCCAATTCTAAAAAAAATGAAGACGACGTAAGAGAAGAAAACCGTGCAGACACTGTCGCAGATGACAAAGATCGATAGAAACGAAATGGGGTTTTTGTTGAGTTGCCGTGCTAATTCCGGCATAAAGACCTTTTCCTTATGGTTCCACAAGCTCGAAAATTGAGCAGTAATTGTGGAATGATGTATACGTCATCCATGTTCATGTCTGGCTGATGTAAATGGGCAGATGGTATTGTTCCATTTACAATAGAGTTGGTCAATGAATGCATTACGGAAATTACTGTCTGGTGAGTTGTTCAAATAATAGTTCAAGAAAGTCCTGCCTGATTAAAAATAATAATCATCACGATTTTGAAAGAAAGTCATAACGATATCAGATATTTAAAAAATAAATATTGATAACGATTCATTGTGAGACATATTGC
The DNA here is from genome assembly GCF_028476545.2 of Physella acuta. Taxonomy (NCBI): domain Eukaryota; kingdom Metazoa; phylum Mollusca; class Gastropoda; family Physidae; genus Physella; species Physella acuta. Next base: position 802,013 of record NW_026731844.1, on the reverse strand, counting down.
ATCTACTCTGAGCAGAGGACGACCGAGGCAGATGGCGGAAATTTTTTGAAAAACAAAAACAAACAACAAACAAACAAAAAACCCATGGTGCCCCAATTGATGTTTAATTGATTGATTGAACGACCATCTTGTACACTTGTAGTTAACTTCCCTGTAACAACCAGCTAGCAGTTAACTCCCCTGTAACAACCAGCTAGCAGTTAACTCCCCTGTAACAATAAACTAACAGTAAATTCCCTGTAACAACCAGCTAGCAGTTAACTCTCCTGTAACAACCAGCTAACAGTTAACTCCCCTGTAATAACCAGCTAGCAGTTTACTCCCCTGTTAATAACCAGCTAGCAGTTAACTCCCCTGTAACAACCAGCTAGCAGTTAACTCCCCTGTAACAACCAGCTAACAGCTAACTCCCCTGTAACAACCAGCTAACAGCTAACTCCCCTGTAACAACCAGCTAACAGTTAACTCCCCTGTACCACCAGCTAACAGTAAATTCCTTGTAACAACCAGCTAGCAGTTAACTCCCCTGTAACAACCAGCTAACAGTTAACTCCCCTGGAACAACCAGCTAACAGTTAACTCCCTGTACCACCAGCTAACAGTAAATTCCTTGTAACAACCAGCTAGTAGTTAACTCCCCTGAAATAACCAGCTAGCAGTTAACTCCCCTGTAACAACCAGCTAGGAGTTAACTCCCCTGTAACAATAAGCTAACAGTAAATTCCCCTGCATCAACCAGTCGTTAATTCATCTAATTCCTAACGTGTTTATTTCTCCAAAACTAAGCTTTGCATGCCAAAATTCATTTTTATAGCTGGAACTCTCAAGCTTTGCAACAGAAACATAAAAAAAATAACTTAAATTGTAAACATTCCAGCTATATGAATTTTCACCCTTAGCAAATATATTTAGGATATTAGAATTTGAAACTGGAGAGTTAGTTTAATACAATATTTTTAATTTAAAAATATTAGCGGATAGTAAATATCTTCCGATCCTAAAACAATTAAGCACTTTTAGCATACCATAGGGAATACAAAGTATAGGTTAAAAATAAGTCTTTTTGTACACTTTCTTTACCTTTGTAATCACCAGTTTAACAAATTATTCGAATGTTTGTCTACTATTTTCTTAAAGAAACATTCAATCTCTTTGAAGTAACTCGGTAATTCAAACAGCGGCCCTTTCACCATTTAGTAGTTCTTAACACATGCAGGAATCAGCTTCTATTATTACACGGACGTAAAGCTTAACGCTAGTCGCTCTTAAAATTAAGGTTGAGAATAGACCATTTCCATATTGACTACAATGTAAAGAAATTACTATAAAAAATATAAAACGTTTTTAAAGACAAGCTTTGAGAAAATGGTATGAATATAATACTTGAAAGCTCTGAATATGTGTTTATAAGCGTGACACTATTAGTGTTTTATATACTTATCACTAATTTATTTGAAAAAAAATCTCATTTCATTTTATTTTATAAAAAAAAATCTTATCATGTCAAATTAGATTGTTATCGGATCTCGACCTAGATGTCAAGTTTGAAAGAAATCGGTTCGGTATAGAACTTGTAAGTTTATCGTTCTTTCTCGCGTTAATTCGTGTCTGGTTAGCCAGGGAGAGATAAAAGTTTTCGAACTAAATCAATTGTTGTGAACGGGGTTTCCCATTGATATCAAAAAACATGGCGGCTATTTGTTAGTAGGTCCCGCTTCAAGATTTCAAAATCATCAAACGTTCCAGAAATGCAACAATTGTAAAAACTTTCAACGCTGTTTTGTTCATATGGATGGGAACAAACACATGTGTATGCATTTTTGAATATAAAAGTTTTGTGGCGGTAAGTATATTGATTTTATTTCTTTTGTTGATAGTTTGTCCAAGGCTAGGGGACATTACTCTGACTCTACTCAGTCTTTGCTACGAGACTTAAGATTCCCAGACCTAGGAAATCTAGATCTAAATTCTAGATCTAGACCTAGATTCTAGATCTAGATTCTAGAATCTACCTACTAAGATCTACATTGCTTTAATCTAGTTCTAAGAGTATAAGTTCATGAATTAGAATATATTAGATCTAGATTAAAAATATTAAGAAAAGGATGACGGTAAAAACTAAAACAACAGGAAAATGAGGATGACTTCCAGTCTCACTCAGCCTACGACTTACTTATTACTTATTACTTATTAAACGAATCTAGATTCTAGATCTAGATATTAGATCTAGATATCTAGAACTTAGACAACAATGTTAATGTTAATAGATCTAGATCTAGATTCTAGCTAGATTACTGAACTAGACTCTAGTACTGATTACTCAGTGATTACTGTTTAATATTTTAGAAGTAGGCCTATTTACTATTATAAATTATATATTAGTTATTAGAAGTAGCTTGTAGATAGATGGCTAGATAGATAGTATTACTAGATAGAGATAGTAGAATAGATCTAGATCTAGATTCTAGTTGCAGATGGTAGTATGGTAGGCCCTAGATCTAAAATCTAGATCTAGAGAATCTAGTAGATCTAGATAGATTCTAGATCTAGATTAGATCTAGAAAACCTACCCTAGTTAAGTTTAGTAAGAGCTAGAATAGTAATGCCTAGTAAGGCTAACCTGTTTTTAATTTTAAATTAATTTTTTTATATCTAGAATCTAGACTAGATCTACTCTAGCTATTTACTAGATCTAGATCAGTAGCCAGTAGAGTGATTAGAGTAGTAGTAGAGTGTAGTGTAGAGTACTGTAGACTATTGTAGAGTGTAGGTACTAATAACTAGATCTAGACTGAAACTAAATTAGACTAGAATCTAGGTCTAGATACATTTAGGGCTTACAGACTTATCAGACTACAGTGTTGCAATGAGTAGATCTAGTAATATATAGATTAAATTTAGTTTGAAATTGTTACAGTAGTGCTACTACTTTTCTAAGTAGTAAGTAGTGTAGACTACTAGAAGAGCAAGATGATAGATCTCCATCAAGCTACAATAGAGTTTAGTTAGTAGTTAGTTAGTCATAGTAATAGTACCAAAAGCAGTGTAAGTAGCACAGTAAAAAAAAAGTATTACTAGGCCATCTATTATTGTATTAGGCCCTTTTATTTTTAGCAAGTTAAAGTTTGGTTAAGTACTAGTCTTCTAGCAAGTTGCCTAGTAGTAAACTTATAAACTAGATCATGTGTATTAGTACTATTAGACTTGTAGGCTAGTCTTGTTAGTCTAGACCAGGGACTATAAAATCTACAATTGATAACTTTCGGCCTTTTAGTATAAGCCTAATTATTAATGAATTACAGGGTACAAAAATTAATAAATTGGTCAGAGTCAGTATGGTTACAGTTAGCTGTTAATAGAATTAAGTTTTAGATCTATTGACTACAATTTTTAGTTACAAGTAATGAAAATGAAACTAATACTAATAGTTTTGTAATAGTTAAGATATGGTTAACTGTAAACCAGATATTTTAGTTTTTAAGACAAGCTAAGTAGATAGAAAACTGAACCTTTACAATAAATTAAACCTTTTATAAATATAAATATATATATATATATATATATATATATATATATATATATATATATATATATATATATATATATATTAATATCTCATATTAGTTAAATAATTATTTTAATATAATATATGGATAAACTTAATAATTTATTATATTTAAATTCCCTAGGTACTTGGCAAGCAATTTTCTCACACTTTACTGTGGCTATTGGTGCTGATCTTGAACTAAAGGTGAGCTGAATTTTTTTTTTATAATAAGCCATTTTCAGCTTAAGCCCAAGTTTGAAATCGATTCAGTGTTCTAATTCTTAAAGAATATGTTGCTACTAAGATTATATACTGTAAGTATTAATATGTATGGCTTGATAGTGGGACTGTCAGATAGTAGCTTTCACATTTCTATCCTAAAAGATAAGAGTTCAGATCCCTGGTTTTAGTCCTGGTATGATGTCCTAAGTCTCATGAGTACCAGCTCTCATGAGTACCTGGCTCAAGATAGGGAAACTAAAGGTGGCTGGGTATATACCTCTGAACACTCTAATTTTACATGCAAATGTCACAGAAACAGGTGAATTTTAATTCAACTGCTATATTGGCTGTCTGTTTTAATCAATGATTAATTTTTTCATATTACAGAAAGTTGTTAAAAATATTATTTATTTAATTTCTAGGTAAATGGAACAGCATGGATGTGGATTTTTAGACACAAGGAAGCTGAATTTAACTTTTAATGAAGAATTTAAATGATGATTGTCCATGAAAAGAAATATTAATCATATACATTGTAATGCTGTATTGATGCATCTTCTGTTTTAAGTAATTAAAAAACCATCCATTTATGAAATTATTTTCATTTTTTTTTTTTCAATTTTAAAACTGTAGTTCTGTTTTGTTATTTGAAAACAATGATGAAAGTATACTGAACTGCCATTGAGATATTAATATAAATGCTATTGTTTATAGTTTAATTCTTTCAGAAGCAACTATATTGACATCAAAACTGAATCTTTATTGTACACTAAGTATAAAAGCTTACCCGCAAACCAGTCCATGTCAACAATTTATTGACATTCAAACATTAAATTTTTTTAAAGGTGATTTTTCTTAAATAAAACAGACTACTTTCATATGGGATAAGAAACATTTAATTTTGAAATTGATTGGTTTATTAAATTTTAATGGAGCTGAAACTAAAACACTGGGTACAAATTTATTATTACTTTGTTTCTCAGAAAATTGCAAAGATGATGTTTGAAATAATGTTAAAATATCTTTAGCAATTGTCACTGAATAAATATTTTCATTAGACAAATCACATTTAGATATAGAAGAATAAGGTATGTCTTCAGATTTTCTTATCAGCGAAGATCCTGGGTGATTCTCTTTGTTACCATCGATCAAACGACAAGCCAATTCTGGAAAATTCATTGGGTTCTTTGCCTGGGCAGCTAAATATATTTAAATTAAGTTCATGCAAGGCTTTAGAAACATCAATTGGATAAAACTCTATAATTTCATTAACTTTTTATTAATATCAGCTCCAAAGGAATAATATAAACAAGTTACACATCATCAATAAATCAAATTTGCAGATATTTCCATTTCACCAAACTTTCTCTAAGTCATAATATATATTTTAAATTCATGGCATTTTGTTAGGCTAGATATGTTGACTTTTATTTACCACAATAATCTGATTATATAAATTAGGATTACCCAGCTATCATACATTCTTCTTTTTTACTGCCTTCCTTTATGAGGGGGAGGTAAAAATCATCATAAAATGTGTGATGCAATTTACAGATGAACCCTCTCTCTCTCTACCCCTCCCACTATATATATATATATATGTATATCTACATAATCTCTAAAATCATGTTGGTACCTCTACCTGTTTGAATGTTAGGCCCATTTCTTTAAACTGTTTCTGTGTGGATCTTCTCCATGGGGGTCATCTATAAATGACGTCACGCATTTTTTTGACGATTTTTACCTCCCCCCCCTCCCCCTACACATCGTCAGAAAAAGCCAGACCCCCACCCCCTAAAATGACGTCACACAGTACTAGATTCTAGATCTAAATTACTACAGTTGCCTACACTCTAGATTTAGTTCTTAAGTTCTACAACAAGACTACACTAAACTTCGCTAGATCTAGAATAATCTAGATTCTATATATAAATTGATATTGAACATATTCTAGTCTACCTGTCTTAAAGTAAATAGCCTATTTAGTAGGCCTAATTAATTCCACTCAACTACACTGTAAAATAAAAGAAACTAGATCTAGAATCTAGATCTCTAGACTACTCTTGAGTCTATAAATTAAAAATAAATCCTGTATGTCGTATGTTACTGTCTAAGTCGGAATTTTCAAGAGGGTTTTTTTTAAGTCATAGATCTAGATATAGAATTCTAGATCTAGAAATCTAGACTCTAGATCTAGGCTATATATATTTATTAATTAAATTAGGCTTGATTTCAGATTTACGATTGAAATCTTTTAGGCCTATAAATATCATATTTTATATGGATTATAGATGTATTATTATTATACAGGTTGTATTCTAGATCTATATAAAATATAATATATTTGTGTGTGTGTTATTTTAAACTTAATTTACTTAAAACAACTTATTGTCGGAGTTTTTTTTATTCCAAAAACGAAAGTAGATTTCATAACTTAAAAAAAAAAAAAATATTCACATTTGGTTTGAAAAAACAAAAAAACGCCAGCTGGCAACTACCGGAGCGAGAACTTGGTAAGCTACTTTAACAACTTACAAGCCCAATAGTGGGTAAAATTTCGTTCTCAAGTTTCGACATATGACGTCACACAATCAGACGATGAATCAAGTTAAATAAAAGCTTGTAAAAACATTAATCTTGCGGAAAAACTAAACTGCGGCACCCAACAGTCTTCATAGGACTTGTGTGCAGGGAGATTAAGATTAACCTGGTACTGATGACTAGTTGAACACTGAAATATGTCAACACTCCAATGCACACACACATTGCAATTACAACAACAACACACACTTACTGCATACATTAAGGGTTAAATAAAGAGGTCAAATTATATCAGCAATCCTATTTTTAAAAAATGGATGTGGTCAATAATACAACAGATAATTGCAATACAAGGATCGACGGGTTCAACAAAGGTGTACAAATGGCCAACGCGGCGCATTTAGAAATTAGTTATTCAATTTAATAGCCGGCGTTTTGAACATTTTGCCAATGAACAGCACTGTGTAAATCTTCAATGAATCAGACAAAAAAAAAATCCCTGGCGCTTTTATAACACAATGCAGGTCGTCCATTTTTAACAAGTCGACACAATGAAGGATGGGAGGGGGTAGGGGCGGAACAAACAGGAAACAAAGCGTCACGCTCGGAAGTGCATGAATCAAACCGTTGATTGGGTGAGATAAAGACGGTCCTCAGGGGGCCGTTATCACAGGTGAACCACTTCTGTTGTCAGCTGTTAAAGTGATGTCGTTAACTACATTCTCATTAGAACAAGAGAAAAATACACCCCACTATACTGGTAACTAGTTCTTACTACTGCCAATAGGGGTTGGTAGCAGAGGACAGGCAGTTGTCTATAGGAAAGTGCTTACATTTTTTTTAATCGGTAGAAATATAAGAAAGCAAAAATACTTTGATAAAGCTAAAGATAGCGCATTTGACTAAGTTGTTTTGATCCAAAAATAAAGATTTGTCTAAATTGTTTTGATTTAACATTAGGGCTAACAAAAACACATTAGACTAAGTTGTTTGGGCTAATAATAAATAACTCATTTGACAAAGTTGTTTGGGCTACCAATAAAGCATCTAAGTTATTTTTAGCTAACTATAACGTATTTGACAAAATTGTTTGGGCTAACTATAACGCATTTGACAAAGTTGTTTTGGGGTAACATTAACATATTTGACAAAGTTGTTTTGGGCTAACTATAACGCATTTGACAAAGTTGTTTGGGCTCTCAATAAAGCATTTGACAAAGTTGTTTGGGCTACCAATAAAGCATTTGACAAAGTTGTTTGGGCTACCAATAAAGCATTTGACAAAGTTGTTTTTGGATAACATTAACATATTTGACAAAGTTGTTTTGGGCTAACTATAACGCATTTGACAAAGTTGTTTGTGCTATCTATGAAAGAGACAAGATACTACAATGTATAATTATTTTCACTTCTCCAAATACCAGTCCAAGTACTCAATGCCAGCCTTACTGTAGAGCATCCCCTGAATAATTAAACCCTGCAGTGTATTACACGACCTCCCCACTATCTGCTTATTGTTGTCAGCAAGTCAACCGTCATTGTAAACCCACGTTCCACACTACGCCATGCATGACAATGGTTGCTGCCCTACGCTGTTTTAATGCTCATTATGTTAACTAGCGATAATTAAAAGGGCTGTAAACACAAAGTTCCAGGCGAGGATCCATTGTCAAGTCTGTGTCCAGTTGGTTCGGTGACTTCATGGGGATTTTTATAAATCTTTCACTATCATGTGCGCAGTTCTTTATAGAATATTCTTCTTTAGATAATTGTTTTCTTATACTTAAACGGAGTAAATTGGACGTTAGGAATAAGGGTGTACACGTTTGTTGAGTGACACATCGGTGCTTGAAAAGTAGTTGGTTAAAGTGTGTCTTTAGTTAATGTAGTACTGTACAAAACATGTTCGTTCACTTAAAAAGTGTTTAATGTGAACAGCCGACGAGAAATAAAATCTATGGATATTTCAAATGTCATCGAGGCTAATGGCGAGTGTTTTATAATGACAAAAACAACAAGAAATAAAGGGTCGATGGTCACGACTCTCACGGCGCAATAGATTTGATTTAGAGAAACAAAACAACAAAATTAAATAAGATGTTTTCTTTGTTTTCTCTACATAAGTAAGATAAACACTTTGACACGTTTTTGATGTCTGAGAAAAGTTGAAATATTGTTTTCTAAAAGTTTTTTCTTTAATTCTAGAAATAATGCAGTGAAATAAGTTTTCGTCTAGAATTTAAACAGTTGATAAGAACATTGCGGTACTAAAATATGATTTTAAAAACTTGATGACTGAATAAAAACCATGCCGCAACGCTTGAATCGGGCCTTGGTTGTAAACTACCTTCTACAAACAATCCCACCCGACTTATGAAGACCGCAACAACTTGTATCATGATGGAAAAGGTGCCGGTCCCCGCAATAGAAGAGAAACAAACACTGAAAACTTTGTACAATGAGTTTGGTGAGATGTCTACAGTCCATGGCGTGAAGAGGGCTATAGTAGGGCGCCACTGTGTAGAGAAGTTCATCTGGACGCTGCTTGTCACCACAGGGGGCGGCCTGGCTTTCTACCAGTTCATAAGCATTGTTCAAGAGTTCCAAACTAACCCGGTTTCCACCGTTGTGTCCATTGAGTACGAGCAACATATGGAGTTCCCAGCCGTCACTATATGCAACCTCAACAGGGTGAAAATGTCCAAGGCCAGCGCCTCTATTATGGAGATATTTAACCGAAGTCGCGAGGTAAGCTATTCTTTTGGCAAGTTTATTACGCGGTAAGGTATTTCTTTGTTGAGTTTATCGCGAGGTAAGCTACAAATGGCCGAATTTATCGCGAGGTAAACAATATCTTAGGCGAATTTATCGCGTGGTAAGCTACTTCATATGCGAGTTTAATACTCAGACCTACCCTCGATAACATATCTGTGATAACATAGTTTAAGAAAAACCGCTGTACACAGCATATAGAAACAGTTTAGTAAAACGAGCTGCCACAATTGAATCCAGCCAACGTCTAATTAACAATGTCCAATCTATCAATCATGTAAATGCCCTTTGTTTAAAGTTAAATAAAAACTTAGTCTCTTCACACAAGATTGAAAAAAGGAGAAAAACTTGACAAGAAAAAGAATGCTCCAAGACATGATAAATTATTTCTGTCAATTTTACAGATGAACGTTTCAGTGGAGAGCCAGGAAATGGAATTTGATATCCTGATGTCAACCATTTCTCACCCAGATAAAATTAGCTTGGGTCACAAGCTGGAAGACATGTTGATTGACTGCAGGTTTAACGGGGTAAGATATTTCACACTAGGTCAGTGCATCTAATATATAAAAATATCATCAGGGAGTCGAGTTTGGTAAAGACCTGTTGTTGTGGTATTCATATGTTCTCTAGAAAACATTTTGAAACTACTACAACTCGAAACACTATATCTAGCTCTAATCCTACCAGCCTTAAGGGTAAAGAAACAACATGACTTTAAGAACATATCGTACTCAGTTGCCGATACACAGACCTACAAAATGCCCAAGTATGATCGATGTGATTTTAAAATGGTAATCTTTAGCCAAGACCAGAGGATTTATGCTGTCAATGGCCAAGCTTCAGTAATGTAACATGTCATATCGTCCCAAACTAGCTAGTTTTAAACTGGGCCAGATGGTATATTCAGTAATGTAACGTGAATGTCATTCCATCCCAAACTAGCAAGTTTTACACTGGCCCAGATGGTACATTCATAATGTAACGTGAATGTCATTCCATCCCAAACTAGCAAGTTTTACACTGGGCCAGATGGTATATTCAGTAATGTAACGTGAATGTCATTCCATCCCAAACTAGCAAGTTTTACACTGAGCCAGATGGTAGATTCAGTAATGTAACGTGAATGTCATTCCATCCCAAACTAGCAAGTTTTACACTGGGCCAGATGGTATATTCAGTAATGTAACGTGAATGTCATTCCATCCCAAACTAGCAAGTTTTACACTGAGCCAGATGGTAGATTCAGTAATGTAACGTGAATGTCATTCCATCCCAAACTAGCAAGTTTTACACTGAGCCAGATGGTATATTCAGTAATGTAACGTGAATGTCATTCCATCCCAAACTAGCAAGTTTTACACTGAGCCAGATGGTAGATTCAGTAATGTAACGTGAATGTCATTCCATCCCAAACTAGCAAGTTTTACACTGGGCCAGATGGTATATTCAGTAATGTAACGTGAATGTCATTCCATCCCAAACTAGCAAGTTTTACACTGAGCCAGATGGTATATTCAGTAATGTAACGTGAATGTCATTCCATCCCAAACTAGCAAGTTTTACACTGAGCCAGATGGTATATTCAGTAATGTAACGTGAATGTCATTTCTTCCCGAACTAGCAAGTTTTACACTGAGCCAGATGGTAGATTCAGTAATGTAACGTGAATGTCATCCAGTCTTACGCTGTGCCAAACAACTTCATGCATGCACACATACAGTAAAATAACTAGCACCATGTTTATCTTACTTCTTTTACTAATGCTTAGGTTTTCAAAATGTTTTTTTAATGTAGGGACTATATTTTGGTTTGTAACTTGTGTTTTTTTAATTAATCAGGAAAGGTGCACCTCGAATGACTTTGCTCAACTGTACAACATTAAATACGGAAACTGCTACACATTTGGACAGACCAAGTATGATAACAAAACTAAATGGTGAGGACTGATATTTTTTATTTGGTCTTAACTTCACCAGTCGTCCACATATGTCGACTTGGGTGAAGATAGATTTAATAAACCGATTTCCTAAAAGAAAGTGTTGTTTATTTCGAACAGACGGAGACAATGATGGGGTAAGAGGAAAGCACCAATAGCTATATTACAAAAATAAAAACATTGTATTTTACTAGCCATCTTTTGAATAAATAATTGCACAAACTTTAATTATTTTAGATCCGGTCAATTCTTTTGAAATCAATATTATAGGAGAGGTCTGACAATGCTGTCAATTTCTTAAACTGAGGGATATTGAGGACTTCTGAATGAAATTAATTGCAACAATAGTCAGAGTTTATTACAAAGCCTAAGAAACTGCGAAATAAATATTTTTAATGAAGCTTTTCGTGTATAAAAAAATAATGTATTTTTGTACATTCAAAGAAGTTTCCTTCATGACTGGCAAGAGCATTGATATTTTTAGTCATAATTTATCATTTCAGTGTACACATTTACATTCTAAAAAAAACTACTGAAGCTTTAAGTACAGTTGTATCAATGATTGTATATACCAGGTACACCACAAAGACTGGCCCAGCTAATGGTCTGATCCTTGAAATGGACATAGAACAGAACGATTATCTCCCCTTGACGCCTTCTGCTGGTATTAAGGTTCTGCTCCACCCAGGATCTGAGATCCCTTTCCCTGAGGACGGTGGCATCACTGTTGGCCCAGGGTTTGTTACCAATGTTGGGGTCAAAAAGGTAAAACAAGGTCAAGGCTTTCCCATAGGGGCCATGGTGCACCAAAATAACCAACGCCATTGATTTACAATAAAAAATATCAAGTTCATTCATTACTTTTAATTTAACAGCTATAATGCTAATTGTATTGCATTACATTTTAATTAAAATGAAGCAATTAAAGCAGATTACCTGCCTTTTAATTTAAAATATAGAGGAAAAAATATACAGGTAATATTTGTTGACTCTTGTTCATTTAACAGAGACAATGCTGATTGTATAATTTTATATCTTAAGTAAAAGCTGATAAACTTCTCCTGTAATAACGTCATCTTTTGATAAAAATTCTCAGGAAGAAATCCACAGACAGCCTGCCCCCTATGGCTCGTGTGTACAGTTCAACAAAGCAGAAAATTTACAGAGGAACATGTTTGCAGCCTATGGTTACACCTACACTGACAACGCCTGCAAGAAAACCTGCTACCAGGCCCGCGTCTACAACATGTGCAGCTGCTGTGATGTGGACTACCCCTGTATCAAGAAAGCACTCCTGGACGTGGATGTCAACGAGAAGATATCCATCTGCAACACGTCCAACCAGACCGTGCTGGAGTGTGTGGACCAGGTGGAGAGACAGTTCTGGACAGATGAAAGGGGGTGTGTCCAAAGCTGTCCACCAGCATGTGACCAAACTATCTACGACACTGTCATCTCTTCAGCTGCGTGGCCTTCTCTCAACTTTGTTGACAGTTTTATTTGGAATTTAAACAAGGCTGCGGCAGCTAGAAACAGGACTTACAGTTTTGGGGGGAACAAGCAGGAATTTGTACAGAACAACTGTTTAAAGTTACAAATCTACTACGAGGTGTTGAACTATGTTGTGATAAAAACAAATCCAGCGTACGACTGGAACAAGTTGCTGAGTGACATAGGAGGACAGCTAGGGCTATGGATGGGCTCTTCACTGCTCTCTGCCATTGAGCTCTTCCAGTTTGTCTTTGAGATGCTGGCTCTACTTGTATGTAAGATTTTCAGGAATAGGACAGTAGCAAGTTTAGAGCCAAGTACCACAAGTAACTAAAAAGTTGACCAGGACAGGCTTAACAAACCAGATAAGTGTTGCAGAAAGACTTTCCAGATTTTAGATTCTGAAGTGATAAAGTTTCTTCTATTGTTGGATTCATGTTTACCTAATACCTCTTTACAAGATGACTGTTTTTATCTACTTGTGCTTTTTTTCTGCTGTTGTATAAAGTTTTTTGTGATATAAGTCTTGCACAACAGATAAACTGCACAACTTTTAAGTTATATTTTTAATATGATGACATGAGGCAGTGCCAGCTATTATACCACATAATGAATGTTATGAGGCAAGAATCAAGTAAAATATGACAACAGACCTGATCTTCACTGAAAGACGACATAGATAGATTAGCCACACTGGCAGCATCCTCCAGCTCGTCCAGATGTTCTTCCATTGTCTGTGGCATCAGCTGGAGCTCTTCCTTTGATTTAAAGTCCAAGGCAAAAAGGTAGGGTGGGAAGATTATACCCAGAATCACCTGATGATCCAGATAGAAGAAATATGTATAAATATGAGCTGGCTAAACAGCAGGTTGTTGTATCAGGGTTAGCAGGATCTTGTTAGAGAAAAATTATCGGCTTTCAAAATTTATTTCAGAAAGTTAGCTATGTAATAAAAGAGATTTTAATTTTTCTTATTTAAATGATATAGTTAAATTAGCAGGATCTTGTGAGAGAAAAATCATCAGCTTTCAAAAATTATTTCAGAAAGTTAGCTATATAATAAACAAGATTTTAATCTTTCTTATTGAAATTAAATAGTTAAGATAGCCAGATGCTAACCATCAATGAATTTTTACTACTTGGACTATTCTTCATGTTTTGAATTTTTAAATCTTATTTTACATAAAAAAAATAATTACTCAGACTGTTTAGTTTTTATTTATTTAAACAGTGTTAATATAAATTATAATCAACGTATGTAGTGTTTTTATTTAAGTTTTTTCAAAAAGGGAATCATAAAATAAATTCACAATATGTAAAGCAATACCCAAGCCAATGAGTGACTGACCTTAAGACTAGTGTTTTTTCTCATGCGCAAGCCACCAATCCACAGATCATTGAGCAGAACTTGACAACAGGTGTGAGCAATAAACTGTCTATGGTTGGCTATGACTGCCAGCCCCAGACATGTCTGTTCACTGAAGTTCTTCAACTCATAGGTCAGCAGCTGCTGTGTGTAGTCATCATCAATCTTGTAGCAATGGCCCAGCAGCTCCAAGGCCAGGCTTAGAAATTCACTGTTGATAAATGCATAAATTGTTCTTAGTTTTAGAGACAAATTAAAAGAAAAAAGTAACCTTATAGTTTATACTCTAGGAGGAAGTAGAGTTCATCACTTTTTCTGATCAAGGCATGAGAGGAAATTGTATAGTCAGTACCTTTCCCCACTTTTACCAGCCACTCTAGTTAGGCATGTCTAGCCCAAGATCTTAATTCCTGACTGCCTTTTAGCAATCCCAAAGTAACCATTGTGATTAGACATGTGTCCAAAAACTTCTATTATAAATAATTGTGTGAGGTAGCCAAAAACTAAAAAAGTTTATAAAAACTTGTTCCAATTTTCAATGAATGTTACATAAAATTTAATAAACTCCACAAATACACAATCTGAATGACAACACAATCTTACTCAGCGTAGTGACGGAACTCTTCTGACAATTCTATCTCCAAGTCATCTTGGTCAGCTTCATGTGCCATTGCAGCATACAACTTCCCAGCTAACAGAGCCTGTCAACAAAAATAGTTTTGTGAGATAACAAGTGCCACTAGGGACTTACAATTCTGTACCTAAATTACCATTGAATAATTTAATAACTTTGCTGAGATCATTTCAATATTTGTAGGTCTATGGTTTGATACTCAATAATTCTTGTATGCTGACTAGGAGTTATATATTATTTTTATTTCGACTATGCCTTTTTAAATACATAATAGGAAAAACAACTTATACCATTTTGTCTGGACACTAAAAAAATTATGTCAAACTAGCATAAAAATTACACTGTTTAGAATACTAGAGAATCTTTTAGTTTTAGATGTTTTTTAACTGCTTGACATGGTACCTGTGCATACCTCCTTTAAACCTTTGTCTTGTAAACTCACCTTAGCTAGAGCCTCCTCCCCATGCTGCCACATGAAGAGAGCCATTTTTTGTCTCTTCATGAGGACAGCCCAGATCATGAGATCATGGAATGGATATGGGAACAGTTCTTCTGCTTGCTTGGTGTTCATGAGATGAGGGATAGATGTAACAATGTTGCCCACAGATGTTCCCTAAAATTTTAAACAAATAAACCATTTAATTATTGGTTATTGAATTGTAAATAAGCCTGGTTAATTGTTTTTATTAATAGTTTACTCTGAGGATTATTATAACTTTTAGTATTTTGATATTTTAAAATTAACAGCATATTTTTAAATTAGCTAAAATTTTACAAATAATAATACATAAATGTATTAAAATAAATAACTGCCATTTAGTCCATCAATTTTTTGACATACACAATTCAAAAAATCAAAAGTGCAAACACAGAAAAATATATCTGCTTAACAAAAGGATTGGGGTAAGGTTATATCAGAAAATACATTATCTTGGTTAAGCATGGATTTTAATTGATCAGCTATAAGCTCTTGACCAATTTTATAAATATACATTTTAAACAAAATAATCATGAAATTAATACATTTGTTTTTACTAAGAATTTAACTACTTCATTTTAAAAGTAATTTGATTACAATTTAGTGTATCTGGAATAATGATCCATAATATAATAACTTTTAAACTATGCTAGTTAGAGAAAAGAAGCTATAAAAAATATTTTAAAAATCTGTCTTGGTCTGTTATGCACACAAATTACCAGTATGTTTATATACATCTATTTACATCAACTCAGCAACATCAATAAACAAATTATAAACAAATGCAGTCATTGAGACACAGGGCAAGATATCTGGTAGAAATAAACCATTACAAGCAAAAGATGCAATATTGGATATAGCTAAAAATCCACAGCAACTAAAAAAAGTAAAGAATTTTAATAAATCCTTACAGAAAATTATTCAAGTGACAGGAACTTTTTACCAGTTGATTTCAAAGTGAACTTCTACTAAACAATCACCTTTATTATTAGTAATTTAGAAATGTAATTTACTAAGCCTTTGTTAACAGACCTACATGTTTTCTATCTAGTTTTTCATTATAAATTCATTTTTGTAAGCTGATACCAATTTTTGGGAAGAGAAATTAACTTGCTTTACTAAAACTTCTTAAAAATAAAATAAAATAAGAAAATTATAATTATTACAATGGTTTGGACTACATTTTTTGCTAAATAGAAAATTTTGTATAAATCAGTAAATTGAGAAAATGTCTGAGTTTTTAAAGGATTACTATTCTTTAATTTGTTCATTAGAGAAAGTTTAATTTTTTTTAATAAACAATAATAAAAGAGATGTTAAAAGGAAGATTTGATAATCACAATTTATCTTTAGATATCATAGTAGGGTTTTTGACAAAACATAGGTTATCTTAGCAAAAGTTAATACTGACAATTCAAAAGATATATTGTCAACTAGTAACACATATAATATGTAAGGTATATTGGAAAAGCTTGGTTAGTGGATATATAAATTATCTTGGTACCAGCAAAAATACACTCTGAAAATTCACAGCTCTTAAAAGCATTAGGTCTTTAGAGGTTTAAATTAATTTCTAAATTTAGAAATGTAATAACAGAAGTGTACTATATACTTGACCAATAATGAAGATGGCACTATCCTCATGCTCTCCTAGCTCTAAAATCAGCAGTATTTATTAAGTTATCTAGATAATAACTAGGATATACAAACATGGTAAAAAGTGGTAGCTCTGAAACAAAAATAACATGAAGGCATCAGCAAAAAACACTAGCCATATCCAGGATGTACCAAATATAAGCATCTATCCCTAGTCCCAAATCATACTAATGGAACAGGCCAAAATTTCAAATAAATAAAATGAATATAGTTCATATCAAGAATCTCATTTTTTTGGTATTGTTAACCACATACAAAACAAAAACCATATAAGATTCACCTTAGGTATTGTAAGATTTTTCTGGAATGTATTGGAATAAGATAAGAAACAGTTGATACATTTCAAAATTTAATTGGGGATAGTTACAATTTAAATTGTAAATATTGGCTGAAATAAATACACAGATTTGGAATGCTCCAATTTTTTTTCAGACATTGTAAAAGGAAGAACAGATTACTATAGCATCTATTTGCCTATGTGAATACATAGAAAATGTTCTTTGTATCAATGCTATTAAGTAACCAAGGATTACCAAAAATAACAAAACATTTAAAGTAAGGAAATGTGGAGAAAAAAAGTACCTTCACAGTCTCACAGCCCAGATAAAGAAAAAAGCAGACAGGTTAAGTGTTCGCTTTAGATAAATTATAAATTTAGAAGGACACGTTTCAGAGATTTTTTAAATTCTTTATAAAATAAAACCTTTATAGTTAACATTTTGAGTGTCAAGAAACTTGATGAGTGTTAAGATTCCAATGCTGACCATCCATGTGAGCCAGGCATGGTAAGTTTTAGAAATGAACATTCCACAGCAATTTTTAGTTTAAACAATCTAGGATTACTTACTGCACTTTTTTTTCTAGCCTAATGCGAACACCATAAAAAAGAAAACATAGTTTAAAAAAAAGAGTAATAAAGAGAAATTTTGGTTTTGAATTCTGGATTAAATTTACCTTAAAGTCTGCATAAGAGATCTACGTCAGATCGAGAAATATAAAAAGTATTATTAAATGATGAAAAAGCTAATTCTTCTTCTTTAAACAAAATGAGAATGGAACTAAAGGTTTAGCAAGTGTGTTTTCTAAATATAAATATCCTTGACAATCTCTCAAGTAAATTTACACTAAACTTTAAAAAAATTGGGTAACTTTACTACTATTAAAACTGTTATCACATTTAAGGTATGCATTAATATATAAGTATTTTTTTATTTCTTCACCAAAGTCAGAGTAATTCTTTGTTAGTAATTTTTGTGTCTGTTAGTTATACTTAAGAGATGAATTAAATTAAAAATGAATTTCCTATTCTAACCAGGGGTATAAATGATAAAACAACTTAACACACAATGTACAAACATGTGGCTGCATGTTATCCTAGATAAAAGGGAGACAAACAAGATAATGTTTTGACAAAGGAATATTAAGGTTTATATTTAGTGCCTAGTAGCAAGTCACATGTTAAAATTGTACAATATCTCAAAAAGTTTACAAGAAACACCTACTGTTTGCTTGAGAGCTTGGTACTTTTGTCTGAACCTTTTCCTGCAGTAGTAGGCTCGAAATCCGCCTCCCATCAGGTGCTGAAGAACTAATCCTATATCAGGTAGCGTGTAGCGGTAGTTGGACGGAACATGCTGAATCATTTTGTAAAATTAATTAATAACATAGCATTTATAAAGCAATAATTGAAAGCATCATTAAACATTTTATAATAACAATAAAGTAAAAAATATATTATTTGCTTGGTTATGTTTAAATAACGGATGGCATGGCCTAGTGGTAGAGCGCTAGAATGCTAACCTGAAAGTCTCGAGTTTGAATCCAGGTTCAAGTCAGAAGAATGTCCCTGAAACCACCCAGATCTGATGGGTACCTAACTCATGTTAGGGAAAGTAAAGGCGGCTGGGCATAGTGCTGACCACACTATCCTTTCATATGCTGAGGTCACAGAAACAGGTGAACATGACTTCACTAGCCCCATTGACAGACAGGTTCAAAAAGGGAATTTTACTTAACTTTTAAATACAAAACTTGTAATATCTCTTGCAATTTAAAAAAAAAACAATGATTAAAGGCAAAACCATACATTTATTACATACATACTACAAGATATCCAGGCTAGGAGAGAAAATTATTTAACATGAGTATAAGTTTCTTGTTTTTGAAAACTGATTCTTTGATGATTCCTAAATGCACATACCTTCTTCACATCACGAACAAGATATCTCAGTGTATTGGATGGAGTTTGTCTCTGTAGGTACAAATACAGCACAATTATTTTTGACAGAAATAAATTGTAATTATTGAGCATCAAGTAAAAAAATTTTTTAAACATAATCTCATTTACTTATACAAACACATATTTTCAAATAAAAGAAATACAATTTTTATCCAACAGGATGAGTTGATGTTAAAATATTCACCTAAGGTTCTTTTAAACTGTAGAGTGTATTTTCAAGATATTTAAGAAATAATTTTAATAAACTTTAAAAAAAAATGTTACTGACAGCGTTATAAAGGTCTTCAAGCCTGGGTATAGTGAGGAAAGTGTGCATGCTGACTCCATTCTCTAACAAAAGCTTCACAAAATCCACCCGGTCATTGATCAGTGCATCCATCATGGCTACCTCCAGTGCTCCTTCCTACAAAATAAATAAGGTTTAAATAAATATGCTTTCACAATAAAATCTCTGAATTTAATGTAACATATTTGTTAACTAAAATCTAGATATGGATGTTTCAGATAATAGGTTCTCAAAATGTAATCCATTACATTTTAGTATTCATTAAAATCTGTTTCTAGCTCACATAACAAGTTCTCAAACTGTCATAGTATAATAATGAACTCATTTTTTACAATTAAAAATTATTAATTATTGATCTATAAAAGTGGTAGAATTTATTGAATTTTAAAAATAAAATGCTCAGAAGTTGAAATTAACAATTTAAGCTGATAAGTGTTACATAGTCCAAACCAATCATAAGTGAAATGAAAACTTTACCGGCCATTCTTGCCCGTAGACAAATATATGACTTCTTGCAATGTCTACTCTGTCCCATGTCAAAGCAAGGTTTAACTGATCAATAGCATTGGCAGTGGTTCCTGTGATTTTTAAAGATAACTTCAGAACTTAAAATACTGATAGACTCATTTTTCTATACAATTTAAAAGGAAAAGTAAACCATAAAAAAAAAAAAAACTTGTGTTAAAAACACACTTTAATGCAACTAATTCTTCACTTGTCCTTGGTGAGCTATACTTGGCACATAGTGTGGTGAGCTTATTGTAACTGGTGGATTATTGATCTGTCACTCCATCTAAACTAATACAAGATCTATTTGATATAATTTGCCTAATCTAACCTTTCAGTAATGCTGTTAGTATGGCAAGATCAATATCTTTAGATTCTTCTCTATCACCCATCCTGAATACCGTGATCTAGATTTAAAAAAAAACAGTGCAATTATTTTATATAATGTTAATGGTTTTCTCTTATTATTTTTTTAAGGTTATAATCAAATAAAAAGACAGTAGTTATCTATAAATTAATGGAGATGTATATCTAAGGAACATTAAAAATTTCATTAACAGGCACATAAAATCCTAATTGGAAACAATTTTTATACTGAATAATATTATAAGTGTTGTAATATAATTAGCATAAAAATAAATAACAAGACAAGAAACTGTAATAATTTTTATGTATATGTGAGATTGCTGTTCATTTTAGGGAGTTGTTAATGTATGAAGAACCCGCTGCTATATTGTGCTTAACTGATTGTGAGTTAATTAATTTTCTTCTTGTTTATGATGGTTTAAAAAAACTTTTCTAAGGGGAAATACATTATTTTATACATTATTTTATGAACAATTAATTTATATATATATATATATATATATATATATATATATATATATATATATATATATATATATATATATATATATATATATATATATATATAAAGACTTCATTGGATTCATACCAATTCTTTTTTCTTGACACACAGCATCAGCTCAATAAAAAGTTTCTCTGCTTGTTCCTGTGTGTACATGAAAGTTCTTTGAATTGTCAGGATCAGCTGGTCTCTAAGTGATTCAGCCATAGTGCTAGGGTACATAAAGAAAAACCACAATAAGGTTGCCAGTCATGTGGATTGTAATTCTAAATTTTTAACTAAGAAAACAGTAGTTTAGGTAGAAAGTGACTATCTTGCTAACAATGTGATGACAAATGTGAGCACAAAGTTGATAACTAGAAGGTATAACATAGTTAAGTTCCTGGGCTTTAGTCAGTGGAACTTCCCATAATCAACCCAAATTGATGGGTATCTTAATAAAAGAGAGCTGGGCATAGCCTAGTTCATACAATTCCAAAAATATGAGGTCAAAGAGATTGGCTTTCATGTTATAATGAGATGTCAGGTCTAAAAGGATACATTTTTTAATGAAATGCAATTTACAGTTTATATTTTATACTGTGCTATTTACTGCTGATTTGTTTATAATTAACAATTATAATTAAAAATGCATGTTTTCATGAAACCTACCCATCATCCATGGTGTATTTGTGAGTGAAAGCTAAGAGATCAGCAGCCCTGCCACTCCCATCACATACAACCACAGGTACAGGGGGAGTGTCTGTGACATACTCCAGCACAGAGCGGATTGTGTTGGCGCCACCTTCTAGAACTACACAGATCACTGGCACACCATGACCACGGAAGTCATTGGCTAAAAAAATATTAAAAAATTATTTTATTTTCAATAGCAGGCCACTAAAATGAATAAATGTAAATATAATCAATGCTGAAATACAAGTTTTTTGTGACAGTGAGATGTACATAAAACAATTCCGACTCATAAAGTGTGTCTTACTAATTGTGCATACTTTAATGACTACAGATACACATTTTTATATTTAACTGTGAAAAATAAAAATTTCTTATATACAAACTTAAATTTTAATTCTTAGACTATTTTTTAATTGATGTATATACATACCAATGCAAATTTTCTGCTGAGCAATGTACTTTTCAAACTTTTTCCGGAAAAGAATTTCCCCACCATATTTTCCAACAGTGCCATTGTCAACCAGTAGGAAGTAGGAATGATTGCTGTTGAGAACTGAGGTATTTGTTTTGGTTGATGAAACACAGTGGTAAGGGACGACTATCTGAAATTGGACATTACAAAATTTTTCTGTATGAAATACACAATTATTTGCATATCAATGTTAAAACTTGTAATTTTAAAATATGATTTCAGCTATTTCACCTTGAAAAAGACATTTGCAAAAAAAAAAAAAAAGCAATTTGAGAAATCAATATTGTTATTAGCATGTCAGTCTGAGAGCGCATGTATTTGATAGCATTTCAGGAGCATTCATAAAGCTGGATACAAGAAATCAATAAAATTTAATTTAAAAAAATAATCCACCTTTTACAAAACATCTTGTATATATGTAATTAAAACAGACATGTTACAATGTGAAAATAGAGAAAAAAGTTACATCTCTTCCGAGTAGATCTTCCTTGTTTTCCACAATGCCCCATGGTGTTATTCCTATAGCCACAACCTTGTTTCTGGCCTTGGTTGTACGGTCACTTATAGCATCTCCAACATGCCTTGTAACACCTGCAATTTGAGTGTGTAGATAAATGTAACGTTTTTCACATCTAACAACTAGAGATAAAACTTTGTTAGTTTAGATTTTTAAAAAAGTAACTTACAATTTTTATTTTTAAATTTAATTGGAATATTTGGATGCTCTTCAAGAAAGAAAAAACATGCATGTAAACATAAAGTCTAGTTAAAATTTCCCACTGTATAATTTAGCTTGAGCCACACCAAAGAATGAAACACATGGTTATTTGGATCTAAAATTCTCTACAATATAGAATTTTCTTTAGAGTGATAGTTAATTTTATTTTACTTGCCTGGTGACAAACTCTTTATTTTACAATGACTAATGCTAAAACATTTTTCTACATTTCAATCTAAATTTATGTGACTGCTTTTAACAAACTTTAAATACACAAGTAAATGTCTTTAATTATTACAGTAACATATCACTTACCAGTATTAGTTCCATTGGTAACTATCCAAGCACCAGTGGTTCGAGCTGCCTTTAACAAACCTTTTCTGAAGACCCTTTTTAACTTTGGCTGAAGGTCAAAGTTCAAAATCCCTCCATGCACAGTAATCAGTAACTTGGGTAAATCAAGTCCCCAATGCTGTGTACAACAAATGATCAATAGTGAAAGCTTTTTTTTTGGTAAAGATTTATTTATTTTCTACAAGCGACAATATTTATGAATAATTAAATACTAACTGTAAGTAAATATTTCATTTTACATAAAAAATATTTAATTTTTAATTAGTTGTACTTTAAATATACAAGTAATGACAAAAGACAAAACGAACCCCACTCTGTTTATATAAATTTAACAGTCGTGTTAGCTACATCAGGGTACTGCAGCATCCTCACTGAGCAAACTATAAGAGTTGTCAGACAAAAGCTTACCTTTAAGAGCAGAGTGACGACGTTCTCCTGCCTGGTATCTAAACTGCTGAGCCTCATGTACTGGGCCTTGCTGGGGTGGGGTACTGCAGCATCCTCACTGAGCAAACTATAAGAGTTGTCAGACAAAAGCTTACCTTTAAGAGCAGAGTGAGGACATTCTCCTGCCTGGTATCTAAACTGCTGAGCCTCATGAAATGGGCCTTGCTGGGGTGGGGTACTGCAGCATCCTCACTGAGCAAACTATAAGAGTTGTCAGACAAAAGCTTACCTTTAAGAGCAGAGTGAGGACGTTCTCCTGCCTGGTATCTAAACTGCTGAGCCTCATGTACTGGGCCTTGCTGGGGTGGGGGCCGCCCTGAAACTCGATGGTCCCATAGGCGTCTGTGACCCGCTGCTCTGTGTGTTTGTATGGATGCCATTTCTCTGTACTTCCTGCTTCTAGACGGGCAGCCCCAGTCTGCATGTGCCAGTGTTCGTTGCGGCCACATGCACATCTGATAAAATTATAAAGTTGTTTCTGCTATATAATCTTTATCCCCACTTCCCTCCCAACTACCAATTTAAAACAAAAATCCATCTATCAAAATTCACAAATATTCTATTAAAAAAACATTCTCAAAAAATTAAAATCTAATTAAATTATTAATTTAGAGAAGACATTTTTTTAAAGAACGCTTCAGATTGAGCATATGTTTTTTTTCTTCAAAGCTATGAATTGAACAACAGAAATTAGGCTATATTTTACTTTTTTCCCCAATCATCATAAGAAAAACATGAGTAGGCAATGGTATGACGAATACGTTATCAGCAACACACCAGCCTAGTGGGATGACCAGAACTTAAACATCTCTGACCCAGCCTGCCTACACCGTGGTTTTTTTTTTATAAACCATCGGAGTCCGGAGTTTCTAAAAGCAGGATCGATGCGGGCTGCCAGCGCCCTATCCTTCATTTCACTGACCAATGGAGCGTTATGGCATTGATGGTTTACGTTGGACCTACGTCATGAATACATCTCATATGGGCTCGACTGGAAAATCGCAATGAAAATGAATGAGAATGACGGATCTGGTAGTCCGGCCATGGAAATAGTGTTAGTAATAGTGATTGAGCTTCTACAAGATCGTGTCATCTCGTACAAAGTGTAATAGACTCGTTTCTACAAAGAGTGCACTCGGGAAAATAGACTTGTTATTTAGAGTGGAATACTAAAAGACCTTGTTGTTTTGTACAACGTGTGGGTGGTAATGGTAGAAGTAAATGTGACTGACGTAATAGAAGATGGTGTCACGTCTTCAGGATATGAAAGTGAAGGTCTACTTATCAGAAAAGTAATTGAGATTACACATCCCAGAATATCGCGCGTTATTATAAAACCAATTAGATCTACTATTTAAAAAAAAAAGTCTTCAGCGACAAATGATTTTATTAGGTCATACGATGGTTATTTCACACATCGCTCAAATTGAATTAACTGTATGCATATAACTACATTTGAGTAATAAAATATAATAAATTTACGTTTTAAAATAGATAATTAAAAAAAAGTAGTTATTAAAAAGTCGACAGCAAAACATATGAAAGGGATGAAGGGGGTGAAGAAGTTTTATTAGTATCGCTACCATAAACGAAAACATCCATATACCCTATCATAAAAAAAAAACAACAAAAAACGACACGGTACTGCTGTGTACAACGGGCGTTAAAAAAGTTACGGTTCTGACTTCCTGTTGAGATTGTGAATCTCTAAATCCCAGCTCAGATAAAGAAAGTAATGTTATTTGTGTCCTGATATCGAAGCTAGACGGCGTGAGTATGAGGTTTTATTGGCTGGGTATTAAGACGGAAGACTTCAAGTAATCTTTCTTATTCCGGAACGCTGAGCTTTCTCTTAAGGATATCCCATGATAAAATGTTATTTGTGGTCTCTTACTCATGTTACTGGTTGCATGCAATCGTTAAGAGGATGATCTCACAATAATGTGTTGTGAACTACAGCTCGCTATTTTACGACCAATTAAATCTAATTAGCTCAATACGTGCCTTAATTAATGTAAAGCAGTATTTCAGTAACAAAACTGCAATTGTCGAAACAAAATATCGGAACATTTTAATATAAGAAAGAAAAATCATAAAGTAAAGTGCATCTTATTATATAAAGCATGCAGTTGCTATATTGAGTGTGTAAATGCTGGTCGAACTCAACGTCTATAAGGAAAGTGTTAAAAGCATATTAATAAAATCAGGCCGCTGTCGTCTTGTAGGGCCGTGAGTAAATTGCCATAACAAGGGTTATATCAGCTTTCATATTCATCACGGACTCATCAGCTTGCGTGGGCATGGCGTGTTGGTTGGGCTCTCGTATACAGCAAGCTTTACTCGGATCTATTAGAGGATACTTAGGGCTGTAACATGTGCCAACAACAAGCCACACTCGGCTCTATTAGAGGATACTTAGGGCTGTAACATGTGCCAACAACAAGCCACACTCGGCTCTATTGGAGGATACTTAGGGCTGTAACATGTGCCAACAACAACAAGCCAAACTCGGCTCTATTAGAGGATACTTAGGGCTGTAACATGTACCAACAACAAGCCACACTCGGCTCTATTAGAGGGTACTTAGGGCTGAAACATGTGCCAACAACAAACTACACTCGGCTCTATTAAAGGATACTTAGGGCTGTAACATGTGCCAACAACAACAAGCCACACTCGGCTCTATTAGAGGATACTTAGGACTGTAACATGTGCCAACAACAACAAGCAACACTCGGCTCTATTAGAGGATACTTAGGGCTGTAACATGTGCCAACAACAAGCTACACTCGGCTCTATTAAAGGATACTTAGGGCTGTAACATGTGCCAACAACAACAAGCCACACTCGGCTCTATTAGAGGATACTTAGGGCTGTAACATGTGCCAACAACAAGCTACACTCGGCTCTATTAGAGGATACTTAGGGCTGTAACATGTGCCAACAACAAGCCACACTCGGCTCTATTAGAGCAGGGGTCTCCAAACTACGGCCCACGGGCCGGATGCGGCCCGCGATGTCCTCTCATCCGGCCCGCGGAGATCTTTTTGTCCAAGGAAAAATCGTCTGTTGGTGATGGCTGAGGAACTTTGCCCAGAAAATGAAAGACATACCTGTAAGAAACTGGCCCCCGAATTGAAATTTGATGGGTAATGCGGCCCTCGGACTGAAACGTTTGGAGACCCCTGTATTAGAGGATACTTAGGGCTGTAACATGTGCCAACAACAAGCAACACTCGGCTCTATTAGAGAATACTCAGGGCTGTAACATGTGCCAACAACAACAAGCCACACTCGGCTCTATTGGAGGATACTTAGGGCTGTAACATGTGCCAACAACAAGCCACACTCGGCTCTATTAGAGGATACTTAGGGCTGTAACATGTGCCAACAACAAGCCACACTCGGCTCTATTAGAGGATACTTAGGGCTGTAACATGTGCCAACAACAAGCCACACTCGGCTCTATTAGAGGATACTTAGGGCTGTAACATGTGCCAACAACAAGCCACACTCGGCTCTATTAGAGGATACTTAGGGCTGTAACATGTGCCAACAACAAGCCACACTCGGCTCTATTAGAGGATACTTAGGGCTGTAACATGTGCCAACAACAACAAGCCACAATCGGCTCTATTAGAGGATACTTAGGGCTATAACATGTGCCAACAACAAGCCACACTCGGCTCTATTAGAGGATACTTAGGGCTGTAACATGTGCCAACAACAACAAGCCACACTCGGCTCTATTAGAGGATACTTAGGGCTGTAACATGTGCCAACAACAAGCCACACTCGGCTCTATTAGAGGATACTTAGGGCTGTAACATGTGCCAACAACAAGCCACACTCGGCTCTATTAGAGGATACTTAGGGATGTAACATGTGCCAACAACAAGCCACACTCGGCTCTATTAGAGGATACTTAGGGCTGACACTCGGCTCTATTAGAGGATACTTAGGGCTGTAACATGTGCCAACAACAACAAGCCACACTCGGCTCTATTAGAGGATACTTAGGGTTGACACTCGGCTCTATTAGAGGATACTTAGGGCTGACACTCGGCTCTATTAGAGGATACTTAGGGCTGTAACATGTGCCAACTATCTTATCTACTAGACTTGATGTGCAAACTATACCTGGCGAAAACGAAGCTATGGACTTTTTTAAAAACCGAACGTTTAAATTCGCCATCAGGTCGTACAGAAGCTATGCTTTGCTTGTACCGTTGCCCATACTCTAAACCTTCTTCACATCTTTACCTAAACGCTGACCACGGAAGCGAAAACATTATAGACGAGAAAAATGGCCCGTTGAGGAAGGATACACCGGGCGCTAGGTTGATAGTGCTGTCTCTTTTCTCTAAACTAAAACCAACCCACCCCCACCCCCACACCACCCCCCCCACCCCACACACCACCCACCCACCCCCACCCACCCCCACCCCACCCCCCAAAAAACATGTCTACCGTCCTATTCAACGAAATATAATTATATACTTTTTCCAGTGTCCGCCCCCTCCCCGAAAATTTTACCCCCGCCCCCGAAAATTTCAAGTACCCCACCCCTCTCCGGGGAGGAAAAAGTCTGAAAGAAACACTGGTGTCGCGCTTAGCCACTACGCGAAGAATTGCATTAAAGAAATTGCGAGAAAACCACTTTTTAGATTAGACACATTAATTAGGCGGTAATTTTATTATAGAGTATCGATGAAGAAATTTCTTTTGAGTTGGGGAGGGGGAGGGGCTCAGACGTTCTTACGCGGGGGGTGGGGCTTCGCCCCTACCCGAAGAATTGTATGCAAGAAACTCTTCACGCAAACCACTTAGATTAGACAACATTTCCTCTTTATTCAATGTTTACGCCAGAATCAATGACGTCATTATATTACTGTGAGATTATTTTCAACTCTATGCTAAATGTGTCGACGTCATACTTCGTTTTTCGAATTACTATGCATGTTTTTAAATTGCTTGTCTTTTCTCTAGAGCGTTCTTGTCAGACAGATAGATAGATAGATAGATAGATAGATAGATAGATAGATAGAGAGACAGCGAAACTATTATTATAGACGAGAAAAATGGCCCGTTGAGGAAGGGTACAACGGGCGCTAGGCTGATAGTGCTGTCTCTTTTCTCTAAACTAAAACCAACCCACCCCCCCACACACCACCCCCACCACCCCCCACCCCCACACACCACCCCCACACACCACCCCCCACACACCGCCCCCCACCCCCACCCCACCCCCCCACCCCCCAAAAAAACATGTCTACCGTCCCATTCAACGAAATATAATTATATACTTTTTCCAGTGTCCGCCCCCTCCCCGAAAATTCTACCCCCGCCCCCAAAAATTTCAAGTACCCCCACCCCTCTCCGGGGAGGAAAAAGTCTGAAAGAAACACTGGTGTCGCGCTTAGCCACTACCCGAAGAATTGCATTAAAGAAATTGCAAGAAAACCACTTTTTAGATTAGACACATTAATTAGGCGGTAATTTTATTATAGAGTATCGATGAAGAAATTTCTTTTGAGTTAGGGAGGGGGGGGGGGGGGGCTCAGACGTTCTTACGCGGGGGTGGGGCTTCGCCCCTACCCGAAGAATTGTATGAAAGAAACTCTTCACGCGAACCACTTAGATAAGACACAATTTCCTTTTTATTCAATGTTTACTCTCCGGTTTGAGATTATTTTCTACTCTGTGCTAAATGTGTCGACGTCATACTTCGTTTTTCGAAATACTATGCATGTTTTTAATTTCCTTGTGTTTTCTCTAGAGCGTTCTTGTCAGATAGATAGATAGAAAGATAGATAGATAGATAGATAGATAGATAGATAGATAGATAGATAGATAGATAGACAGACAGCGAAACTATTATATAGAATATTGTATTTACTATATTGCCTAACGAGTGTTTTAAAGGAAGTTTTTTTTCTTAAAATATAATAAATAAACTGTCTTGTAGGCGCAATATCAATAATCCTCAGTGTAGAAATGAACAGACCATTTTTAAAAAAACTTTTCCTTTAAAAAAATATAGAAAATAAAAACATAGTTTGAAGCAGAAATAAAACCAACAAGACAAAAGCGTTGAGATCGACCGAGTGAAGCTGCCCGTACACAGACACACGTAATAGACATGGAGCGAGCTGAGCTTAGGAAACACAATAACTGCATTCGTGTTTTGTTTTTCATGCGCTAGGCGAATCGACACTTTTAAAACAATCTTCAGCTCCATCAATGGAGAATTTTTTTTTATTGACGTTGAGTGCTATTCAAGTGTCGTGAAGGGGTGAGTGTTCCTGATGGAAACCACCACACGATACAACTGTAACAGTATTCTAAACAAAACTCTACAACTCGCACTCCTACAAGCCCTGGTACCAGAAATAATGTATTTGGTCGTATCAGATTTCGACTTGGAGCACCATTATCAATCTTGGGCTGATAGTGTCACACGGATGATGGCGTCGTACAGCGAGGGGATAAAGTCTGAGACAGGTCACATTTAAACACCACCGCTGTTTTTAGCTCCCTGAGACATGGGATAAAGTCTGAGACAGGTCACATTTAAACACCACCGCTGTTTTTAGCTCCCTGAGACATGGGATAAAGTCTGAGACAGGTCACATTTAAACACCACCGCTGTTTTTAGCTCTCTGAGACATGGGATAAAGTCTGAGACAGGTCACATTTAAACACCACCGCTGTTTTTAGCTCTCTGAGACATGGGATAGTCTGAGACAGGCAACACCTAAACACCACCGCTGTCTTTAGCTGTCTGAGACACACGGGATAAAGTCTGAGACAGGTCAGACTCCAACAACGCTACTATCTTTAGCTCCCTGAAATAACTTTTGAGACAGTTCAGAGTACTACAACACTCCCGCTGTCTGAGACCTTAGGATTACATAATTTTTACTCCTGTTATGACTCTCCACACTAACAAGAGCCGCTGGGAGTGTGAAGGCCGCCACTTGAGGCGATATCGTTCACGCCCATGCCCCTTAGTTAGCCGTGTTAGACCTATCAATCAACCCGGCCGTCCGGAACACTGACCAGACAGGAAAATGGGGAATTACCGAATCTGTAATTGATTGAATTCTGGACATTTGACCTTCTTCGATAGAATGCTTACTACGTTTTAATTAAAACACATCATTGATGCTTGCTAGAACTAGAGGCTTGGAATATTGACCAGAATAGGGTGAAAAAGATCCATGTTAGCTCGTATTTTAGAGACACTGTTAGGGATTATGCTCATATTAATTTAACACAAAACGAGGGGGTGGTTTATCTTTTCTTTAACAATGTGTCAAATGGGTGGGGTGGTCATTATGTCCTGTGTTATATAAAGCTAGTTTATTCCTAAAGCTAATTCAAAGTTTATTATCGAAATTATGGAGTTATTATGAAATTCTTTGATAACGTTATGTGGGGTAGGCTGGGGGTCTGACAATGTCATATTTCCGTGTTACTTTCAGCACGATCATTTTGTAACACCACGTTGTGTTTGATTGATTGACTGTAGCAGGTAAGTGTGTGAGCGCACGTGTGTTCGTATGTTTGTTAGTGAATAATATGTGTGTGATTTAGTGAGAACGATATATAAGCCTGGGTTGTACACGCTAACGAGAGAAAGCGCGTCAAACTAATGTTCGACCCACACTGAACGAGGCAGTAGCGGTCAGTCCTTCAGTTATTAAATGTGTTCCTGATCTATCTAATAGAAATCTCCCCACGTGTATAGATAAAAAAAGATGATTTTTGAATTACCTTGAATGATCTCGGTGAGACGGAATAAACTTGACACATTCTCGCTTGTGGAAGGTTTTCTCCACCCACGATCTCTGGCTCTGTAACACATCATGGCACACATTAACACATCAAACATCACATCAGGCTACGTTATGCTTACAAATTAACGACAGGGGCGTTTTTGTTAAATCATCTTAAACAGGTTGATAGCAGTTTTAACAAAGTTGTAAAGATGTTACCAGGAAGTATTGTTAACTAAAGTTTAAAACAAAATTGTAAAGATGTTACCAGGAAGTATTGTTAACTAAAGTTTAACAAAGTTGTAAAGATGTTACCAGGAAGTATTGTTAACTAAAGTTTAACAAAGTTGTAAAGATGTTACCAGGAAGTATGTTAACTAAAGTTTAACAAAGTTGTAAAGATGTTACCAGGAAGTATTGTTAACTAAAGTTTAACAAAGTTGTAAAGATGTTACCAGGAAGTATTGTTAACTACAGTTTAACAAAGTTGTAAAGATGTTACCAGGAAGTATTGTTAACTAAAGTATAACAAAGTTGTAAAGATGTTACCAGGAAGTATTGTTAACTAAAGTTTAACAAATTTGTAAGGATGCTACCAGGAAGTATTGTTAACTAAAGTTTAACTAAGTTGTAAAGATGTTACCAGGAATTGTTAACTAAAGTTTAACAAAGTTGTAAAGATGCTACTAGGCCGTATAAACACCTACGTAAATCGATTAAATTGTTTTAAAAATCTACTAAAAAATTTTCAATCTCGACAAATCTATGTTGTACGTAGACTATTTGATCTTTTTGGTCGGGCCTCTAATCAGAATCTCCAGCTTTTATTACATCCCTGGCTATTTTGAAGCTGAGCATCGGCTACCACTTCCGTTTCCCCTCACCGTGGTTTTATCAAGAGATTTGAAACTTCACACGGAAATGAATTGAACGAGTGTGGGTGGGTTTTTTTTTCCACTTGAGTAATTTCTGTTTTAAGCGATCTCTCGAACGAACGACTTCAAGTAAATAATGGCTATCTTATATTCTGATATCTATACACTTATAAGCATCTCACCAAGTTATACACACCGTGATTCTCCTCACATGTGCACTATTATTAGGTTTTCTAAATCGATGACGCACACTTTGATGTTTACTAATTTTAAAAAAAAATCTTAATAACGATGTATGGTAAACATTCGTTAATTTAAAGGATTAAAGTGATTTTTGTTATAGAAATAATCGACGAAAAAGTTCTTAGGTGGATAAAAATATTAAAAGCAAATCCAGAAAGTAAAGAAAGCGGAAGTCAATGAGCCAATGGCGCAAACCATGTTGACACGAACTATTAATTTTTTTTAAGGTAAAACTCTCCAATATATTGTAATTACGAACGAAGAAGAAGATGCCCCGAAAGGCCTTTAGTTTTATAATAGAACTGTTAGTTTTTTTTTCATGCTTCAAAAGTACTTATACATTTTTACTCTATATATGTCTTTTCCACGACCATGCGCTTCTGCTCGTGGGCAGATAATATGATTTTATTTAAAGTATTGCATTTAAATTAAAATCTGAACGGTATTGTCGTTAAGTAAAAACGTTAACAACAACTCTCTTTTCTACTCTCTTTAGAGGAATTAATATGTTCAATAATCGAAAAAAAAGAAAGGTAAAAAAAACAATGAAATATATAAACCCTATTTTTTTCTTGATGTCAAATTCGAGCCTTATAGAATACCCTTGAAATCATTTGCGTTGAATTTTGTGATGAACAAAATAAAAAAAAAAAGATCTTTATAATAAGTGTTTGACTGACATATATTTTATAAAGTTGCACTGGACTTGAAACAGAACACACAGCAAATGTTTATTTATCGATTTTCAATTGAGAAAAATTGTCGGCAACGTTGACGTTTTTCATTTGCATTACTAAAATGCACCAATGAAATAATTATGATATAAACGATTTAGCTTATATAATATTTGGAGCGAAAAAAATGAGGTAATATAATAATACACAATAATTTAAGTAAACAGTAGCCTTGTGCAAGAGCTAAAATATGTTTTTGGGATCACAACATAACAAATTATAAAAGGAATTTGCCAACCCTGTCATAGACATTAAAATGTGAACATAAAACAATTATAATAAAAAGATTGCACATATGCATTAAAAAAAAGAAAATAAAATGATTTTCTGTTTATATATAAAAATGCTCAACTATTTATATAGCCTACCTATTTAAAGAAGTGTGTGGCTCATAACATCTTATTAAGGGTGTTCAATACATAACAAAGCTAACAACATTACATTACACTAACAAGTTTCAACCTATGACGAAACATAAAGCGCGAAGGTAAAAATGTTAAGCACCAGCAAGCAAGTTAAGCTTGAAATTAAAAACAAAATGTTATAAAAACGTTCATAATAACAAGCTTGTATGTAGGCACTAAAACAAATACAAACATTTAATTTCTTCTGCACATGTAACAATTCTCAACCACTTACAGAGATACACAGTAAAAAAAAAGTCCATCATTTTGTACACAGTTTTAAATAGGTGCAAAAATCGATGTCGACTCACATCAATCCAAATATCTAAATTTAAGTGACCAGCTACAATAATAATTGCAAAAATTGACATTGCGTAAAGTCAAAATAAGATAGCTTTCGTATTTGCCATAAACTTAGTAATTTTGTTCTAATAAATCCAAGATATAATTAAATTAACTGTTTTTCTTCTAGCTTAGAATAAATAAAATAAAAATCCTTGTCAAATTCAGTATTGATCCTTCAAACAAAATATTATTTTTCCCCACGCTCTTCTAAATGTATTAGATGTAACAAACAACAAAGTCGACAATCGCTTTTTAACAGTAGGATGGCTATAGTTTTTTTTTGTTTCTACATGGCAATTTTTTACTGAAAAGTTTTTTTTCTGAAAATTTCTAATTTAATCTAGGCAGGGAAAAAAAAGGAACCCCACTATTTTAATGTATTATATTTCTAAAAATGTATTATTAAAATTATTACTAAGGAAAAATGTAAATAAGATACATCTGAATGTAACTGTGCAGTAAAATGAAATAAATAACGAGAAGACAAGATTTGTCAAGACTACCGAGATAAGAATATTCCATTAAAAAGACGAGACGTTTTATCTAAGAAACAAAAAGAATCTTTCAAACTACACATCACATCTTGTGTTGCCCATAGCAACAGCTAATGGCCTTAATACATCCGTTTACTCCAATTCAATTAACGTAGTATTTTTTATACTCGTCCAATAAGCTGAGTGTGACAGTTCATAGGCATGATGGACTTAATCTATATGTCAATACTGTACTGTTGCTCTTGAGGCTGGTGACAACTTGATGCTGGGAGAGTACGGCATTCTATTTCATTGTATACAGTTATGCGCAGGCTCTAAATCGATAATTTTTAAAGTAAAAACAGAAGAAGTAATTGTAAAGCATATTTTTTGAGATATTGGAAGCTGTTGTTAACAAATATTTTTAAAAAATGTTTTATTGTTATCGGGATAAATTGTTATAGAATCAACTCTGCTGCTTCATGTATAGTACTCCACCGTAAAGGCTCTCTTCTAGCTTGTGTTTTACGTGTTGTATACCACACAGTGAAGATGTATAGGGGAGAATGTAAAGGCTGCTAGAAAAGTTTCCCACAGATTCAACTGAAATGGGCTAGCCATGCATGATTATGTTTGCTGGGTTCTAGAGTAGCCGCACGTTAAGCACCAGGGACAGGGGGGAGCAAGGGAGATAAAAGAAAGACTAGCCCCGCGTAAAAAATTAAAAGGCTGCAAATATTTTTTTTTCAAAGCACGCCTGGGATCAACTACTTGGCACAAAGCTGCAACGAGATGTGAACGTTGGCAAGCTGAGCGAATAAAATCATTGACTGCATGGGGGGAATCTAAGTTTTTAAAAGATGAATATTAATATCTGGGGACGGTTGGGTGGTGGAGGGGGGGGGGAGATCAAAGAAAAAATAATGTGGATGGTTGTGTCTACATGTTTTGTCAATAAATCTTTGATTGTTTAGAAGCACAGTTAATCAAGTCAGTATTTTGTAATATGATGTATTGTATTAGTGGTCTTGATTAGTTTATGTTTTACTACGATGATTAGACCAATTGAAACAACTTCATACGAAGGTATGGCTTGAATCTGATTTCCCATCTGACTTTATTAGTAAAATGCTGCTTGCTTATACACTATCGCTTCAATCACTTCAATCCCCAAACTAAAACTCCAAGATAAACCGAGTTAAAAAGCTCATTCAAAAAAATAAAAATAAAGCTATTGTGGCAGAGAGAAAATCAATACAAGTCTGTCATAGATACAAGTCGTCAACTTAATTTTTTCGAAGGCAGTTGAATAATTGACACGTTTCTGTGTCACGTTGCAAAGATGTGTTGAATGGTCTTGTAGAACAGCCAGATATTTGTGTCACGGTGCAAGCAAAGATGTGTTGCATGGTCTTGTAGAACAGCCAGATATTTGTGTCACGGTGCAAGCAAAGATGTGTTGCATGGTCTTGTAGTAGAACAGCCAGATATTTGTGTCACGGTGCAAGCATAGCTGTGTTGTATGGTCTTGTAGAACAGCCAGATATTTCTGTCACGGTGCAAGCAAAGATGTGTTGTATGGTCTTGTAGTAGAACAGCCAGATATTTCTGTCATGGTGAAAGCAAAGATGTGTTGTATGGTCTTGTAGTAGAACAGCCAGATATTTGTGTCACGGTGCAAGCATAGCTGTGTTGTATGGTCTTGTAGTAGAACAGCCAGATATTTGTGTCACGGTGCAAGCAAAGATGTGTTGTATGGTCTTGTAGAACAGCCAGATATTTGTGTCACGATGCAAGCAAAGATGTGTTGTATGGTCTTGTAGTAGAACAGCCAGATATTTGTGTCACGGTGCAAAGATGTGTTGTATGGTCTTGTAGAACAGCTAGATATTTGTGTCACGTTGCAAAGATGTGTTGTATGGTCTTGTAGAACAGCCAGATATTTGTGTCACGGTGCAAGCAAAGATGTGTTGTATGGTCTTGTAGAACAGCCAGATATTTGTGTCACGGTGCAAAGATGTGTTGTATGGTCTTGTAGAACAGCCAGATATTTATGTCACGGTGCAAAGATATGTTGTATGGTCTTGTAGAACAGCCAGATATTTGTGTCACGGTGCAAAGATGTGTTGTATGGTCTTGTAGAACAGCCAGATATTTATGTCACGTTGCAAGCAAAGATGTGTTGAATGGTCTTGTAGAACAGCCAGATATTTGTGTCACGGTGCAAGTAAAGATGTGTTGTATGGTTTTGTAGAACAGCCAGATATTTATGTCACGTTGCAAGCAAAGATGTGTTGAATGGTCTTGTAGAACAGCCAGATATTTGTGTCACGGTGCAAAGATGTGTTGTATCGTCCGGTAGAACAGCCAGATATGTATGTAACGTTGCAAGCATAGATGTGTTGTATGGTCTTTAGAACAGCCAGATATTTGTGTCACGTTGCAAAGATGTGTTGTATGGTCTTGTAGAACAGCCAGATATTTGTGTCACGGTGCAAGCAAAGATGTGTTGTACGGTCTTGTAGAACAGCCAGATATGTATGTCACGTAGGAAGCATAGCTGTGTTGTATGGTCTTGTAGACGAGAGAGAGACCATGTGTTGTATAGATCAATGGACTCGGGTACTTTAGTCCTACACATAAATGGAGTAACTAGATTGTCTACCACATGAGCACCGATGGGAGCTGCTGGCCTCAACAAGAAAGGCAATAACGACAAGACCACATTCATTAGCCAACGTCGGGGGAAATGGGAGGGTTAGGACACCAGCCTGGGCTTCACTGGTCCTACACACCGGCGACAAATGAAATTTATACAGCGTTGCCATGAAAATAACTAGAGGTATTCAACAAAAAAGCTTTCAGCTGGAAAAAAAAAGTGTAGTGAGTCTCTTCAATGTTGGTCGATGTCAAACGTAAATGGAAAAAAAAGCAGGTTGAAAGACTAGAGCTGTGGAGATACTGCATATTTGCAAATGTCATGTGAGAAATCCTTTTTAAGGCAAGACAAGAGAAATTGATATCGCCTTGATATCAAAATTGACTCGTATATTTTGTTTACTAAGGCCGTATTTAGTATTTTATAGAAAGGTTGTTTGTAAAACTTAAAATGAAGTAGTAAAAGTTAGCTAAAACGCATTACACGCCTAGTTTAGAACATCCATCTTTTGGGGCTACATAAACTTTCGGCAGCATCACATAAAAAACATACTCTTAATGGTTAGAGATTGCTAAAACAGGACACAGAGTCCTGTATGGCGTTTAATTGAAAACTATACAAGCCAAGATCGCATCAGGCTATAGACAAGTATCTCTCGAACTTGAACGGACAGAGAAGTTCAGTGTTTAGAGCTGGCTGTCTGGCTGTCAGATTCTGACTTGGTTTATTCCAAGACGGGCTCTTTACAATGTATTTATGTCAGGGTTCTGTATCAGATAAATCTAAGGGATGGGTGAGGGGCAAACTGGTCTCATTCATGGGGAATCATGATATCAAAATAACTTTAGATCTAAATACTCTGTTGTATATCAGGGTAGGGGAGAGAGAGAGAGATAGGGAGGGGGGGGGGGGGGGCAAGAGAAGGAGTTAGAGAGAGAGAGAGAGAGAGTGAGAGAGAGTTTCTATAAATCCAAAAAAATCACGATCTCTTACAATTCATAACATGAATAAGGATGTGTGAAATTTGAACGACTAATCCGGTAACAAAATATCGACACCATCGAATGTTGGTAGACCAATAAAGTAATTTTGTCTTACAATTAGAATAGGGTATTTCAGATAAATTGGCGCAGTAATCTGTAAATGTATGGGGAGGGATGTGTTCGCAGTTCTATTAGATATTCCCCAACCTCATCTGCTTACATTCCGAGCTTGTGATGAACAATTATAACGATACTTCTAACGGCTGTATGGGGAGGGATGTGTTCGCAGTTCTATTAGATATTCCCCAACCTCATCTGCTTACATTCCGAGCTTGTGATGAACAATTATAACGATACTTCTCACCAGGAATAGATCGATGATCGCCAGGAAGCCATTAAATTGAGTTGGGATATCATTTACTAGTCATTTGACAGTGGGTTTTTTTTTTGGTTTGGAAATTACTCTGTTTCATTACAAATAATAAACTAATTAAAACATATTATTAACATATTAATATAAAGGAATTACTATTATTTATACAGAAAACGTTGCTAACTTTTAAGTTAAAAGGTACAATACAAAGAAAATTACAAGTTTGTCGATCAATCAATATTCTATTGTAATGCTCCTATACTTAGTCTTAATGCCCTGGCTTAGTTTCTCTGTTAAGAGCATGTGTAAAAGCCCCATTTTCTTACTGCTTACCAGCAAGGCTGCTGTTAAAGTGACATTGTTCTGAAGGATTTGACATTTATAAAAGTCAAGCTTTCCTTCGACGATGTGGGAGAAGATCAATAAGGTCGTGGAGTTTGACGAAGAATCTGCCAGTTCAAAATGCAAGCACACCTTGTTTTTTCTTTCCTTTTTTGACACTCGGAGATGCCCGCGTGCATTCATTTGTCCATTAAGATAGGAGAATGCTGAAGATCACCCCTCTTCGAGGTGACAAATCGAATTGGCCCAACACGGTATAGTACAGAATTTTTTATCACCAGACAAATCGATCAATGACTCATGATGTTTTGCACGTGATTTTATTTTTAAAAAAATTTCTAGTTTGTAAGGTTGGATGGATGGGGCTATATCATTTTACTTTAACATAGCTTGTGCAATTCATACAAGATATCGAGTTACTAAAAATATTTAAAAAAATGCTCAAACTTTTTAAAAAATTGTGCTTTAGTTAAAGTGTCTCGATCTAAGGAAAAACAAAACTAATTATACAACTTGTAGAATGACAAATTTATAAGATAAAAACAAACTATTATCAGTGGCGTGATGACAATGCAATTAACATTCTAATCATGTTATGACATCACGCGCAGACAGCTTTCATAAACGAGACACAGCGATGAGTGGTGAGTAAATAATGAATGAGCAGCACGCTACTCACCTCTCCTTCAGACTTCTGACGCAGCAAAGACTTGCGTAGGTGTGTCAGGTCGTCGATGATCGAGGCCAGACTGGTCCTAGAGCGACGACGCTCATCGTCGTTGCTGTTGACTTTAAGCATCCCCAAGCTAGCGTAGCCACCAACCCCCAGCCGGTTTCCACTGATAATCGTCATCCATAAGCCTAACACGACAGCCTGCTTGCATGGCGTTTCTTTCTCACACCCATGGCTCGTGTACAGAGATTTTCACAGCGGTGCAACTATCGACGTGCCGTTTTTACTTCAGTAGAGATTGATCTCTAGAATCCCATCACGAATTAAGTTGCCAGAAGCAACGATGAAGATAAAATGTCTCAGGGTTCACTAAATTGTTATAACAATCTACATATCCACTGTAGATTGATTTGAGAATTTAAACGACTGATAACACAACCAGGGAAGCTTAATGCTCAGCAATTCATGAGCAAAAACACAGTATACACGAGGGTATTGAAATAGCACAGCTATTGGCAAGGTTTCATTACAATAACGTGTCCCTATTCTGACGGCAATTTAAAAACCGTTAGGGCAACATACACATTAAAAACAGTGATAACAAAAAGAAATGACATATGTTTTTTTTTTTACAATTTCTTACTTATTGATTTCCTATAAATGAAATAAAACCAGGCATCTAGCCGAACAATAACTTGAACAGCTCGCACAGTAGGCAAATACCAAACTCCGGGTTGGAGTACGGTCTAACGGAAGACAGATAATACAATGCGCACTCACTGAGCAGTTTCCGAGAACAGAAATGAACCCGAGTGTAAGCCGTGATCGAAGTTTGTCTGGGGAGAAAAGGCCGTCACGACATCGCAGTTGACATTTGAACTCGACACGCCAGGACAAAAAAATAAAATGGTCCCCGAAATCGCCGTTGCTCTTGATCAATTTGTCAACCAGATGACGAAAATCGATAGCCGGCGGTATTTCAAGGTCAAAGTTTTCAAGTCGTAAATTTGCCAACGAGTGGTGCTTTCTGGTGTTTATATTGGCTGGCTAAACAACGTGAAGTGTGCCCACCCATTCCGTTTCCCTATTAATTATTAAGAGGGATGACTCCCAAAATGGTCCATTTTTCGCCAGAAATCCTAGACAAAAGTTAACAGGTTGTCTTTTAATTATTCGTTACTTTAAAATGGGTTCGTTTGACTCTTTGTAAACCATTCATATATTGTTTTTTTTTTTTTAATGGAACACTCGTATTTTTCTACACACAGTTTAAAGAATCGTATAATCTACACTATTAGAGAAGAAAACTAAATAATACACTTTTTCAACAGATCAAAGTAATTCAGTATTTAAAATAGACCGTACTTTGACTAGTTTGAAAAGGTGCAATATTTATTAGATATCGTAATTTCGGTGAAACATAGACACATTTTGATATCTCGCTAAAACTATGATTACATAAATCCTTTTAGTGTGTAAAGTACGATGCATTGTGTTATATAAAATCAGAAACACGTTAAATGTGGACTAGTGTTATTGAAATTTTAAAAGTGATTCATCTAAGTACAAGGCACAGTTTTTCTCCGTGACCTAAGGGGCAATTTACAAAGCGGGAGGTGTATAACATTTGGCATAGGCCCAGACATCGAGAACAGAACACAAGGAAAAGTATCGAGCTCAGTGAGATGGTGAAAACTGACCACGAGTGACCACGGCCTTATACAGCCCATACATTTTTTAAATAGGCGTCAACAACACTTCAGGACAGGTGCGTGACAAGCCGTATAATTTCTTTACATAAACATTAAATACTTTCATGAAAAAAAATAAAGAAAAATTTTCAGCCGTAGTTGATACTACTTCGAATAAACACTCATTTAACTTTGCATATGCAGAGATATCCAGCAAGGAAAATTATAGGTCACCCTGTACCACTTCCTTATTATAAAAGACAATGCATTTGTTTAAAAGGTCTTCATTAATTAAATCTGTCGCGATAAATTAGAATAAAAGTCATGGGCACTTGATCGATTCAAGTATCAATCAAACATTTTAAGATTGGTGTTTTTCCTACTACTGTTGTGTTTGTAGGATATACATTTGTAACAATACGTTACAGCGGCTATTGAGATACATGCATTATGAATATAACTAATATAATATGCATTCCTTTAATGCGCCACCAAGAGAAAGGGCAAGGTGGAGGAAGATAGTAAAAAAAAATGTACATTAGTTTGTGAAATACACATTTACGAGCAGCAAGTAAAAATAGCAGGGCTCAACAACCTAGCCACGGAACGTCTTGCTAAGAATAAAAGGAAACAGCCGCCATAAAATTGTCATAAAGTATATCAGACGGAAGCGGCGTCCAACAGCGATACGGTCTTGTTTATTGTGGCTGGGCTTCTAGACCATACAATACTAGATCCTAGTATGCTGCTGCGCTGTAAAATCAATACATCTAGACATAACCACATATTTGATTCTCAGCCGAGCAACTGTGTTGGAATATTACAAAAAAGTATTACATATTGATGTGAGTTATTCCATGAAAACGTTTATATCGTGCTTAGGATACGTTTTAGGGGAGGTGATACAGCCATGGACCGGTAGCTACATACCACATTTCCCTTTTAACGGCACATAACGTTTCCTCAATTATTATGGTCGATTAAGTTTCAGCATTCATGGGTGGAAATATTAGACTGAAAAAAAAAAGAATTTTTCCGTTTATTTTGAAGAATATTTTTGCAGTAAGTATTCTGTGTAGTAAGACTGGACTGAGGAAAAAGTTCTTCCATTGATCTCTCATTGGTAAAGGTTATTAGAGCTGTGTTAGGAGACGCGCAGTAGAAAAGAGCCAATAAATCCTAGTTTAGGTTTACCGTTAGCACTTAAATCCCAATCCCCCCTGAGGTTTAAGGTAAGAGCCGGCAAAGTGATGCTGGGTAATTTCTGCTGACCGCCCCATCTCCATTGTCTATGAGGTTTTTTGAGCAACTTGCTTTCTGGCTATTGATTAATTGACCCGAGGCAGGAACAAGCCTGTACAAAGCTATAACTCAACAAAAACGTATGTGGCTGGCTGGACAATACTGATTGCAACGCACCTAAAGCCCTTTTTAAAATATGTTGTTTTTTTCTTCTCCTCCATACACGTATACTTTGATTAAGAATTCTTAATCACATTTCCAATCGCAAAAAAACCTGCTCACGCAATTAGCTGGACGTCCGATCGCACATTATAAAACTAATTATTCTTTGATTGCTGCCTTAAGCCGATTTGACCCATGGCTCCTGATTGGGCCGCGTTAAAATAACGTTTTTCCCCCTTCATCATTTAGCTAACATCCACCACGATCCGGTTCGCTTCTATAAAATCTATAAACTTTTTCCTCCACTCAAATTGAACTAATAGATCTAGGTGTGTGGCCAATGAGGTTTAGAGATAAAATATTTCATTACTTACAACCGAATTTTTATTTAAGCTTAATTAACTTTCGTTTTTCAGAAAAATGCTAGAAGTATATACTATAATAAACAGCAAATTAAACTGCTATACTGAGTTTGAAATGACAAGCTACTTTCACACAAACATCGTTCTAAAAGAAAGAGAAGAGGAATTTTTTTCCAAAATTTTATATATATATATATATATATATATATATATATATATATATATATATATATATATATATATATATATATATATATATATATATATATATATATATATATATATATATATATATATATATATATATGCATACATACACACAAAAGCCCATTTGTTCCTGTTATCGTGAGCCAGTAATAGATACGACGACCTGAGAGAGAACTATTCTTACCCAAAGCAAGTTATTAACCCCATAACTAGGCTTAGAGCTTTTAGCCCCCAGAGATATCACCTTTTTAGTCACTCTCAACATAGTTTTGTCAGTCCACAATGGCTTCCGGAGTCGTAGGATAATGGTTTTTCAAATATCTCGTATCGGTTTACTCACAAAAATGCTTCAATGCTCGCCTCATTATTTCGCTTTTGCAGCTCGGACATAATGACTCTTGAGGCAGGCTACCCCAGGCTCCATTACAAAAGAGGAATGTTTGAGCTGCCATTAATTTTCGGCTTTG
Source organism: Physella acuta (assembly GCF_028476545.2). Classification (NCBI taxonomy): domain Eukaryota; kingdom Metazoa; phylum Mollusca; class Gastropoda; family Physidae; genus Physella; species Physella acuta. Next base: position 758,785 of record NW_026731844.1, on the reverse strand, counting down.
ACAAACGAAAGCTAAGGGAAAATTGCAACGTTGACAAGCCAGCGCAAAGCGGTATAAAACAAGCTTAGCTGCACAATGGATTGTTATAAAACAATTTGAAAACAACAGCTATCGGTGGATTTAGTAGTAAAGAAAACTGAGCAGATCTTGTAAGTCGTTTATCTAAACCACATCTGCTGACAACTTTCATACAACAGATGTTTCTAGAACTTTAAATGACAACACGACCGAATGTTTTTAACACCCCCACTCTGAAAATGACAAGTTTAACAAACGTTTTTCAAGCTAAATCTCTAGAGTGAAATCAGATATAATCATGCAAATAGTTTTAGTTTATTCGGATAAGCAAATATTTCAAGCAGTCAAGTCATAGCAGCAGCAAGAATATATTATCATAAGACAGAGAACTTTACACTATTCTCATATTAACGTTTCTCAAGCTAATATTGAAATGAAATTCGATAGCCCGAAAGAGAAAAAAAAAACACTAATGGAAATATAGTTGGGAATTTTGAAACAAAACTGGAGATCAATAATCCTGGCCAATCATCAATGACAAAGAATGGGAACATGATTATGTACAGCACAAATAAAGCCACAGAACACGCTGGGCAGACACAAATCTGATAAAAGCACAGGGAAAAAAGGGCGGCGACTGACTGAGTGTTGAACAATGGTTACTAATTGAAGAAAAAAAACAAGGGAGGGAGATGGCATCATCGACACTTCAAAGGAGGCTGAAAAAGGTCATAATGGAGGGGCTTTAGAGGATAGTGTTGCTATCAGTGCATGACGTATCTAGAACATTTGACTATATTTTGGATTTTTAAAAAATCAATAAGACAACAGGGACATCGGGGTGATTGGGAGAGGGGGTAGGTTTTTACTCATGAAGCAATGACGATTTCAATGGTTCTTAAATCTTTCATAGCCTTGACTGATTTGCCCTATAGCAATCAAATTTCATTCGTTAATAAAAAACACATTTATTAAAGTTGACAATCGAAATTGAACACCCAGTTTAGAAGACAGTCGTTGGCAACCTCTCGAGAAACTCTCACAACCTTCTTGAATTGTGTCCGCGCTGTCGAATGTTTGATGGACACTTGGCTCTAGGGCAGGGAGAAAACAATGAAGTACGGTACATTGTTATAAAGAATCAACACAAAGAACACAAAGAACACATCTTTTAGTTAGGCATTTGAAAAATGATGGGCGTGCGTACAGCTCAAGGTAAAACAACAACCCAGGGCACTGCACTTATTGGTTTGAGAGAAGAAGAAAAAACTCATTAGAATAATTTTTGTCTGAATATTTACATTGACGCAAAGCTTGATAGAGCTTATGATTACGTCAGAAAGATGAGAGTTTAAAATAATCGCTTCTGTTGACATCACGCTGGTCGGAGTAATGATTTTATTTTTTAAAAATCCATCATCGAATGGCAGGGAGAATTCCAACAGAAATTACCGTGTTCCAAAAACAATAGCCGCTTATACGGGTGTAGCGAGTGGATTTCAAGAAGACCCGGTTTTTATAATGGATGAAGTATAAAAGGAACAATCAATAACTACTGTTTTAAACATGAATGATTTCCGTTCTCCGATAATACAATAAAGTCCCATATATGTGTTGTTTCTAAAGGCTGGAAAAGGTAAGTTATAAAAGAGAGTGGTCCTGGTATTAAGCATTTATAAGAAAGAAGGGAAAGGCTCTCTCAATTTTGATACATTCGATCAAATGAATAGTAATAAACGCTTCAAGTAACATACCGCGTTGTTTATAAAATATGTATACACAGTAGTTCCATACCGGCAACCAAGCCTGAAAGAGCGCATTTTGTAAAGAACAAAACTGCTTCAATAAACTGAAGGAAAAAAGTAATAGTGAAACTTCCTTGAAAATATATGTTAATGATTACGGAGCTACACATTAGGAAATATTACAAGTTTTCCTTTATAATGCGTCTAATAGTAAAACAAAACCAATAGCCTGTGAATAGAAGATACTGATAAGCCCAAGATGAAACACCTTGGATATAAATATACAGTAAAATATAATCCCTGGTGATAAAGAAAATATGTATAACACAGCAGAAAACGAGAATGGAGAAGAGCTCAAGAGCTAAGCAAATTAAGCAAAAACAGCCAAGATGGAAGGGGGCTTTGGAGGTGTGGCATTGTGCCACTTTACTCAATAATGAGTCCACGTGAAAAATAAAAACCTGCATGCTCTTACATGCATTAAAATACATTTTCTTTAGTACACAGTAATTCGCAAAGATAATCTCCTTATATAAGCAAGAGTTAACTCCGCGACGGTCAATTTAAAAACATTCCAACAGGTTTACAGAATTTTTGGCTATTATTGCTTTAAAATCTACTTTTTAAAATTCTTTCTATTGCAAACTTTAATATTCTTTTACAGTTTAAGCAATTAATTAAATATCCAAACATGTCATAATATATAGAAAATTAAATTGAAATGAGATACACGCCTACAACCAAAACTAGAAAAAAATCCGTTCCATAAGTGGATCAAAAATTGATTGCAATATTCCGTCCAGACATGACGACAGGCAATCAGTCAAGATAAATACAAGCTTGTAAAAGTGCTGCTGGTCACAAAACTGATGAAGCGCCAGAACGCACATCTCTAAACAAAGCAAGAACATTTGGCGCCGGTCACTGCCTTATTAGTTTACATCACGTAATAACTAATCCCCACCGGCGACTTAGTGTTCGTCAAAATCACAAACTGCGTTAGGTTTCCATCTGAAAAACTTAACATTGTTATAAAACATCGAGGCAAAAGGGAAACTTATAATACAGCAGCGGTGAAACTATACACACATACAACATTGTTATAAAACATCGAGGCAAAAGGGAAACTTATAATACAGCAGCACTGAAGCAATAGACACATACAACATTGTTATAAAACATCGAGGCAAAAGGGAAACTTATAATACAGCAGCACTGAAGCAATAGACACATACAACATTGTTATAAAACATCGAGGCAAAAGGGAAACTTATAATACAGCAGCACTGAAGCAATAGACACATACAACATTGTTATAAAACATCGAGGCAAAAGGGAAACTTATAATACAGCAGCACTGAAGCTATACACACATACAACATTGTTTTGAACCATCGAGGCAAAAGGGAAACTTATAATACAGCAGCACTGAAGCTATACACATATACAACATTGTTTTAAAATATCGAGCCAAAAGGGAAACTTATAATACAGCAGCACTGAAGCTATACACATATACAACATTGTTTTAAAATATCGAGCCAAAAGGGAAACTTATAATACAGCAGCAGTGAAGCTATACACACATACAACATTGTTTTGAACCATCGAGGCAAAAGGGAAACTTATAATACAGCAGCACTGAAGCTATATACACACAACATTGTTATAAAATTTGGAAGGAAGTAGGAACTACAACTTTAGATATACGCACGCACGCACAGAAATACACACACATAATAAAATATCTCAAATAGGCATTTTAAAAAAAAAGATAATTGAAGAATAAACTAAAACTCCGATAATGGGAGTTAATCAACACGAAATCTTTGATCATACGTTCGTTTGTCATGAAATAATCTGGTTTAATCAATTATTTTGTGTGATCATGCAACATTAAAAATCAAAGCAACATGCTTTCCACTTGGAATCCAAAGCCTATAGATCTAGAATCTAGATAGTCCTATCGCAAACTAACAGCAAGACAGTTAAATCAGCATTCATGTTCATTCCGACCTAAACTTGCACATGGTGACGGCGAGACAGATTAAGGTAATTTAATTAAAGTTTAAAGAGAAAACGAAGGAGAATGGCTATGGAGAACATGTTACACTGGTGAAGCCGCTTAGTCCAGACTACTCTACATATACTAGACTTTTAAAATAGTAGACCTATATCAAGGAATATTTTCATTTAAAAAGTAATATGTGAACTTAATCTACATGCACTTTTTAAAAACAATAACATTTTGTTAAATAATATTCATTTTAGTACTGTCTTTTTTCGCCAAAAGTTGACTAGCTTTAAAACAATTAAACGAAAGCAGATCGTGATTTTAGAAAAGTTGTATGTCTTTATTATTTAAAAACTCATTTTTGGCAATTAAAAATGTCGCTACTATAGTTGGCATCAAAGAAGCCCTTAACGACACTGTTAATAAAATAAGCTTCTATTAAATAATATTTGATAGGGATACTTGAAAAAATAAATGTGCAAGATCACGAAACCAAAGAGCACACATATTTACTTGACGCTTGTGCTTTTAGCGCAGTGTTTCTTGGCCGAACCCTACCATATGTGCATTCACCGAACCCTTCATGAAAGTATCGTCCGCACTGAGAAATTCCGATCGTGAATCATGAGTCGGGTGTGTGTCTTGACCTCCGCCGAACCCATGAGACGGACTTACCAAACCCCCTGGGATTCGGTCGAACCCAGGTTAAAACCACGGTTATAGCGAATACAAAAATAAATACATATTTTGCCCTGGGATTACTTCTGATATATTATCTAATACTGATTAAAGCAAATCAGTCGACATTATTTCTGGTGTTGTTAATGTCATCCAACAAAGAAACAAGGGGTCAACATGGACAAAGCAAATATATTCATGTTATACAAGACAAAATGAGGGATGCGTCTAATATGCATTACATAAATATAAAGCTCAAATGTCGTTAATTTCCTGGTTTCGACATGGTAAGCTAAATAAGCGACATCTGTTTTTGGAATTGCAGTGTGGAATATAAAAGCCTATATGTGTATCTTTACAACTTTCAACAGCGCCACCAACAAAAATAAAGGGCAAAGAAAACAAAAACAATACAGCCTTTTCTGCCAACCTTTAAATTTCAAGCATGGGGATTTAGAATTGTATTTTTAACTGAGAAATTTATTTTTTATTACCTTAAAAAAACACCCAGCCATGTTAAGTTACCTTAAAATATACGGAAATAAAATGGCTTAGACATATTTCGGTTAATTTAGTTGACAGATTTTCACGATCCTGTCAATTATAAGGTACAGCTATATAAAAATACGTCATTTTTATCATTCACTCTCCCTCCCTCTCTCTCTCTCTCTCTCTCTCTCGATAAACACAGCTCTTTATTCTCCCCCCCCCCTACCCCCACGGTCTTTCAGTACTTATTACAAAGGAGTACTCAGTGTTAAAGCAGCGTGTACTGTATATATTTACGTTGTTCTACCTATGCCTCGATCGCGTTTAAAGCGGCGAATACAGCAATGAATACAAATCTACACTTATCAGAGCTGCTGAAATTCCCCCATCTTTTAACATGTGTAAACGTTTGTATTTGTTTGTATCAACACTTATGCCAGTATTTCTACCCCTTCATCAAATTCACGCTTTATCTCTATGTAAACATGTTTGTACGCCATAAAAAAAAAAGATTCGATTCGGTCTAAAAACTAACATGTTGTGTGCAGGTAGAAAATGTCAGCTTGTAAGCTACAGTGTCAACCACGTGTTGTAGACTGGTATATCAGACAAACATATCAACATTGTACAGTGTCAACACACTGTTGTAGACTGGTATATCAGACAAACATATCAACATTGCACGCTACAGTGTCAACCACGTGTTGTAAGCTGGTATATCAGACAAACATATCAACATTGCACGCTACAGTGTCAACCACGTGTTGTAAGCTGGTATATCAGACAAACATATCAACTTTGCACGCTACAGTGTCAACCACGTGTTGTAAGCTGGTATATCAGACAAACATATCAACATTGCACGCTACAGTGTCAACCACGTGTTGTAAGCTGGTATATCAGACAAACATATCAACTTTGCACGCTACAGTGTCAACCACGTGTTGTAAGCTGGTATATCAGACAAACATATCAACATTGCACGCTACAGTGTCAACAAAGTGTTGTAGACTGGTATATCAGACAAACATATCAACATTGCACGCTACAGTGTCAACAAAGTGTTGTAGACTGGTATATCAGACAAACATATCAACATTGTACAGTGTCAACACACTGTTGTAGACTGGTATATCAGACAAACATATCAACATTGCACGCTACAGTGTCAACAAAGTGTTGTAGACTGGTATATCAGACAAACATATCAACATTGCACAGTGTCAACAAAGTGTTGTAGACTGGTATATCAGACAAACATATCAACATTGCACGTTACAGTGTCAACAAAGTGTTGTAGACTGGTATATCAGACAAACATATCAACATTGCACGCTACAGTGTCAACACACTGTTGTAGACTGGTATATCAGACAAACATATCAACATTGTACAGTGTCAACACACTGTTGTAGACTGGTATATCAGACAAACATAACATTGTACAGTGTCAACAAAGTGTTGTAGACTGGTATATCAGACAAACATATCAACGTTGAACGCTACAGTGTCAACCACGTGTTGTAGACTGGTATATCAGACAAACATATCAACATTGCACGTTACAGTGTCAATAAAGTGTTGTAGACTGGTATATCAGACAAACATATCAACATTGTACAGTGTCAACACACTGTTGTAGACTGGTATATCAGACAAACATATCAACATTGTACAGTGTCAACACACTGTTGTAGACTGGTATATCAGACAAACATAACATTGTACAGTGTCAACAAAGTGTTGTAGACTGGTATATCAGACAAACATATCAACGTTGAACGCTACAGTGTCAACCACGTGTTGTAGACTGGTATATCAGACAAACATATCAACATTGCACGTTACAGTGTCAATAAAGTGTTGTAGACTGGTATATCAGACAAACATATCAACATTGTACAGTGTCAACAAAGTGTTGTAGACTGGTATATCAGACAAACATATCAACATTGCACGCTACAGTGTCAACAAAGTGTTGTAGACTGGTATATCAGACAAAAACATATCAACATTGTACAGGGTCAACAAAGTGTTGTAGACTGGTATATCAGACAAACATATCAACATTGCACGCTACAGTGTCAACCACGTGTTGTAGACTGGTATATCAGACAAACATATCAACATTGTACAGTGTCAACAAAGTGTTGTAGACTGGTATATCAGACAAACATATCAACATTGCACGCTACAGTGTCAACAAAGTGTTGTAGACTGGTATGTCAGACAAACATATCAACATTGTACAGTGTCAACACACTGTTGTAGACTGGTATATCAGACAAACATATCAACATTGCACAGTGTCAACAAAGTGTTGTAGACTGGTATATCAGACAAACATAACATTGTACAGTGTCAACAAAGTGTTGTAAGCTGGTATATCAGACAAACATATCAACATTGCACGCTACAGTGTCAACCACGTGTTGTAAGCTGGTATATCAGACAAACATATCAACTTTGCACGCTACAGTGTCAACAAAGTGTTGTAGACTGGTATATCAGACAAACATATCAACATTGCACGCACGTGTGATGAAATTAAGCTGCCTGGAGCACGAATTTCCCGGGTAAGTCGAAGATAATAGCTTTCTATAATGGACAAATGACAACACCGCTCTCGCACGCATTCTCCTTCAGCTTAAGTTAAAATCTCATGCCTTACTGTGTTCAATTTCTCGCTATCTATTTACTGTCTGACATTTGCACATGTCTGAGCATAAATATACATATGTTTATCTCGCGAAAGTTAAAATCTCATTCTTTTTTTGTTCATTTTCTCGCTATATATTAGCTATCTGACATATGCACATGTTTGAGCATAAATATACATATATTTATCAAGCGAAAGTTAAAATCTCATTCTTTTTTCGTTCAATTTCTCGCTATTTGCTATCTGACATTTGCACATGTTTGAGCATAAATACAACTATATTTCTCACGCGAAAGCTAAAATCTCATGCCTTTCTGTTTCCCATTAACCGTGTTGATGAGATCCGTGCACATGTCGGATCACTAGTAACACACGTCCAGCGTGATCCCAATTTTAGTGTGTGAGATTAGAATAACTTTAGAACCCTTGGGATAGTGCTTTTATGAGTTGAGTTTGGGCCCATTGTTCAGGTTTTCCCCATTAGTGAAGGGGGAGGAAAAAGTGTCTTTTAGCCTCAAGCTCTAGCGAAGGAGAGAGTTAATAAACATCGTCAAACCTGTTAGAGCGTGTACTTTAAAAAAAAATAGACCCCGGACAAAACAGACGTAACTAAGGGATATTCTAATTTAGACAAACTGAATATGAGACAACAGGCGCAGAACCGCTGGTGTTGGAAAACTCGAGAATCAGACTTAATTAGCTACACAAGCACAAAGAGGTTAATTAGTCAGTCCGTATGTTTGAACTACGATGGATTTTTAAAATTAACTTTTTCAATTATGGTGCCAAATTTCTGTGCGTGCATATATATATATATATATATATATATATATATATATATATATATATACATATATATATATATACACACACATATATATATATAAACATATATATATGTATATATACATACATATATATGATATATATTTATAGAGCATTATCTTTTTTGAAATAACGTAATCTCTACATTGATAATAACTATTTCCTCACACTGTATGAAGGCATATAAAAAAAAACAAATGATAGAATGATTATAGCCAATGTAAGAGCAGTTAGAGAACGCATGAAAATCTGTAAGTGGTTCCATTTTCCAAATGTAACGTTCGTGCCCAGGATCAATAATATATTATTCTCCTGGCAACTTCTCAAACATCGCTGTATACACGCGCAGAAAAAACAACAATCTTAATTTAAATTAAAACTGCTTTCAAACATTATATTTGCAACATCCGATGCTAAAAAACCAATAAATCGATATATTCATAAAATTTATAAAAAAAACAGCGTTACGCCTTAATAGAAGTAAAATGAAGACCGAACAAGGGGAAAAATCAATGGAAAATGTTTCCTAGAGTCAGCGTAAAGACATAGGACTGTAGGATCAACTCAGCTTCATTAGGTTACCTGTCTGCCAGCTGTCCCTTTAAACATCAATTATTCAAACGACGCTACCACTCTGGTTTAACTAACGACTTCACGCCATACTTAAAGTGCGTAGTTTAAAAGGGCGAAGCAATAAGTATATAATTTATAAACTGCTGTACAAAATACTGAGATCGCAAATTAAAAAAACCAAAGAACATTTCGATTTGTGATGCTTTAAAAATCATAAAATTGTTGTTGTTGATGATGATAAAAATAAAAATATTATTAATAATAATAATAATCATAATAATAGTAATAATAAATAATAATAATAATAGGGAATAATAATAAAATACACTTGTTATGACGTAGATTTGTTTAGGTAGGGATCATTGATTAATTTCGCTCAGTGTTAATAAAATGTTATAAACAGAAATTCAATAATTGGGTAATCAACTTAATATTTCTCGCCCAGGCAAACTTAAAGGCAAACAGACATTTCCCATTGAATACTCTCCCTCTAATCCTGCGTGTTTAATATAATCAAACATTTGCTAATTAACTGCCGTTTGCTATGGGAAGAGAAAAAAAAAACGCGCCCACGTAATTTCAAACAGTGCTTTATGGATCAAACAGTGTACTTCTGCAAAGTGTTTCATTTGATTTATACACATTACTTAATGAGCCAATTAAATGGCTTAAACACTTACCATAACCAATTAAAAACTAAATAGGAAATACATATTGCATAATTCCAATTAAAAAAACTACACTATATACATAATGATCCACAAGAAGTTAACCAAACTAGCGTAACACCAGTATCAGCCTGTTTGTTATAACTGGCTACAACGGCACAACACACTTCACCGTTCGTTGTTTCCTTGAACGCTACCTTCTAACAGTATAACTAGATGTGTGAGATTAAGATGTTATCAGAGAAAACAACGGCACGCGAATGCTATCAAAGGGAGCAGAACAAGTGCCGTAGGTAAGTCCGTGCTCCAACATCTCACAGCGGGAACAGCAAGTCACACAACAGAGAGCCAGCTCCAACATCCATCAGAAAAAGCAAATCAATAGAATGATCGCGGTTCGTCGTTCAACTTCCCTCTACTAAGGTGACCGCGAAACAGCGATTATACGCGTACGTTGGGAGGCAATTTATACTCTTCCAGATCACTCTCTGTTCGACGTGCGTTATCCACAGTACAGCATTGTATTCTTCATTCATTTTTTTTAAACACGCTAAGTGCTGTTTTTCACAGTGTGAGAGAAAAAAAATTTCTTGGCGAGATAAAACAGTAACACGGATAGCTGTAGCGCGTGCACTTGGCTGCAGTGTTAACTACTGCCAATCATTGTCTCACCAACACAGGTTGTTTGTGGCGAATAGGTTGGCTAGATTTTCACATCTACACTCTTGTCAAAGTGTCACACCTACACAGGTTGTTTGTGGCGAATAAGTGGCTAAATTTTCACATCTACACTCTTGTCAAAGTGTCACACCTACACAGGTTGTTTGTGGCGAATAGGCTGGCTAGATTTTCACATCTACACTCTTGTCAAAGTGTCACACCTACACAGGTTGTTTGTGGCGAATAGGCTGGCTACATTTTCACATCTACACTCTTGTCAAAGTGTCACACCTACACAGGTTGTTTGTGGCGAATAGGCTGGCTAGATTTTCACATCTACACTCTTGTCAAAGTGTCACACCTACACAGGTTGTTTGTGGCGAATAGGCTGGCTACATTTTCACATCTACACTCTTGTCAAAGTGTCACACCTACACAGGTTGTTTGTGGCGAATAGGCTGGCTAGATTTTCACATCTACACTCTTGTCAAAGTGTCACACCTACACAGGTTGTTTGTGGCGAATAGGCTGGCTACATTTTCACATCTACACTCTTGTCAAAGTGTCACACCTACACAGGTTGTTTGTGGCGAATAGGCTGGCTAGATTTTCACATCTACACTCTTGTCAAAGTGTCAAACCTACACACATCTAACTGTATTGCTCACTGAAAGATAACAAATGAGTTTTTTTTTCTTTAAAATATTTTTAAAAATACCTTGATTTGTGTATCTCTTTCAAATGATACACAAACTCCACAAGAGAAGGAAAATACTCATACGTCAAATTGAATCATTTTTCCCCCACAGTCAAACATCTCAAATAACACAAATCACGCTTTGGGATATAATTATAATTTAATCAGGAAAAAAAAGCTAACGATATGTGTGCATTAAATGATAATTAAACATCTCTACACATTAGCCTGGAGGATTTTAACCACTGCTACGTTTTAAACGCAGGTCATTAAACTTGTGTCAGCAGGAATCTTTAGTGAAAGGTAGAAACATTAAGCCTGTGCGTGCAGGTGTATCGCGCTGCTATCAGTATCGTACAGATTTTGTACGTGCTGTCTTGTTAAGAATTATGGAGAATCAGCAGACGAGCAGGAAAAAGTAGACAGCATTTGGAAGCAAACAAGCACTAAAACAATTATCTGGACTTTGAGCATCTAACTCTCCCACCTCATCGACTAACCTTAGCATTTTTTTTCAACTATTAATTGATTTATCATTTGTGTTATTGTTTAGTTTAATATTTTGGCAGTTTTAGGCGAACAAAGAGCGAGATGACCAGTGTCCTTTAATCATTGGACAGCGTCAGAGCGAGCCGTGTTGCACGTCTTCATACTCTATTTTCCATCCAGGTTCACCTTCATGCTCGTTTCACTTTGGTAAAACACTATTAATGTCAATGTTCAACTATTTTTATGTTGATGGGGTTACTGTATGGGAACTCTAATGGACATACACTTACTAAAGGAAATACATCTAAAAATACCCTCAATGTATTCCCTATCTCCGCAAAGTTTCGTACATTTAAAAAGCTTTTAGTGAGTGCAAATTGAGAAAACACGATGAAACTTCCATCAATTGGGGTTTAACCAAAAGTGATAGATTTAATTAAAAACGCAAACTAATTGGATTGCATGATTATACATGCGGGCGAACTAAGATAATCATCCAAGATAAAAGCAGAGGGATCTCCGTTATCCACCTTTATTTTTTTCTTCACAGACTGGATTACGAGAAGCGCGTGAGAAAGTGAGAGAGATTGAATTAAATTCTCTTTTAACAGGAATAATTAAATCTTAAACAACAAAATATTTTAGAAGAAATACATGAATTTTAAACGTCTTTTCTAAATTCATAGCTTACTGTAGAGGTTCGAATTTGATGTTACTGTGAGAAGTAGAAAACTAGAACTTTGAAGTATGGATGATATAAATAATAAACCGGGAGTGATCTCCCCTAAACTTTCTCGAATATTCTTATATAAAATAACAGGGGATGGGAACTCGGGCTATAGACATGATTTTTAATCCATTTTAAATACTTAAAGTTTTAAAAATAGAATAAAATCTCGTAGACAAATTAATTGCACACCAAGTGAACGCGAAATAAAAAAGCGCATAATAGTGCGCAATATTATTATTACTTTAAAAATTTACATTAGTTTTTTGAGAAATCGGAAGTAGCGTAAATTACTACTTCCGGTCAACGGAAATTACTCAAAATTTAACAGAAGGTAGAGAATTAGATCTTTTACTTACATGTGAAATTTAATTTATCTATCTGAAATAGTACTCAAGTTATAGGCTTTTGAAAAATTCAAAGTAGAAAAAGTACCACTTCCGGTTGTCAGAAATCGCTCAAAAGTTGATACGGATCTACGATTTTGATAAAATACTTATATATGAAATTTCATCAACCTAGCTGTAACGGTACTCAAGTTATCGTGTTTACACACGGACACACACACACACAGACACACACACAGACACACAGACATACGGACAAGATTGCAAAATTATGTTTTTCCGTATCAGTGAGATGCAAAACGTCGAGATTTGCAAAAATCTCGATTTTTTTTTTTTGCACGATTACAAGACTTTCTCTATACTTCGTATATACGAGAAAGTAAAAATATGGACTAATGCGAGTAATCATAAAAACATAAACCATGCTACTTTACCTTCAAATATTTTCAAATGGTTACAGTACTGCTCTTGAAAACATACTAACAAAGGAGCATTAGAGCAAACAGCAGCTGATTATGAGTGTTTGCCTGTGTACAATTTACAACATGCATTTAAACAACATATTTTCTTGAGTGTAGTAGATGATGTTACATATGCCAGTGTAGAAATAAAAGAGAAGAGTAGAGCTCCCCCCCCCCCCCCCATCAAGGTAAAATCAGTTCTATTTTTTACTTTCTCGTATATACGAAGTATAGAGAAAGTATTGTAATCGTGCACAAAAATCACTTGAAATTTTAACAATTTTCACCGTATTACACCTCAGTCCTTCATCACATCCGAAGTATAGAGGACTTATTTTAATCGGGCAAAAATTATCAATCCAGATTTATCAAAATTAAGAGGTTTTATGCGTAATCCAGTCTGAAAAACTGGGCTTTGCAATTCTGTCCGTATGTCTGTGTGTCTGTGTGTGTGTGTGTCCGTGTGTAAACACGATTACTTGAGTACCGTTATAGCTAGGTTGATGAAATTTCATATATAAGTATTTTATCAAAATCGTAGATCCGTATCAACTTTTGAGCGATTTCCGATAACCGGAAGTGGTACTTTTCCTACTTTGAATTTTTCAAAAGCCTATAACTTGAGTACTATTATAGATAGGTAAAATAAATTTCACATGTAAGTAAAAGATCTAATTCTCTACCTTCTGTTAAATTTTGAGTAATTTCCGTTGACCGGAAGTAGTAATTTACGCTACTTCCGATTTCTCAAAAAACTAATGTAAATTTTTAAAGTACTAATAATATTGCGCGCTATTGTGCACTTTTTTATTTGGCGTTCACTAGTTCACTTGGTGTGCAATTATTTTGTCTACGAGATTTTATTCTATTTTTAAAACTTTAAGTATTTAAAATGGATTAAAAATCATGTCAATAGCCCGAGTTCCCATCCCCTGTTGTTTTATATAAGAAATATTCGAGAAAGTTTAGGGGAGATCACTCCCGGTTTATTTCCGAAAAGTGGAGAGTAACAAAAACGAATAGCAGCGAATTTCAGACAAACGTAAATAAATGCCTGCGTCGCATTGTGAACACCAGGTTCAATGGGCAAAGAAATGCAAAGCAGAAACGGGGATGGATTGGTGACACATTGCGAAAACCAGCAAACAACATCACAAGACGAGATTAGATTGGAATACCCTAGGAAAATGGGTAGACCGAAACAAACTTGGAAAAGATCAGTTGTCAATGCAGCAGAAGCAGCCGGAATCTCGTGGGCCCAACTGTAGAGTAAGCTCCAGATACCAAGTACAATAGAGAGATGTGGTTGCGCCCCCCCCCCTTTCCCCCCCCCCCCCCCCCCCCCCCCATGTAAAAATAATCATGATTTTAATTTTTAAAATACAACACAAGGAGAAAAAAAAAACAGCCAACGCTAAGATAGAAAAACACAATCCGTCACTCAGTAGGCCCACTTGACAATGCTATAAACTTGTTGCTTTGATAAAAATAGATCGTAATCAATGAAAAGAACTTTTATACTAGGGAATTGTGTGGGTGGACAAAATCTGCTTAAATCAGGCTTCGTGTTAAGAGTTCTGAAATAATATGTTTTACTTTAGTGTAATCAATGTAGGATGTGTTGTCCTTTTACAATGTGCAAAGCTTGAATGCAAAACAAATCACTTCACAATGCATTGTTGCTATGTGTTTAAAACCTCAGGGAAGGTTTTAAGAGTAAACTTGTTATTACAGGGGAAATCAGAGGCTCGCTAATTAATTATTTAAATGGGATGTGATTATACGACACGGATATTTTTTTTAAAACTTTTAAACTGTGCCAAAAAAATACACGCCTGACCCATGTTGCATTCAATATCCAAGACGGTTAAAACTACATTTAATAAGGATGTTCATCAGTTTCACTTAATGTCAACCTTTTATAAGAAAGAAAACTATAAATAAAATGAAAAAGTAAATGGGGGGGAAAACTTGCCACTTTGCACCATAGGCCCAGTTTATTGATCGTTTTGAATCTCTGTTGAATTGAAAGACTTTCTAGTCTGGACCTGCTGTACTAAGATAACTTCTGGGAACAATATTGTACACATACAGTGTGTGGTAGACGATGATGTACACAACACAGGCGTAGGTGTCACCTAAAATATGTATATGTACAAATGCCATCTTACAGCAAACATCAGACATGACATAAGCTGGAAGCTGATTCTAATGACAGACAAGACTTTTTCTAACACTTGACATTAGCCATGGACGGAAACCCGGACATGCACCAAATTCTTCATTGATTTTCTCATTAAAAATGTGTGAAAAACTAATAGGTTTTTTTTTATGCAAGGAAGTGGGTTCTTATAAGAGAACTCTATATTCTGCAAGCCGCTGTAAGAGAAAGCTGGTAAACGGCAGAAACGTATACAATAAGAGATATTTAAAGACAGTCAACAAGGACTGAAAGTTAAGAATGCACAGTTCTGTATATATAAAGAAATAAATCTTTTTAAAAAAGTAAAAAAAATATTAATATAATAAAGTCGCAACATGAATTATGGAAGAAATAAAACTTAAAATGAAGCAGTTGTTTAAACACAGAACGATGCCATGCGAGTATGTGTTATAAAATAAAAATGGTCTCTCAAAGATTGCATCAAGGAACAAGAAACATGATTCTATGATGTAGCTGCAACGCATGACATCGATTACCAAACAGGCTATGCTAATCTTGAGGTTACTCAATATAGTGGTCAAGAGAACGCTGCATTTGCGATAGATGCATATTTTCTGATACTTGCCGCCATAAAACTAAACTGTACTTGCGCAAGATACAGGCACGCTGGGATACTGCACTTATTTTTTTTTTACATGAATCTTAAGATAACGCAAGCTAATATAATAAACATAGGCTAATGCTGATATCTTTACTATTATAGTAAGAGCTGGCAACTTTTTACTCTGATTTCTTATAAAGAAGATATGGCATAGTTTTACTGCTAGCTATCGTTCAGAAACTCATTTTGATTCAGACTATTCTGAAATGTATAGAGCCACGTTACAAGATCAAGCAGTTCTACAAGCTCCAGCAATGACGCACTTTTATTAGTTTACAATGTTTGTTAAAAAAATGATTTGGTTCGTTGTTATGCTCTCGATCAATGCTGTTGATAAAATACTCTTCACGTCAACTTAGCGAGAGCAAACTTTTACTTTTGAAAAAGTCTAAATAAAAATAAAATAAAAAATAGTTTGTAATTTTTTTCTGTCAACTAAGAAAACAATATATCCTAAGACTACACTTTTATTGTCATACTGATTTAATTAATTAATTCAGCGGGCATATTTTTAAAAAAAAATCAATTAACGTAAGTCCTTCAAATAATTAAATAGAAATGTGGTGGGAGAAAAAAAAATCAGGCTTTCGTGATATCTGTGAATTCAAAAGCAGTGGAGCCACAAAATAAAGCTACAGATTAAATTAAACTTTGAAACGGGTTTTGACAGTGACAGAGCGATTCAAGATTTTTTTTATACTGATAATTCTACCCTTGCTATCCGCGAGGGACTTCCAATGGTAAATTGCAGTTCTATTTTCGCGTGCACATTCTGATTACCAGTAGCGAAAGTACGCTAATCGCGGCGGAGGAAAGAAGCCGAGAACCAAATCAGACACAAGCAGCGAGACTCTCCCATGAATCGATCAAACGACCGCGTCTAAATATATCCCTCTAGTTCTAGCAACTTATATGTGTGGGTGAATCACTCTAATACCGCCACGCTAATCTCCTTGTTACACTAGAGCTCGGCCAGCATTTAGATATCATCCCGGTCCAATATCCGAACATCAATACACCCGTCTCTGGAGCCGTTATCGGAACATTAATCTTATCTTAAGCATGTTGATAGAGACCCATTTTTCCCTTTCTGTTATGAGTCAGTACTTGCTGACATGTTAGATCGACTGTTGCAGTCTCAAGTCGACACGTGGTGTTCTTTCTATCCCCCCACCCCCCCCCCCCCCTACTTCCTACTCTCCGTGGCATTGTTAACTCGATCAAATACTACCTTTTCTTTACCTTGGCTACCAATCAATAAATAATCAACTTTTGAGGCTATTGGACAAAAGATGTGTAGAGCCAGAGTTTGTATTGGTTATTGTGACATTTTCTTCAAGTGGATTGATCTTATATCTCAGAATTGCTATTTGACCGTTTGTTTTATTAAAATATGTTGAAAATTTAGCTATTATTAAAATTTAAAATATTTTACATAGACTTTTATACAACACAAGTAATCTCATTTATAAAAGGTGCCAACATATTCAAATAATAAAAGCTTTGTTTTTTTATAAGTGTAAAAATGTGTGAAATTTACCTAAGTTAGTAACACGACTTGAAAATAAGACAGAGAAAAATAGAGAGAAAGATGAAGGGACAGAAGGCAAGACAGATATAAACAATACACATAGCCAGCCAGTGTTTCTATGTATTGTATATAGAGTTGGATCCACACACAGTCGTGGTGCAGACATCAATGTGGCCGCAAAAGAGCTGCACGTTATCGGAGAATGTTGACCGCCGTGCTGGAGCATGTTTGACCAGCCGACACCCCCCGGACACAAACTGTTGTAACCAGGGCGAGTAACGTGTACGGCATCGGTCGGCGTCACGTTGCTACAACCCGCTCAACAGATATCAATTTACAAATTGACATTTCCAGATCAACTAGGAGGTGACACATAATTATATCAATGAAACAGGGCGGGCATTGGGCTGACAGTAGAAAATTGAATGTAACCCGGCCTTGGCGCAACTATAGATGCGGCGAAGAGTAAATCCATAATTGATTACCACATTACCGGCCAAACTCAAGGGGAAAAATTATCGATTCATCATACAAACTAGCCGGCTAAATAATGGAGAGAGAAAACTACCTAAACATCTTCATAAGAAAAAAAAAGCTGTCTGCCTGCATCAACATATGTCAAGTTATTTTTATCTGTTGATCATGCAACATCGTGTCAATCTAAAATCCAATTATGGAACTTAATTAGATATATTTACATTAAAAAATACAAAAACTCAGATACAAATTAGGCTACATTGCTACAGGACCCGTCCTTAATATAGTACACTAATCTTTGAATTATATCAGGTTTCGTGTATTTTATTTATTGATGGCTTTAAAATTTCATAAATATTTTAAAAATATATTTCTGTAACTAATGGTTTAAACCAGGGGTCTCCAAACTACGGCCCGCGGGCCGGATGCGGCCCGCAAGGTCCTCTCATCCGGCCCGCGGAGATCTTTTTGTCCACGGAAAAAAACGTTTGTTGGTGATGGCTGAGGAACTTTACACAGAAAAATCAAAGACATGCCAGGAAGAAACTGGCCCCAGAACTGAAATTTGATAGTTCATGCGGCCCTCGGACTGAAAAGTTTGGAGACCCCTGGTTTAAACCAAGGAAAACTTAAAGCACAAAATGTTGGTACTTGATAGCTAGCCATATTCGCCTCATTGTATTGCTAGCAGTGTTGATAATACTTCAGGACCGATTCTTACCCTAGTACTATCGTTAAAATCTCCCCTTTAGATTGTCTACCTATACCAGTACGTATAGCACTGCCATTTATCTCAATCCACTATCCAACCTATAACATAATGTGGATAACTATAGCACTACCATTTATCTCAATCCACTATCCAACCTATAACATAATGTGGATAACTATAGCACTATCATTTATCTCTATTCACTATCCCACCTACACCAGTATGTCGATAAATATAGCACTATCTATCAATTATCTCAATCCACTATCCTACCTACACCATAATGTGGATAACTATAGCACTTCTAATTATTTCTATCCACTATCCCTCCTATACCAGTATGTGGATAATCGATAAAGGTCCAACTTCTTTCATTACCCTGGCCTTCATTGTTGTAGTTTTATGATGGCACTTGCAGCAATCGTTAGGCTGTTTGCTCCTTACCTCATTAAAGATACGGAATGATAAAAAAATTCTAAATAAATTAGTGTTCATTCAGACGTCGAACTAATGTAGAAACTTGCTATTCCTGTTTCTTGAAGTTTTAATAAAAACAGTTTGTTTACCAAAGATTTCTGTGGCCTAAACCTTAACATAACGCTGTCTTTTGTACACAAACGTCTGCTGATCGTTTTTTGTTCGAATGCCGCATAGTCGATTCCAAGCCCACCCACAATACTTTTTTTTTTCAATTCTTAATTTATTTTTCTGAAAAAAAGGTCTTCTTAGTAACGAAAACAGTCAAATCCCAAGTGAATTTTTCACTTAAGTAAAATGTGAGCTGGCTAGAAAATAACTAAGTAGGTATATCCTTCCACCACCCACTCAGCTCAATACAATGTAAAGAGTTTTAAAGACCTAGGACATGTGTCCTTCCAAGTTTATATGTCTGAATTTAGAAATAGTACAAGTAGCAGGGAATGGCCGCGAATGTACTTAGGTTTTCAAGAAGGACATTAGATAATTTATGTTTACTAGTAAGGTTTACCAATTATGACGCTGTTGAACTAATTGAGAATGTATAGTTATTTAGTTTAATATAAAAGGTTAACACGACCGTGGTATTCAGTTAGTGATACGTAATAAACGAATGTTATGATGTTACATGGTAAAATAAATATTAAGTCACAACCCGACAATGAAGGGTTAGAAAAACACAAGGGAAATAACAAAAAATAATAGAAATTTTGGGTTTGGCAGACAGAGTTGCGGAAAATGACTAACACGAAACAGTCCTAGTGTGCAAACAGTCGTTTACAATTTATTTATTTTTTGTGTGGTAAGAACACATATAAATAAAAGAAGAATTCTGATGGCTAGAACACATATAAATAAATGAAGAATTCTGATGGCTAGAACACATATAAATAAATGAAGAATTCTGATGGCTAGAACACATATAAATAAATGAAGAATTCTGATGGCTAGAACACATATAAATAAATGAAGAATTCTGATGGCTAGAACACATATAAATATATGAAGAATTCTGATGATGAAGCAAACATAATTATTCTAAACTATTAAGTTCATATGTTTTTACACCAGATATATAAGTATTTCAAAATATCAATCTCTTTAATTATATATATATATATATATATATATATATATATATATATATATATATATATATATATATATATATATATATTGAGAGAGAGAAAGATAGAAAGAGAGAGTTATTTAGACTATTTTGAGGATAAGAGGTTGTACTGTAATATAGAGTTTAGTAAAAGCCCTGTTGCTCAAAAGTCTACCGCAAACGTTTGACAGCGGGCTATCTTTAGAACAGATGAAGATAATTCTCCTCCTGGGAGGATCGATTTTCTATCTCAGTGACAGCGCTGGCTAGCCTAAAGGGCCCACATAAGTTATCAGTAAAGCTGTGAGCCCACTCGAATGTCCTGATTGACATCGAAATGTAGATGTGTACTAGATGTATAACCATGCTATTTTATCTTATAAAAACTGACTCGCATCTTTACTATAATAACAATAAAAGGAATATCATATATAGATGCTGAGATGTATCCAAAGTAGGAATCTTAAGTTTTAGGAATTTGCTGTGGCATATCCTAATTTATAAAAGGCCATGTGCGCTCTTCTCTCTCTCTCTCTCTTTCTCTGTCCGCAAAAAATTTTCGCCGGACATCACGTCAGAATCGGCAGCGATATATCGAGAACTTTTTACGGACTTTTGTTGAAAATAATATGTTAGATGTTTTAAATGTATAACCACAATTTTACTTAAAGAAGAAAAATAAAAATTAAAGGCGTATTCGAATGTAGAGAAACAGTATTATTTATGCAACCGGAAAAGCATTAATACATGTGAAAAAGAACGCATAAAACTGTGACGTCGCTATTGCTTATACATTAACTAATGACGTCATCTGCTGTGTTTTGAATAAAAAGAAATGAACTATTTCATTCAAATTTGATTTAGATCTACGTACACTATGAAATGTATACAATACAGTTTTTCCGGCCTAAACTCATAAAATTTATTTTATTTATTTGGATTCTAGATCTAGAGATTCTAGATCTAGACTAAATCTAAATCTACGCAATAACTAGATCTATAATCTAGACGTAGACGCTAAGATCTAGATTTAGACTCTAACTTCTCTAAAATCTATTCCAAAAATAAATTTCTATATTAGGACTAAACTATTTCAAGACTTATTTATTTTATACAAAATCTTTGTTATGAACTGGCTAATTTGGGATAAAAAAATAATTTGAAAGAATAGGCATATTCGTGTAAGTTAAGATTTTAAAATACGTGTTTCATTCTCCGTATTTTATAAGGTGCCTAAATAGCGGAGATGTTAGTGTACATTAAACCACGCAGGTGGTGCGGGTTCGAGACACAGCAAGTCAACTTGGTTAATGTATTCTTTTTTATTATGCTCGGGCTAAACTTAAAAAAAAATTCTTTTAGGAATCTAGATCTAGATCTAGATTCTAGATTGTCGGGTGTCCGATAGGGCACTTCCCGGCGCCGCAGGCGCTTCAAATTTGGCATGATCTTGCCTTGGTGCGACAGAACACGGGGGCCGGTTGGCCGAAAAGTCTACGATGTGGGGGTCAAAACTGACCTCGACTGACCGGTACCTTATATGAGCTATAAATCGAAAAAAAATGTCCACGGAGGAACCTCTTCATAACTCTTGAGGTCGTAGACCGACCTTCGGGCGAATTAATTAAGCATTCAAATTCTCAATGTTTTCGAAAGCCTAAGCGAAGCTGGGCAGCATGCCTAGTTAAATATATACGAACTGACCCATCTACGCCGCCATCTAGTTGTTTTATTTTCTGCTTATCAGCAATTCATAATTTGTTTGTGAATTCAACACCCCCCCCCCCCATCCTCCCCAGTGAAACCAGCCGTTTACAGACAATGAAAATAAATATCAATCAGAAATTGTTACCCCCCCCCCCCTCTTCGTTTTAAATCGTTTAATAATAAATTATCTGCCCCTAATAGCAGTCACTACCCCGGCTCTACAATTGTAAACATTCGTCTTGAACCAAAGCTCACCAGATTGGTGGGGGTGGTAGCGATTTGCCTGGAGAGCGGGGGAGTAACGGCGTGCGTCTACGTCTTGTCCGACATTGGTCCCCATGAAGAGAATTATATATATAGAAACTATAGTTAAGTAAATACCAGAATTACACTTTCTTATATTGAAAAATCACAAGCTTGATGTCCCACTTATATAAGCAGCCGCTATTACAGTAAACACACATACACACACATAGCAAATGGAACAGCGCTATAGAGATTGATCGTCCTAAAGATAAACGGGCTGAATGTGGGGAATGGAGATTTGGGATTTCTTTACATTTGCCTAAAATATTGATTTTAAACATGTAGACAAATAAATTACAATTGTTGAAAACATCAAACATGTATCCGCCTTTAAGAAAGTAGGATGCGTGACGGTAGTCGCAAGAATCAAATGGTAAATCAGAGCCTATGTAATTAGTGTTTTTGTTGAAGTGTCACGGACCTTATTCGAGAGAGTACGGCTATCCTTTGCTTTGGGCTGTGAAGAGAGCGAGGGTGTGGTGGTGGGGGAGGGTAAAAACAACTTCTAAAGAGAAAACTGTTGAAGATTATACAAGCAAGGATTGTGTGAAGTGGAAGGGGCGGGTAAAAGTAGGAGAAAATTATGTCTAAGACTAAACTAGCAGCTCCCACTCACATAATGTGTGACATTTACACCGTACAGCCAACACCTAAGGCTTGTACGTTCCCACATTTCATTGATTGGCGTCTACACAGCTATTCATTGTGTGGGGCTTATAAGAGTACTTTTTGGTTCAAAAATAGACCCGGAATGATATTAGAGTGCATAAGTTGCGTCGGAATAAATCCCACGTAAATAGGAATACTAGACTATGAAAGAGATCTATACATAGATCTATACAAAGATATTTTACTTGTCTATTAAACTAACACAAATTATCAGAGGCGTAGCGACCCTTCCCGGCGCCCGGGGACATACTTTCAATTTGGCGCCCCCTTGGGAGCAAATTTTCGATTTGCACCCCCCCTCGAACTTTTCATTTGCACCCCCCCCCTCTCAAACTTTCGATTTGCACCCCCCCCCCCGGTCGAACTTTTCATTTGCACACCCCCCCCCCCCCTCAAACTTTCAATTTGGCGCCCCCCCCTAAGGTCGGCGCCCGGGGACATATGCCCCCCCCCGCCCCCCCCCCCCCCCCCCCCCCCCCCCCCCCCCCACTCGCTACGCTACTGCAAATTATAAAAACATTTTTTTATATTTAATTAACTATAATTTATGCTTGTAAAAAATTAAGGGAGAAGGTCTACAACTTAAATGAATTAAGCGATGAACATTACACTCTATAATATTACGTCTAGTTATTGGGGAAAATAATGTGTTTAAAAACACATTATAGTATTATTAAACTGAATTTTCTCTAATGTCCCTGCGATGTCAATTATGTGAAACAAATACGTCCTGGCAAATTATTACTTCTGTCACGAGATTCAGGAAGGAGGCGGGGCCAGAGAGAAAACGAATGAGACAGGGGAGGTCATGCAAGAAGGGGAAACAACTGATATAATCGCAGAGCAAAGATTTTGGGATAAACACTAGGGGTCAATGGATAAATATTTCATCTAAATTTTAACATATTCATGAGCGGCCAACTGGGAGTAGGGAATGTAGAAGACACGGGGCTAGAGATGAACGGGGTACTCACCACCTGCCGGGTTAAGGAGTGCAGCTCTGCGGGCGAGGAGACAAGAGACGTACGGCTGCCCTTTCTATGGATTAATGTCCGTGAGGATGCCATCCCAGCGGCTGCAGTACACCATAGCTAGAGAAAAAAAAAACTTTCAATCAAGTGAAAGATGAGGAGAAAGTTGTTCTATTTTGTTTGTTGAGTGTCTGGTAGAAAAATATAAAAACAATTACGAATTAACTTATAAGAATTTTTTTTTAATTTCACTGAGATACAGTGCTGTCAGATTCTGTTATGGCTGTGATCAAATAAATGAAGGGCGTTAACTCCATCTGTCGCAGTGACAAATATACTAATGTACCGAGGCTGCAGAAACACTACGCGTGGCATTATCTAACTTTCGAGCGTTATTCGCGTACACTAATATAACGCACAAAGAGATTTATTAAGTAAAACTGATTAATCAAGATGTCGAATCTATAGGCAATCACTAAATAAACAATGCTCACGTGTGCGAACATCGTGACACAAAACAACAATGGGATGATGTAGCGAACGTTCATTACAACATAAGAGGTAAAACAGTACCACGGAACAGAGGTCGATAACTCGATTTCCGAAGTAACTAAATGGAAGAGTGTTTCCCCAAGGAACCTCTGGTTGACTTAAAACTGTCTGTAGATGGGCGAGTGTCAAATCCTTGTATAAATGTGCTGGGGTTTTCCTGCAGCTCTGGTCGACTCGATCTTACCACGGAGGTTAGTGAAATAACGCAGGACGTAAACTAACGAGTAATGCGGCAGTCTAAAGATAGTGTCGGTTTGAAACAATTTTAAGGCATAGTTTTTAAAAATAATTCAATACCATTACTATATTTTTAAAGGTTAACATGATAAAATTGTAAAATGCTATATTTATTAAAAGTTTGGGGGGGGGGGGGGGGGGGAAGGGAGACGACGACCAACATAAAAGCATTATTAGAAAAAAGCAGAAAATTAATTAATGTTTTTTTTCTCTATTATATTACAGAAATATTTTTGTATTTTGCGTTATTTTAATTTGCGAAATTCCCCTTCGCCTATTCAACTTTCACCTAATTTGCAATTAATTGATTAATGACAGAAGCCAGAGTTAGACGCCGAGTTGAATGTCCTGAACAAACAGGTAGGCATTAGCGACACAGCAAATAATCGACTGACTAAAACACCTGCTGACAGCCAGACTCAACAATATTTGCCACGCATGTAGGGTTAGGAGAGGGGGTGAAAGTGCATTCCACTGTGTAACACATTGCTTTGATAACGCGTTCTGTGTTTGCAAGAACAAACGGTTACAGCTGTAGAATATATCATCATAATTGGCGATTTATTCAATGTTACATACATCTAGTATTCTGTGGCTATAACATAACTTGCTGGGGGGAAATCGGGGTGATACGCACTTGTAAGCTGTTACCTTATCAGCAGGGTTTGAGATATTTTTCTCTTTGGGGGTTGGGGGGGGGGGGGGGTTGCGACACTAGTTAAGAATATATTTTCTATATATTTTATGTTTATTTTTTTTACTTGATCTTTTATATTTGACTGAAGCCTACAAGCTGTAAACATAGCGCCCCCCCCCCCCCCCCCATCCAGTTACAGACGTCAGTAGAGTAGGTCAATCAAAAAGGATCGTGTGTAACTACCTACATAAAATGTGCCAGCATCCAGAACAACTAACACAAAATTAACACTATCGGAGTGACTTTCTTGATGATCTATTCTAATGAAATGTTAGCCGGTGTACTTAAGTAACCGTAAAGCTTATAATGACTCGACTGTAATGTCAAAATACAGTTGTCTTGAAAAAGTTAATTATTTATTTATTAAATTTTCCAACAATGAGGTCTAGCGGGTTTTCTAACATGTCGGCATTCTGGGCGTCCACCTTGAAGTGTTTGCTGGCGTTCAGGTCACGAGATGATTGTTACATCACATGACGAACGAATATGTAGGGCAGCGGCAGGCTGGTCCCGTGAGGGATGCTTATAAATAATCTTACGGCAGTCCGATTTTTTATTATCAGCACGAGACTGGGGTCACTTGGGTTCATCGTGCTAGTTAAACTCGCAAATGCCATGCTAAACATAGATTGATTATAATATTTCATAGCGACATAGCAGATATCTATTGCTTCTTTCAAGCACCACTACGGGATTGGAGGGGGGGGGGGGGGGCAAAATATGAAAACATATGTTATATAGAAAATATATACAATTTAACCAGTGAGTGTCGATGTCCGTCCCCTCCCCAACCGAATTCACGTGCCCCCATCCCCAAGAGAAAAATGTCTAAAGAAACCCTGTAGATATTGTGTATTTTTTTTTAATTAGTTGGACAAAGGGGGAGAGGATGTGTGGTAAATTTGATGACAGGTCTATTGTAGAAGATGGAATTTTTTAAGAAAAACACTGTATGAAATATAAACCTCTCTAAATTCATTTAGTGAAACATTTTAAAGGGTAATGTTCTAGTACCACAGAAATGATTTAACTGCAAATATAATTAACCCCAACTTGTAGTGAAGTAACAACTCAGCAGTTTATCATCAAAGACATAACCTATGTATTATTTAGACAACTGCTGCTCTCCTTTTTAGATATCTTTACAGCAACAAATTATATATTTATATTTCTGAACAACAAACCTGTCTTATACCTACAGGCTCAACAACACACTGAGATTACAACACCAACAATCTATGTAAACTAAAGAAATGAGGTATTATGAGAGTCATGACACATAATTATTTCCTTTAAGTATCAACAGAGAAGTAACCAAGTGATAAAATTTTTCTTAGCTAGAATGAACAGAGTTTCTTTCAGGCATCTTTCTGGAAGAGGAAGGGTGTCATCACACCCTGAAGGATGTCTACTTCTATTATTTCTACTATTCTTTAGCAAAAGCAATAATATAATGATTGAAAAATATTTGCTCCATATATTTATTTATTCATTAGGTCCAAAAATGTATAGGCTTATATATAAATTACATTTTCTCAACTATTCTGAAGATGTTCATAATTAAATCGAGTAATTATTATCAGAATGTCTTGACATTGGTGAGCCCATGCATTTCCAATGGATAATGAATGTTTTCTTAAAAATATTTTTGACTCTAATATTATATAAATTTAGAAACAGATATGTTTAAAATGTTTGATACTTTCACCTCGTACCACAATAAAACATAAGTCAAACCTCAAGAGAAGAGCAGATACTCATCGATTAGCAATATCATAGGGTATTGATGTCATAGCAATTAAAGGCATTTCCACAATGCAATTAAAAAAACACTGTCCAAACAATGCAATAAACATGCAAGACTAACCAAAAAGGAAAAAACCCATAATTAATGATAATCTAATTCATTGATAAAGCGTATTTCAATGCTAAATTATTCCTAAAAGCAAAACTACCCTTAATCTAGTGGAAATATTTCTGAAATATCCATGATGCAAAAGTTTATAAAAATCTAACCTTTAAATAGGCCTATAACTAAAAATTAGCTCAGAAGCCTTGTAATATGATTTTTTATTTTTTATTTTCTGGTAAAAAAGCATAATATTGGTATTACCAATGCCACAAAAAAGACTCTTCCAAAATTAGGTTTAATTGCATTGTTAGTAGAATTGTAATTTCAGGTTTAGTTTTATGATCTGATATTACAATTAAGCCCCATTAAGACTATAGTAGTATAGTAGGACTTGACATAAGCAAGGCATTAATGTATTTAGTATTTAGCTTTAATTAAAGACTTTCGTGTTGATCTTTCTATTATTTAATATTTATTTAGATTTAGACCGACTCTTGAACAGAGAATCTAGATCTAGATCTAGATGAGTTAGTTTAGTTTAGATCTAGATCTAGAGTTAAGTTTACTTAGTTTAGTAGAGTTAAGAGTCTAGCTACCAGTTAGCTAGACTTAAGTGGTAAGTTAAGACTAGACTAGATCTCTAAACTACTAGATTTTAGATCTAGATCTATAATCATTCTCTAATCTAATTTAATTACTAACTAATTAGAATAGATTGTGACTTGAGGACTAAGACGACTAAGAGTCTAAGACCTAAGACCCCAAGACCAGTGTTTATTCCAGACTTTTTTCTCCGGGGGGGGGGGGGGGGGGGGTGGGCACTTGAAATGTTCGGGGGGTTGGTAGACTTTCTTCGGGGGGCGGACACTGTTAAAAGTTAAAAGTATAGACTCTATATATTTTCTATATAAATTATATAAATTTCATTTAGTTCGGGGGGGGGGGGGCGAAGAGATTCCTGTAAGAAACTCTGCCTAAGTAAAGTAAGACGAGTCTTAGACCTTAGAGTGGCTTAGAGTAGATCTAGATCTGTATTTTAAAAATTAAATTTTAAATGGGCCTAGGCCTAGATCT
The DNA here is from genome assembly GCF_028476545.2 of Physella acuta. Lineage (NCBI taxonomy): Eukaryota > Metazoa > Mollusca > Gastropoda > Physidae > Physella > Physella acuta. Next base: position 730,540 of record NW_026731844.1, on the reverse strand, counting down.
AGAAATTCTAGAATAGTAGATCTAGATCTTGATCTAGATTATTTAGACTAGATCTAGAATCTAGATTCTAGATAGACCGATCTAGATCTAGATCTACTACTAGATTCTAGATCTAAAATCTAAAACTAAAACTACTAAAAGTAAAAGACAGTAAAAGTAAAAGTTAAATTTTTATTAAAAGTAAAAGTCAGTGACCCACCAAACAACACGAATGCTTTTTGAAAACAAGATGGGATCTGTGAATAGAACGATCGTGGCTTAAAACTTGATATTATCTCCATGGACCGGACAGATAACCTAACAATGACAATATTCCGTGAAGTAATAACAAACACCAAACTAGTAAACTACCAACAATAAACGTGCCTTCTGCTACAAAACACAATTCGATGAAACAGAACCGGGTCAAAAACTTACCTAACTCAAAAGCTGAAGAGTGGTAGAACACAACACATAGAAGTCTAGTTTTGGTACAGTAGTGCCTAGGCTAGCACGAGCAGTAGCCTTCCGTGCAAGGTAGACAACCACCAAATTAACTACCAAGTTTTAAGTGGTTAGGCTACATTTCCTTTTGCCGTTCAATACAAAGAAAATAAACAAAGGAACTATTTTGCTCTTTTTGTAACTCTGACTTTAACTGTTTCAACACCATACTAGATCTAGATCTAAATCTAACTGTAATTAAAATAATTCATAAGGGGTGATGACACACTTTTGCGATTAAAAAGCAATATTAGAAACAGGTTTTTAGTTGTTAAATTGTTATTTCATTATTTCGCGTTATAAAAGAATGTTTTTTTTTGTTTTTTGTTTTTTGTTTGTTTTTTTTTTTGTAAATTTTAAGAGAAATTCAAATATACTCGTTCTTGACAGAGTTCGGTAATTATTTTAGAGAGCAATCGATGCTTTTAAAAAAATGTATGTAAGAGAGATGGGAGGGTAACTATAGGCTGGGGTGTGATGTCATTTTAGGGAAATTCTGGCTTTTTGTAACCAGAGGAATGTGTATCTGAGGGAGGGGGGGGGGGAGGGGGTGTATTTAGAGTTTCTTTAGACACTTTTTCTCCAGGGGCGGGGCATTAAAATTTCTGGGAGGGGGCGGACCCTGGTTTAATTAAGCCTATAATTTCTTTATAAATTATATATATTTTTCTCTATTTCATCCGGGGGGGGGGGGTTGAACGTGCTGCAGTGCCCACCCCCCCTCCCCCAGAGCTGCTTGAAAGAAACTCTAGTAGTAGAAAAGAAAGCGTGACGCATTTCGTGGACGAGCCCTAATCAGTGTTTCTTCCAGACTTTTCTCCGGAAGGGGGGGGGGGGGGGGCACTTGATATTTTCCGGGGGCGGGGGGAGCGGTCAACATTTTACGGGGGGGGGGGGGGGCGGACACTAGTAAAAGTGTATGTTTACTATGTAAGATCCATCTCGTTCGGGGGGCGGTAGACTTTCTTTTGGGGGGGGGGGGGGGATAGAGATGCCTGGAAGAAACCCTAATGTATTCAACAGGAGAGCAAACTATCTACTGTTCCACCCATCTTTTCCCGTTCAAAAATTTAAAATGCTCCCCCCCCCCCCCACGAAGAGAAATTCTTGGGGGAAAACACCGCAACTCAATCGCTCGGATATTGTGTATTTTATATTTTTTAAATATATATTTTCTAAGAGGTAATATGTAGAGGATAGATCGTGGATATTTGGATGTTTGAATCGAATGAAAAAGTGCTTCTGAATTTGGGTTTGCCAGAAAATGTTATAATTCTCAACCCATTTTGAATATTTATTACATGTGTTAAGTAACTATTAAATTACCTCCTGTTTCAGTATATTAGAAATATTAGATCTAGGTTCAAAAGAAGTATATTAAATATGTTTAGAACGTCGTTCACCTTGTATGTCCATCCATAGAAAATACATCAGATAAGAAAAAAGCCTAGTATTGGTAAACCATACTATCAATGAATTGATTAAATTGAGTAGGGTAGGTCAGTAACAAGACGAACATCAAGATAATGGGGAGTTGTATACAAACATTGGTATCTACCGGACTAAGTAAGTCAACACACGCTTTGTTAGACTAGGTAGTACTAGACGAATAATTCTAGTCCATGTAATAGATTGAGATAATTGTGAGGTCAAGGGAACTCACTCTTCTGTATTAGTATTATATTTATATTGTTATCTTGAGTGATGTCCCTTGTATATCGTACTTCCTCTTCCTCTTTCCTTCATGGCTGTAAATAAAGACTGTTAACAACCAATGTGGCTCCTCGTCAGTGATTACAATCTACCTCATTGGCGACGAAGGATAAATGATCCACTAGAAAGAGCACCTACTTACGCAAAAAAGAGGTTTGCTAGAGCTTATTAGCTAAGTATTTCTAGAATAATGGCGCTGTATGGCCAAATAAAAGAATTTGATTCGAATGATGAAATCATTCAAGATTACCTAGATAGGTTAAGCTTTTACCTTGAAGCAAACAACGTGACGATAGAAGCCAAAAAGAGAGCTGTTTTGTTAACAGTCATAGGGCCTCAACAATTTAGGCTACTAAAGGACTTATGCGCACCAGCTAGTCTAACTACCAAGAGCTTTAACGAGCTGAGCAAATTGCTAACAGACCACCATGCGCCTACCCCATCAAAGTTTTTATGTAGAGCTAGATTTGACAGTAGGACTCGTCAACCAAACGAGTCAATATCAGAATATGTTGCTGCTTTACGTCATTTAAGTAGATTTTGTGAATTTGGAGATAAGCTGTCTGACAGACTATGTGAAAAGTTTGTGACAGGTGTAAACAGCCCTGATATTCAAAGAAAGTTGCTGCTCGAGTCAGATCTAACATTGGAAAAAGCAATACAACTCGCAACTTCATTCCAGCAGTCATCTGATGCGGCGAGATCTTTAGCACCTTCAGAGATCCATGCAGTAAACAGCAGGTTAGTCAATAAACATCAACCCCAACAGAGCATTCCAACTTATGCTAAACAGCCTGCTCGTTCAAATCCTAGATCTAAATCTAGTAATAATTATCAAAAATGTCATCGATGCAAAGGTCCCCATGCATCTCATCGGTGCAAGTTCAAGTTAGCAACTTGTTATAAGTGCGGTAAGCAAGGTCACATTGCCAAGGCCTGCTTTACAAAGTCTTCGTCTGTTGCTAAATCTAGCCAGTCAAGACAGTACCGCAACCAAAGGCAGTACTATGTTAACTCTCACCAAGACTACCTAACCCAACCAATGAACCACTCTACCTGTGAAAATGCTCAAACTGATTCGCAGCCGGATTTCAACCTGTTCTCTGTGAAATCAATAGGTCATGCTCCCATCAATGTACTAGTTAATATCAACAGTAAGAGCATCAGCTTCCAACTTGACACTGGAGCATCTCTAACAGTCATCACAAAGAAAGATTTTGACGCTGTCACAGGAGGATCAGTGCCTCTACAACCATGTCACAAGTGTCTAACAACATACACTGGTGACAATGTTCCGGTAATAGGAGAGTGTATGGTTCATGTAAGTTATAATGGTCAAAGTGTTAAACTTCCTCTTCTTGTGGTTGAAGGAAATGGACCACCATTACTAGGTAGGAACTGGTTAAGTGATCTTAAGTTAAATTGGGAGAGTATTTGTTCATTGAAGAATGTAAGAGAATCTAGTCTTACTTCAATAGATAAAGTAATATCTGAAAATAAAAGTGTTTTTGGCAATTCTGGATTACTAAATGATAGAACAGTGAAGTTAAGCATTAAAGACACAAATCCAAGATACTGCAAAGCTAGAGTTCCACCTTATGCAATGAGGAATAAAATTGAAAATGAGCTAAGTAGATTGGAATCTAATGGCATCATAAAGAAGGTAGACTATTCCGATTGGGCAACGCCCATTGTGCCAGTGTTAAAGAAGGATGGTTCTATAAGAATTTGTGGAGATTATAAAACTACACTGAATAAGCAAATAGAGCTAAATAGGTACCCTATACCTAACATTGAGGAAATTTCTTTGAATTTGGCAGGAGGAGACAAATTCACTGAATTAGACTTTAGTCATGCTTACACTCAACTAGAACTGCATCCAGATTCAAAAGTCTATACGACAATAAACACACATAAAGGACTCTACCAATATGAAAGACTATGTTTTGGCATATCATCTAGCCCTGGAATTTTCCAAGCTGTCATGGACAGTATTTTTAAGGATATTCCAAATGTTTGTGTGTACTTTGACAATGTGTACATAACTGGTAAGAATGACACTGAACATCTTAAAACACTTGATAAAGTATTGAAAATTGTTGGTGAAAAAGGTTTAAAGATAAACAAAGATAAATGTCAATTCATGCTGACAGAAATTAGTTTTCTTGGTTATATATTGAGCAAACAAGGCATCAGACCTCAACCTGAGAAAACAAAAGCCATTAAAGAAGCACCCAAACCTGAAAATACCCAACAACTAAGAGCTTTTTTTGGGCTTGATAAATTACTATGCAAAGTTCATAGGGAATCTGTCTGGTAAACTATCACCACTGTACAAGCTGCTACAGAAAAATGCAACTTGGCACTGGGGTAAACAACAAGATACTGCTTTTAATACAGCAAAAGAGGCTTTGTCTTCTGACACCTTACTAACTCACTATGACCCAGGGAAAAGACTTATATTAACATGTGATGCTTCACCAGATGGTGTAGGAGCAGTCTTGTCCCACATGGATGAGAAGGGTGACAGACCATTGCTTTTGCCAGTAGATCTTTGAACCAGACTGAGAAAAATTATTCTCAGTTAGATAGGGAAGGCTTAAGCATCATTTTTGGTGTTAAGAAATTTCATAAGTTTCTGTTTGGTAGGAAGTTCACCATCTTTACAGATCATAAACCATTGCTAGGTTTATTTGGAGAAAACAAAACCCTACCTGAGCATGCCTCACCAAGAATTCAAAGATGGGCTATCACACTAACTGCATACAATTATGAATTGAAATACAAACCTGGATCTGAGAATAGTGCAGATAGCCTTAGTAGATTACCTTTAAAAAACCAAAGCCTGAGCTATGTACCAGAAGATGTATTTGTTCTCTTCACTATCATGGATAACTCCAATATAAATGTGAATGATATTAAAAGAGAAACACAAAAAGATGAGTGCTTAATAAAAGTATATGAGTACTGTAAGAATGGTTGGCCTGAAGAGTCTGTGAATGATGACTTAAGGCCATATTAAATGAGAAATAAAAACCTTTGTGAAGATAATATAAAAGATGGAGAAGATGCAGTCCATTATCAGTCAGAGTTGCCTAAACAAAGTATTTGTAACTTAATAAATGATTATGGTGATATGGCAATTTCAAATGTTTTAAAGAAAATACATTAGTAAGAAGGAATGTGATCATCAAACAACCTTGCTAACATCATTAGCACTTACAGAAACTAAAAGGGTAACATCAAAAGAAGAAAAAGATTTTTGCCATTTAATACACCCACTTCAAATACTGGATCACAGTTGCAAAGTGATATGGTCCAGGATATTACTTTTAAACAGTATTTTTGGTTACCAACAAGCACTATCAGATTACCTGAGAAAATTGATCAATCAAAGAAATCTATGCCAGTTAAGGATCTGAATAATAGCATAATACTTTCAGATGCCAATTCAAAAAGTAAATCATGACAGAACACCCATTGAAAGAGAATTTGCAGTTAATGATAATGTGTATCTAAGAAATTATGGGAGAAAGGAAAAATGGATACCAGGTCAAATTGTTCCATGTACAGGACCTGTGCCTTATAAAGTTAAAAATAACTTGTGCAGAAAATAAGTGTGAATCTATCAATCCCACCAAATCTGAACAGTTCACACCAACTCAGTTTGTTTCACAACCAAGTTCTGTTGATATGAGTGAACCAAGTTGTCTGGAGTCAGAAAATGTAAATTCTGGAGTTAATGATTTAAATCCTAGACCTCCTGAGATAGAGAATCCAAATGGTCAGAATATTGAGTCACCAAATCAAAGGCCACTGAGAAGGTCAAACAGGACAATCAAAGTCCCAAATAAGTTAGACCTATGATTTTAAAGGTCAAAAGGACTTTGACATCATTGTTTGTATTTTAATTGTGTTGTAACATATTGTGCATTGTTTGTAAGGATGTAATCTACCATAATGTTCATGTTACAATATATTTGGTGATTTTAGGATACTATCAATTGTTCTATTGAGAGATGTGTTATTGTGTTCTAAGGGTAAAGGGATGTAATAGATTGAGATAATTGTGAGGTCAAGGGAACTCACTCTTCTGTATTAGTATTATATTTATATTGTTATCTTGAGTGATGTCCCTTGTATATCGTACTTCCTCTTCCTCTTTCCTTCATGGCTGTAAATAAAGACTGTTAACAACCAATGTGGCTCCTCGTCAGTGATTACAATCTACCTCAGTCCACTCTGTGTCAGACTCGCATGTTTAGTTTCAAGTTGTAAGAACATTTACGCGATTTACAATTCAAAACATATGCTACTGCTTTTCTAAGTCCCGTAGTTTTAAAAAAATGTTTTGACATTTATTTATTTTTTTGGCTCAGACAGATTTCAATTTTTAAACAGCATGCGCAATATAATACAGCTTAAGAAAATAAGTCAGGCAACTAAACTTTTCATAACTTAAACTTAAAGGTTATGTGAAGTTTTTTTCTGACTTTCAGATGAAAAAAATTAACGCTGTTTCCTCAAAGATAGCGTGTATGTAAACATATTTTTACTCGTTTGTTTGTTGTCTCCGTCGGGCTGTCAATTCCTGACATTAAGTGTTGTTTTGATATCTCTTATACAACTTTCCGAAAGTCGGTTGTAAAACTGTGTCATGTTGTGTAAATCGCTGTATAAAACAGGTATACGGGGTAGACACTTTTTAAATATGTCAAGCATTTGACTACTGTATTTGACTAGAATTAAGACTAAAGATCTTAATTAATTGCTTTATATGAGCTAAAGATCTAAAATAATTAGATAAATAAGAACATAATATCTTAATTAATTAGGTGATAAGATCTAATAATAAATGTGGTGATGTTGAAGTGGACGCGCATCGCTGGTTAACAACTAATATGTCTCGAGGAACTGGTAAAAATCAAGATATCCTGAACACGTGACAAACATTACTTTGGTGTGTGGAATTGGCAGACGATACTTTTTTTGGTAGAAGACGCAGATCTTGTAGGGCTTGAAGGCAACAAGCGGGATATCGGCCCAATATACTTCTTTTATGGAGACTATCTTCATCTCAACAGGATAGGGCCTTTATAGGGGTATATTTACACTAATTTGGAGAAGACTCATGAAAGAGAAAGGAAATACATTTGGAGAAGACTTATGATACCAACATTAAAGAGAAAGGAAATACTTATATTTAGAGAAGACACTACTAACAGAAAAGAGAAAGAAAATACTTATATTTGGAGAAGACACACAATACCAACAGAAACCAGGTAGAGAATTAGATCTTTTACTTACATGTTAAATTTCATGTATCTATCTGAAATAGTACTCAAGTTATAGGCTTTTGAAAAATTCAAAGTAGAAAAAGTACCACTTCCGGTTATCGGAAATCGCTCAAAAGTTTATACGGATCTACGATTTTGATAAAATACTTTTATATGAAATTTCATCAACCTAGCTCAAGTTATCGTGTTTACACACGGACAGACAGACAGACACACACACACACACACACACACACACACACAGACATACGGACAGAATTGCAAAGCCCAGTTTTTCAGACTGGATTACGCATAAAACCTCTTAATTTTGATAAATCTGGATTGATAATTTTTGCCCGATTAAAATAAGTCCTCTATACTTCGGATGTGATGAAGGACTGAGGTGTAATACGGTGAAAATTGTTAAAATTTCAAGAGATTTTTGTGCATGATTACAATACTTTCTCTATACTTCGTGTATACGAGAAAGTAAAAAGAAAGAAAATACTTACATTTGGAGAGGACTCCGACCTAGTGGGGCTGGAGGGTAGAGAGCGGGACAGCCTGCCTCCAACTGTGTAGAGCTCACAGCCAACGCTGGACTGGTGGGAGAATATAAAATAAAAACTTTTCATAACATGACCTGGTGAAAAACAACAATACGTGACACATAAACACATATAATTATACACTCTCTCTCACAGAGGCGCATATATATATATATATATATATATATATATATATATATATATATATATATATATATATATATATATACATATGAAGTGCAACAGAAAGTATCTATTTCTTATAAGTTCTATACATTTTAAAAAGTTGCTTGCAGTTTGAAAATAAGCGCTTCGTCTAAAGTATTTTCAATTTCACCCGGAAGTCATTGATCGGTACTTAGACGATAGAAAATCTTCTTGAAGCCCAGACAAAACACAGATCTTCTTGGCTGTCAATATCTGAACGAGATTTACCAGCAACAGATTCCACTGACTGTGTTAACACTTTATCGTGCAGCTATACAATACAAGTGGTGGGGAAAAGTCCCGCGTTTGTTGAAGTTTGTAAGGTTTTTTTACATGGTGTCGATCGAAATTAAAGTTGACTCAGTTTTAACTTAAAACTTTACAACTAGAAGGATCTTACAGCAAAGCGCAATGCTCAGTTGCGTGTGGTGGGATTTCCCACCTGGGACCAGTTGGGGGGGGGGGGGGGGGGGGGGAGGGGAGAGAAAAATAAAAACATTTAGAGACAAGTGCTCCGAACCCACAATTGACGGGGTAGGTATTATACCTACTCGACCACGGTGTCACATTAATTTGACACAATACTAGCCCGGTCTCCCCTATTTAATGGCAAGGCTAGTATATACAAGTTTTTTAAATTCCATGTTTGGGGGGAAATATAAGGCTGTTTACCAGAATGTGTTAAGGTCTTTTTCCATTTGAACTGTCTTTGTTTTAATACCTCAACACAAACCCATTGAGAAAACAAAGTTTAAAAACTGTCATCTAGTTTTATCTAGTATAAGATTTAAGACATGTTTCTATAGAGAAGGCCTGCCATTCACGTGAAAGCAAAAGACACACGACAAATTCAACACCATAAGGCACATTTACATCTATTTATTTTTATTTAACTTTATTTAATAACGGTAACAATAATATTGTCATGTGTTAAGACGACTTTGCTCCTTTATATAGCATCAATACTTACAGAACACAAACTACTGTTTGAAATATCTACATCTATATCAATCTACACACAGTGTATAACACAACACATATACCAACGCCACAGATAACACGAAAGGCAACTTGTACAAGTCTCAGGTCAAGACATAAAAGCCGGTGTGTTCTGGGTATTTACAATCGTAAATCTTTGACTCTTTTCTTGTTAAATAGCCGTATCAGGAATCTTATAGTTCAACATCAAACTGGAGGGGGGGGGGGGGTGAGAGGGGGCTGTTGAAAAGTCGATAAACAAGCAGTAAAAAACTAAAACCTGCAACATAAGTGGAGACAGAATTTAACGGAACATCGTTGTTTGAGGCTATGAAAATAAAAAAAACCTTGCCAACTTACTTTTTTTTTTACTACGAATAGAATCTAGAAATAGTTACAACCTACTTGCTAAAATATGATAGCCATTTTGATGAGCGTAGACCTTTATATAATAATTAACGGCTTGTGTTGTATGAATCCTAAATATGCACAGAGGTTAAATTCTACTACATTAATTCTTGAGGCAGTCCATACTTCTACTAGGTGAAGATATAATTAAACAATACATACGTCTATTCGGAAATTTAAACTAAACCATACCTCTACACACGACTATTCGAAAATTTGAACTAAACCATACCTCTACACACGTCTATTCGGAAATTTTAACAAAACACTACTTCTACACATGGCTACTCGGAAGTTAAATACTGATTTAATTACTAAAACGGCTGTTTATACTTGATTATTTCCTGAGGGTGAGGCAGACAAAGAAAACTACCTGTACAGAGTGTGAAGTAAATTCCCGTGTAAAGAAAACATTGAATCCAATCCAACTGCTGGGACCGGGAGATGAAACAACGACACTCTGCTCGTGTGAAGCTTTAGCTGAACTTTACAGCTTATAATCTATCAGGAGTGATCGATCTTTGGTCCTACGGTGCTATAGATAGCCTTCACAATGTCTTTCACAACAGACGTTAGACCAACGGTGCTATAGATAGCCTTCACAATGTCTTTCACAACAGATGTTAGACCAACGGTGCTATAGATAGCCTTCACAATGTCTTTCACAATAGACTTTAGTGCTATGGTGCTATAGATAGCCTTCACAATGTCTTTCACAACAGATGTTAGACCAACGGTGCTATAGATAGCCTTCACAATGTATGTTACAATAGATCTTAGTCCTACGGCGCTATAGGTAGCCTTCACAATGTCACAACAGATCTTAGACCTACGGCGCTATAGATCTGACCTTAACACCTCTTTAGTCTGTCACAACAGATCTTAGTCCTACAGACTGCAATAGCTTTAGCCTTCACCCAATGTTAGTTTTTCACAACTGACAACAGATCTTAGCCCTACACCTGTAAGAACTATATAGTATGTTCAGTAGCGTACGCAGGGGGGGGGGAGCAGTCGCTCCCCCTCTGGCCATTTTCAGCAAAGTGGCGCCTTTTTGGAAACTTTATATATATATATATATATATATATATATATATATATATATATATATATATATATATATATATATATATATATATATATATATATATATATATATATATATATATATATATATATATATATATATATATATATAAAATACATGTATATAGATCGTGTTAAAAATTCGGCGCCTTGTTTTGCTCATTTCGCTCCCCCTACAACGAAAACCTGGATACGCCTCTGAGTATGTCACAATATATTTATTTTAGCCATACGGCCGCATAAACTTGACAGCATACCGTAGCCTATATCACAAAAAAATGTTTAATAAATCCTACATCGGTGTAAAGTTTACATCACGAAATACTTGTAGTCGTACAGCATTTAGCCAAAGGCATACGAAACGACGCAGAAATCCAATCTAGCCTCGTACAATTGTCTGACGACAATATCGCCTATAATGTATCGCTCGCATACATTATGAGTGGTCGAAAATCCTTTGGGACTCTGACTGCTTGAACTGGCAACAAATAAATGGGCGTCACGGCATCCCGCCCACTTCCTGTATGACAATGAACTCTTCTGTTAGCAGGGACCGCAGAGTCGGTGCCTGACCGTTATTTGTCCAGCTTGTTTCTTATTGTGTTGACCGTTATAAGTAGGCCTAAAATTTGTCCAGTTTGTTTCTTATTGGCCGTTATAAGCAGGCGTAGAGTTTGTCCAATTTGTTTATCATTGTGTTGACCGTAATAAGCAAGCGTCGAATGAGTCCAGTTTGTTCTTAATTATGTTGGCCTGTAATGAGCAGGCCTAAAATTTTTCCAGTTTGTTTTTTAATTGTGTTGACCGTAATAAGCAAGCGTAGGATTTGTCCAGTTTGTTTATTAGTGAAGGGCAACATCAGTACCACGTGATAATTTTTAAATTGCCCTTTCTCTACAATTTAGAAGACATGAACTCACAAAACAGCACTCTGGAAAATCATCGATTCCCACATAAAAATACATCAAAGTAGAGGCGGGCCTGTCAATGGATTTATAAAAAACATTTTTTTTTATTCTTCCCTGTATTATTTTTTATCGCTGTCTACGAGAAGCAACGCGGCCATAATGATTTGTAGATATTCTTCGATTAGTTTATCCGCGCTCCATCATTAGCCATCGACCGACTAATTATCTTACAAAGTGGTTCTGAAGTCGGCAGTTTTGGACATCCTGACATATACGATATAGTGAGAACATTTAAAATACATAGTAGGGATCAGCACATGACAATAGGGACCTGTACAAGACATAATAGGGACCTTTATTGTACATAGCAGGGATCAGCACATGACAATAGGGACTTGTACATATTAGGAACCTTTATTGTACATAGTAGTGAGCACTACATGACATAATAGTTACCTCCACACAGCATAGTAGGGACTTGTGTACAACATAACAGAAACCTCCAAAAAATATAGAGCTAGTTTTAACCATTGAGTCACACCAAGTCTAACCCTACCAGAACATGCCGGCAGTGAATAGATTAATTAAGGAAGATATTAACTGTGATCTTCTACCGATGAATACGAGCGGTGTGTTTTAGCCCTAACAGTCTCTAACATTTTTGTTGTCTTGAAGATTTTTTTTTAAAATGAAGTAAATACCGGACATTCTGCAAAGACTTTTTTTTTAATTTCACACTGTGTCCCAGCATATTCAATGCATGTGCTGGTAATTATTTTTTCACGTGCATTCAAACAAGAACAAAGGGTGCAGTTTGGGAACAATGTGGAATAGAACCTCAAAGGCCTTTTCACAAGCACTGACGCTTATTGGTGTGTGTGTCGGGAAGGGGGGAATAGCTTGACTTTAAAAAGTTTAACAGATCTGTTTACAAAACCACTTTTTTTTAAATGTACTTTATGCAAAAACATAAATTGTATCCTATATCTTTGTCTTTTGGACACCTAGCTACGACAATATTACAATGTAAACTGAAGCAACGAAGCAGTGATTTATAATGTATTTTAGCAAATAGATTTATTCAAGCTACTGAGCAAGACAATGTATAACGCATAAAGCCGATGAAACGATAACGAGGCTGACAAAATTCCTCACTAGCCATCAATTCAAATATACGTCAAGTTTCTAAAAACGAAACGCTAAAAATCAATTGTTCACATGTTCATAATTCAGGGTGGTACACAGGGGCGGAACTACAGTGCCGCCAGACCCCGCAATGCGGGGGGGGGGGGCCCAGGCCATTTAGGGGCCCAAAGCCGACCAGAATCAACTTTTTTTATAGTTAAAAAAATATATTTTTTTCCAAAAACAAACAAACAAACAAACAGATCTACTACAGTAATGATGTTCTACAGTAACTAGCATCGCTGTTTCATAAAGGAAAAACATATATAGCTACATGAGTTGTAGTGTGAAAGATAGGCAAACGTTCACATCACTTCCATGACTTATTTCCCTTCTTTAAATAGTCAAATATGTGTGCTCTTAATTAAGAAACTTTTTTTTTGCACTAAACAAATTAAAAAGCAATTACTTCTCTCAATTATTTTTTTTTTAAATTACACAATAAAGAATGACATAGTATAAAAAGAAATGTATTAAAAACCTAATAATAAAAATACAAAAAAAAACCTTAAAAATAAACATAAGGCGAGAAACCATTACACATACAAAGCTTTCATGCTTCATAATATTTTGACAGCCTTGTATATAAGGCAGCCCTATGTCAGACATTGAAACAGAGAATTGCAAAACAGACTAATAGCACTCTCACAAATGATGTGTTTTGCAATATGTTTTAATTAAAAATAAAAACTAAGAATTTTATTTTTTTCAAATTTCGAACAAGCCCATATTGAGTATTCTATGTTGATATTTTCGTATTTAGCCCGTATTGAGTATTGTATGTTGATATTTTCGTATTTAGTTTATATATATATATATATATATATATATATATATATATATATATATATATATATATATATATATATATATATATATATATATGGGGCCAAAAAAATTTTTTTGCGGGGTGGCCCTTTTTTTCTAGTTCCGCCACTGGTGGTACAGGAAGGTATGATTACACCAGGAAAAGGTGTATTGATTTTAATGTCACACTGCAACAATGGTCTCAATTGTTGTTTTTTTTCTTCTAAAACAGATATTCATGTTGGGTTCTCAAACACTCGATGGCTCTATAGGGATTGTAGGTTTTATCTTAGCAGCCAAACAGCTGGAAGTGCCGGAATTATTTGTTTCACATATATATATATATATATATATATATATATATATATATATATATATATATATATATATATATATATATATATATATATATATATATATATATATATATATATATATATATATATATGGTTCCATCTCAAATGATCTCAGGACAAATGATCTCAGACAAAATATATCAGGCAAAATATCTCATGGACTAATGATTCTCAAGTACAAATGATCATGTCCTTGTGTAGTAGTAATATGAATTATTTTGACAGAACCACGCTTTGTAAATGTCAATATCTTCAAACTCTCATACTATGAACTAGCTCATGTAATTATTAATGGTTACTTAAAAAAATAAAAATAAACACAGATCCCTCTTCCGTCTCCCCCATTTGATTGGTTTACAAAGACATTCAACTGAAACATTCGTCTAAACAATGATTTGAATATGCTGCATATTTGTCCTTTCTAATTCTGATGTTATCAAAGATTTGAATATGCTGCATATTTTTCCTTTCTGATGTTAAAAATTATTTGATTAAGATTTCCTACGTGGAGTTCGCTATTAAATTCATAACAAACCTATGCATCCCATCGCATTATAAGTAGTTATGAAGGGCAATAACATTTCTGAAGGAAGTTAATTTTTAATGCAAAGTTATTATTAATTTTTTTAACAATAATAAAGTACAGAACAAGGGGTTAGTGCTTAATGCATTAGATTGTATATTTAACATATACACTTAGTGATTAATGCATTGCATTGTATATTTAACATATACACTTAGTGATTTATGCATTAGATTGTGTGTTTAACGTCATATACACATCAAGTATGAAAACAGCGTACAGACACGGCATGTGGTAAGTGATCAATATTTAATCAGCACACGATGAAGCCATGCCCGTCACACGAGAATGGCTTGAGGCATGATACAAATAAAAGTCGGTGGCATCATGAGGCATGCTACAAATAAAAGTCGGTGGCATCATGAGGCATGCTACAAATAAAAGTTGGTGGCATCATGAGGCATGCTACAAATAAAAGTTGGTGGCATCATGAGGCATGCTACAAATAAAAGTTGGTGGCATCATGAGGCATGCTACAAATAAAAGTTGGTGGCATCATGAGGCATGCTACAAATAAAAGTTGGTGGCATCATGAGGCATGCTACAAATAAAAGTTGGTGGCATCATGAGGCATGCTACAAATAAAAGTTGGTGGCATCATGAGGCATGCTACAAATAAAAGTTGGTGGCATCATGAGGCATGCTACAAATAAAAGTTGGTGGCATCATGAGGCATGCTACAAATAAAAGTCGGTTGCATCATTAGGCATGCTACAAATACAAGTTGGTGGCATCATGAGGCATGCTACAAATAAAAGTCGGTGGCATCATGAGGCATGCTACAAATACAAGTTGGTGGCATCATGAGGCATGCTACAAATAAAAGTCGGCGGCATCATGAGGCATGCTACAAATAAAAGTTGGTGGCATCATGAGGCATGCTACAAATAAAAGTCGGTTGCATCATTAGGCATGCTACAAATACAAGTTGGTGGCATCATGAGGCATGCTACAAATAAAAGTCGGTGGCATCATGAGGCATGCTACAAATAAAAGTCGGTGGCATCATGAGGCATGCTACAAATAAAAGTCGGTGGCATCATGAGGCATGCTACAAATAAAAGTCGGGGGCATCATGAGGCATGCTACAAATAAAAGTCGGTGGCATCATGAGGCATGCTACAAATAAAAGTTGGTGGCATCATGAGGCATGCTACAAATAAAAGTCGGTTGCATCATTAGGCATGCTACAAATACAAGTTGGTGGCATCATGAGGCATGCTACAAATAAAAGTCGGTGGCATCATGAGGCATGCTACAAATAAAAGTCGGTGGCATCATGAGGCATGCTACAAATAAAAGTCGGTGGCATCATGAGGCATGCTACAAATAAAAGTCGGTGGCATCATGAGGCATGCTACAAATAAAAGTCGGTGGCATCATGAGGCATGCTACAAATAAAAGTCGGTGGCATCATGAGGCATGCTACAAATAAAAGTCGGGGGCATCATGAGGCATGCTACAAATAAAAGTCGGGGGCATCATGAGGCATGCTACAAATAAAAGTCGGTATAATAAATATGTTAACGAGTGCTACAAATAAAAGTCGGTTTAACCATTCTCAACTATGGCAAAAGATTAAATATTTTTGAAATCGTGGGCGGTGTTATTAACACACGTGTAAACATAAAGAAATTGATCGTGTGTATTTTGTGTAATTTATGTACACTGTCCATATACTTTTGGCAATTTATATTTTAGATAAGTAAACAACGTAGAAGCCAATATTTTTTTATATTTACCGGTAGAGAAGTGGAGCATACAGCACAATACTGGAAAACAAATGGAAATTATATAGTCAATCACCGTCAGTAGCCTTTCTTCGAGGTGCTCTGCCCCCCCCCCCCCCCGAACGAAATGGAATTTATATTTATATAGAAAACATACTTTTATCAGTGTCCTCCCCTTCGAAAATATCAATTGCCCCGCCCCCTCCCCCGGGAGAAAAAGTCTGAAAGAAACACTGTCCACTGGTATTTAACAGTGTCACCCACCCCTCCCCCCCCCCCCCCCCCCCCCGAAAAATTTCAAGTGCCCCCCCCCCCCCCCCCCCCGAGAAAAAAGTCTGGAAGAAACACTGCCCCTGCCTATAAAATCTACATGTGTTTTATTCTATTCGACGAGAAACCTAGCAATCAGCGACGCGTATTTCTGGAGTGCAGAGTAGCTTTAGGTGTATGGACCAAGGGAGACAATCAAGTTTTTATTTTTTTTGGTCAAAATTCTTAAAATAATCTTAATAATTAAAACATGTTAAACTATTTTTTTAACACGTTTTTCTTAACTCAGCTTCGCGTTTGTTTGTTTGTTTGGATGTTTGTTGTTAAAATTGACATCGAAAATTAGCCCACTTCTGATTGCTCTAGAGACCTGAAATTTGGCATGCATGCTACTTTCGCCTAACAATTTCAGATGCAATCATAAAAACTAGCAATTAGTGACCGTAATTAGCTTAATTTAATTACGCCCCAAGGACCATAAAATTGAGGACATGATTTCTAAAGATACCGACAAGACTGGAGGCCTATAGACACAGTTACTTCGGCCCCAATCGATGTGAGCGCGCTGGCCGTGAACGTATAGTGGTTAGTACTTCGCGTTGTGGCCGCGACAACCCAGGTTCGAATCCTGGTCGCTCAAGATTTTTAGTCCGTGTAATTATAAACACTTTTTTAAAAACCACGTTTTTCATGTGTAGCAACGGACTAAAAAGGAGAAAATAAAATACTTAAAAAAAACTTTTTAAAAAAACACGTTTTTTATGTGTAGCAACGGACTAAAAAGGAGAACGGACACGGTAACACATTGTTAACGGTGACACGGTTGGTATGCTGGGCATGCTAAAATACACATAAACACGTTTTTCCTTAACTCAGCTTCGCGTTTATTTGTTTGTTTATGGGAGATTTGATCACGTGATTCGTGAGTAGATCTCCACGCCAGCAACGTAAATTACACCCTTTCTCTGTTTAAAGCGTATCGGTCGCTCAAGATTTTTTTAGTCCGTGTATTTAAAAACACTTAGTTAAGTCATACTTAATCAAGTCATTAGATACAGTAGAAAATAAACTATATAAAAAACTTTTTAAAAACCACGTTTTTCATGTGTAGCAACGGACTAAAAAGGAGAAAATAAAATACTTAAAAAAAACTTTTTAAAAAACCACGTTTTTCTTGTGGACTAAAAAGTAGAAAATAAATTTTCATACATTTGATGACAAAAAACGTGGGTCGGGCAGATGGGTCGGGAAATTTGATGGTGAACGTACCCACGTTTTTTGTCATCAAATGTATGAAAATTTATTTTCTACTTTTTAGTCCACAAGAAAAACGTGGTTTTTTTAAAAAGTTTTTTTTAAGTATTTTATTAAATGACTAAGTCTAGTAGTTAACTGTTTAGTCCTAATACATATGTATTTTACAACAAATTTTCGACATACCTCAAACCTGTGCGGTTTAAAAAATATTTCCAGAACGCATGAATAAGATTTTAAATGTACGCTCAGACTTGTGTAGTTCACGGGATAGTGAATACTATCTGATTGCCTTCCTATCTGATGGCAGCCAAGCCTGCACTAACCAAATTAAGTAATTGTCGGAAAATGATTCGATTCAGCACGGTTCATCAAAGCCAGTATAGGGTGAGGAAGAGGGGGGGGGGGTAGGAGATAACGGTCGATAACTACTAGGTTGAAAGAGTGACCCTGTCCTGCTTGCTTATAGTCAGTCATTAGGTCTGAGTTTTTAAAACAAAGGATAGAATCGATATGAACCAACTCAAAGCTACCAACGTTAACTGCTAGAAAAAATGCAATCAACTTTAAAAACCTGAAGGATATCAACATAAAATAGCTGAAATAAACCAACATTAACTATCAGAAAGATAGCAACATTAAATAGTTGAAATAAACCAGCATTATCAGAAAGATATCAACATTAATTACCATCGGAACGAAATGTTTTGAGCCATCAAAATAAAAATACTGTCGTGCAGATAAATAAAGTATCACCTTGCCTTGGACAAGCAAAAGGAAGGGTCCATAAATTAAATGACTTCACTAATTTAACCAATTTCTACCACCACCACCACCCCCCCCCCTATCCCTTTCTCTTTACAAATCGTTACAATTATCGACACAGTCCCTTATATGACGTCACCCTCTAACAACTCTAACGTAATTGTTTCAATTTTTTTTTCTAAAATAATATAAAATGTTTGTTACGTCACAATTCCACCTCCCCTCCTCGCCGCACATTGTCACAGTAGTCTGACACCCCCCCTAACCGTGTGACATGACGTCATTTATGGACGACCTCAAACCCAAACTACTTGCACCTAACATACATTAAAATATTTGAAATGCGGCGCCTTGACCCCACGTGATAATGTAAGGCACTTTTTGTAAGATATGAATAAATAATAATAGTTGGGGATGAAATCAAGTCCATCCAGACATTACACGCTATGCTTATGTCGGAGTAATGGTAAAGGGCGATAGAGCAGTATGTAGTCAACAACAAAAATATATCTAACAAGGGGTCGAACAATGGGTTAAACAGGGGTCACGAGTTTGAAGACGAGGCATGTTATTGTTAACTAGGGACAGTAACCCATCAAGGAGAGACAACTCTAAAATCAAAACAACTACTGACTTAGTAGAGATTGTTAATGTTCTCATTGGAAGCACTGCCATGAAGTACAGCAGACCAGTGTTTCTTCCAGACTTTTTTCTCCGGGGGGGGGGGGGCACTTGAAATCTTCGGGGGGGGGGGGGGGCGGTAAACTTTCTTCGGGGGGGCGGACACTGTTAAAAGTATATATTTTCTATATAAATTATATAAATTTCATTTCGTTCGGGGGGGGGGGGGGGCGGTAAAAATTTTTCGGGGGGGCTTTGCCCCCCCGAAGAAATGCCTGGAAGAAACTCTGCAGCAGACTGAAGCTAAAATCAACGGTCTATAAGACGTATAACATGTTGACACGGAATACTCTGAGGAAATAACCTCCAATATTATATTTACGAAAGAAGAAGACAGATTCTTATTCATAAAACTCAAATAAAAATCGTGCGTGATGTATGTGTGCATGTTCGTAAAGTGCAGATAGATGGTAAAGTCTGAGAAAACTTGACATAATTTATTATTAGGAAGGGGAAATTGTACACAAAACTGTGTCCTCTGCTATTCATCTAAGAAACCTACCAACATGCAGCTGAACTCTCTATCTAACTGAACTCTATGTCCTGTAGCTGTGATCGTCCTCTTCTTCCTTATTAATTATTATGTTGAAAGGGATTTTCTCCAACATAATTTACTATTATGTGTCAACCTGTAAGCTCAATATATAGCCTGCTTTTCTTTTTGGATTTGTTTCCATAGTCTTTGTCCAACCCAGAGGCGTAGCGATGGGGGGGGTACATATGTCCCCGGGCGCCGACCTTAGGGGGCGCAAAAATGGGTTGTAAAAACAAATTAAAATGTCATTTTAGCTGCATTTGTGCATTATAAATAGTTTGAGGGATGGGGGTGCAAATTGAAAATTTGCGCCCGAGGGGGGGGGGGGCCAAATTGAAAGTGTGTCCGCGGGCGCCGGGAAGGGTCTCTACGCCTCTGGTCCAACCAAGAACAAACTACAAGGCAAGCAGTTGTTTTCTCTTTTAGTTGGTTTGCTGTTCCCGACTATCAAGACTCATCTGCCCGGGGGTTCGATCTCATGACTTTTTGGTTTAGTATACATGAGCTCTACCAACCCGACCACGCCGACCTCTGACCTCTCTAACAAGCACACTGTTCTGTAAATGATTGAACTCTATAGCAAGCACATGAGGTAACCAGAAGAGGTTATCTCAGTTACGTTAACAAACATCCCATAAGTCTTACTTTTACATTACATAACGAAGAGAAACGAGTGTGAACTGGCCCAGCTATTTGACACAGTTACACTGCTGAGGGCAGGGGAATGTCAAAACATTAGCTAGGTAACTGTGTGGGGAGGGGAGTGGGGAGGGCTACTAGTGTGGGGTAGTGTTTCTTTCAGGCATCTCTCTCTGGGGGCACTGCCCTCGAGACACGTGCACCGCCACCACCGCCACTTCTCCCCTCGTCCCAAAAACACCGCGGTAGAAATATTAAATTTATTTAATATTTTTTTAGGACATGAACTTTTATAGTAGAGGCACTGGAACATGAACTTATAGTAGAGGCACTGGTGCACATTTTGGTGCGTCTAAATGTTAAGATCATTCCCTGATTAAACCTCATATAAACAAATTTTCCCCATAGCTAATTAAACTTCATATAAACAGGTATATAAAACAGTTTATATCCCGCTTGGCGTGTCAAATAAACGTAAAAACGTAAAAAAAGTTTTTAAATACATTTAATTCATGTCTCATCGCGAACTGCTAGATGGAAAAAAATATATTAAGATATGACAAAAACACGTTGAATGTTGCGCCAAGATATAATGATCTTTTTTGTAATTTGATATTATCATCCAGATACTTGAGAACGTATTTGATTTGTAAGCTTACAATAGATGTTTATGAATGTCAACAAATATTTTTTCCTTCCGTGATTAAGTGTGGAAAAATTAAATTGGGGAATCCCCTAAACATTGAGAGCAAAACGATGTCAGATTGTCTATGTAGGCTACTATTGGCTAAAAACTCACCAATACTGGCTGTGAAATTGTGAAATAGATGGAAATGAGATTCATCTGTTTCGTCAAGAGCATTCTTGACCCATTTATTTCTTATAATGTTTCCATAGACGCCCCTCCCACCAATTTTATATGATTATAATAAATAGGAACCATCAACATTTGCCACCCCCCCCCCCCCTCGCATTGCCGGCTAATAATAAAACAAACACCCTATCCCTTTCGTGTTACAAATAATGTGCAGTATCGATTGTTAAAAACAATTGATCGTTAAAGAAAACTAAAAGTGTATTTTATTATATGCTACTCATTTTTATTTATCTTTTTATTTATCCGCACATTTACACCATCAAACATTTGTAAATTAACCTTTTTTTAAAAAATAAACTATTATGAATACTTGAATATCATGCGTTAAAATGATAGTTTTTTACTATGTCATTGGAGTTGCACTTCTATACAAAGTATGAACTGTTATGCTCTCTCTGAAATCGGCCGGAATAGAGTTAAAAGATTTGACCAGAACTTTATTCAAGGCTTGCAACTGTCTCCACCAGCTGAAAGTAAAACACAGTCACGCGTGACTTGCTGTCTGAGATTTCCGACTCCCCTGGACCGATTCAGTGGTCAAACTGTGCGGTGGATCATTGGTGCGTGACGGCCTCCACCCTCCAGCGGAAACACGCTCTATCATCCCCCCTCTCATCCCCCCATTCGGCAAACTGTTTTGTAATCTGTAATGAAACCAACTCACGAGCCTGCGTCCCATCGGAAATGTGGAGAGGTACGGAAATCCCTCGCCGACCTCAATGGACCGTCTCTTCTTGCGATTGGCGTGACGCTCCTTGCTCTTGCTGAACGGCATCCTTGGGTGATGTAAGAGAAGTATTGGGGTCTCGCCGCTCCTCCTCTTCTCCTGATTTCAAATCGAGATATATATATATATATATATATATATATATATATATATATATATATATATATATATATATATATATATATATATATATATATATATATATATATATATATATATATATATATATATATATATATATAACAATCAGTCAATAATTTATAATTGTTGAAAGTTTTTTAAAATTAGGTTGTATAGTAGTATTGGAATAGGGATTTAAATGTTTTTTAATTAACTTTCCACTAATCATTACTCTAAAAAAATGTTCTATAAGCCTACGTAGAATGTTTCCACTAAAGATTTGTAAAACTTGGGTGACTATTTTATTTTTTAGAAATTAAAAATCCGCGAAATTTATTTTTTAACTCGTTACCAATCTTAATCTAGGATTTTATAAAGTTAAACTATCTTTATCTGTGAAACCAGCAAAACAAAAATCCATTTTAAATCATTGCGAAGTAATTAAATCTACACGTTTTGATTTGAACGTTAAACTTGAAAAGGCATTTTAAAAGAAAGAAAAATTTTAACAAGGCGTTGGATATAAGGAAACTGTTATTTTACACACACACTAATACAAACACACAAATACACTCACGAACACACACACTCACTCGCCCACACACACACACATTCAGTCACACATACATACATACATTAAGGGCTAGATGTAGGTGAGTGGTATGAGAATACAGAACCCATTCAACATCAGCAGTTGTATCACACTCACGGCTTACATACCTTCTCTGAGAATATCATTTGACGACTTTAGTGACAACACAACACAAACTGTATCCGTGATAGTGCATGGCCCAGCTAATGTGAGGATCTATGATCAACCAGCCAGCACTCATTCTTTACTCGACGATAAATTGATTGTCATCAGCACTTGGTAGAAGAACACTTCATAGCGCGAGATTTTGTGCGAAATTTTATTTAGAGAACTCACAAACGTAGAGGCTTGTAGTTCAGCACAGATTGAATTCGTGTTATTAGAACGAATGATCACTGTTATACATCAATACTTGATCTGGTTATTGGGAAAATTCATTGGTATATTAAAGCTAAAAACTTAGAATTGGTCTATTTAAATTGCATGTAAACAAGGCGTCAATAAGAACTATACGTGAACACGACATCAATTAGAACTATACGTGAACACGGCATCAATTAGAACTATACGTGAACACGGCATCAATTAGAACTATACGTGAACACGGCATCAATTAGAACTTTACGTGAGCACGCATCTATTAGAACTATACGTGAACACGGCATCAATTAGAACTATACGTGAACACGGCATCAATTAGAACTATACGTGAACACGGCATCAATTAGAACTATACGTGAACACGGCATCAATTAGAACTATACGTGAACACGGCATCAATTAGAACTATACGTGAACACGGCATCAATTAGAACTTTACGTGAACACGGCATCAATTAGAACTATACGTGAACACGGCATCAATTAGAACTATACGTGAACACGGCATCAATTAGAACTATACGTGAACACGGCATCAATTAGAACTATACGTGAACAGTGGCATCAATTAGAACTATACGTGAACAGTGGCATCAATTAGAACTATACGTGAACACGGCATCAATTAGAACTATACGTGAACAGTGGCATCAATTAGAACTATACGTGAACAGTGGCATCAATTAGAACTATACGTGAACACGGCATCAATTAGAACTATACGTGAACAGTGGCATCAATTAGAACTATACGTGAACAGTGGCATCAATTAGAACTATACGTGAACACGGCATCAATTAGAACTATACGTGAACAGTGGCATCAATTAGAACTATACGTGAACAGTGGCATCAATTAGAACTATACGTGAACATCAGCCTATTAGAACGATAGCCTCAGGAAGGCGATGTCCACAAATCATAAATCTGTCTGCTTTATGGAACACGGCACGGTAGGCGTGTTGGCGTCCAACACAGCTGGGGGGGGGGGGGGGGGGAACGACACCGTGCTCCCGTCAGCTGACTCGATCAAATTTGGTGTCATCCTCTCACATGCACACACACATGCACACACACACACACGTTTCCTCTGTTGCCATGCAAATAAATTTACTTTACTGTCAGTCATTGAAAAAACGTGTCCACTTAGGTCAACTTTACACAGATACAGATACTGTCACACACACACACACACACACACACACAAACACACACACGTTTCCATACAAATATTTTCCCTGTTGCCATCCATCCTGTTGCTGTTATCCATGTGTCCACACATTTCCACTTCTGTCTTTCATACACACAGATTTCCTCTGTTGCGCATTCTGAAATAAACAATTTCCAAAACCGTTTCCCCAACGCACTGTGAATGTAGTCTTTTTATAATTATATTTAACATCGTCGCCACTTTTTTTCTTGAAGAGCTCGTCTTTCGTTACCCCCCCCCCCCCCCCCCCCCACTCAGCCACCACCAACCTTTTTTTTTTTCAATTCCCCGGTTCAAAGCCTTTTAATCCTGATCTTCCGTGAGCCTCAGATTTGATTGTCACCGTGTCAACTCATCGGCTTCATCCACACGTTTAATGTGACAAATTAAATCAAATGCGATCACGTAAAGCCAAAAGGTCTACAGGAAATGTCATCTCTGACAGCGAGTGCGGACACTTACCTGGCACACAAAAACCGTGCTGTCCTCTAGCCTAAATTTGCCGTGTTCTCACAATTTTTACCTGTTTTTGACACAGTGTTGTGATGCAAAGAGGGGAACACAAAGGGGGATAACTCGAGAGATAAAAGATGTGAATGTACTAAAAAAAAAAAGGCGGAAGTCACTGCTCTCCCTTTGTCCACGGCAGTCGGCCTCAACATGGTAATGAAACGAGTTAAGGGGAGAGAATACAACGAGCACGCTGGAGACATGCTAGAGGATTTATTTTATTCTAAGCTTAAAAAATTAAACGGAAGACGCTGTCATGGGCGCATGCTTCGCTTAGCTGTATAACACTTTAAGTTTTTTAGTGGATATTTTTTGCTACAGTTTGCCAACATTCTACGTTTCCAAAAAACAAGGTTGCTATATTGTTAAATAATTATAAGACCTATATTAGCTTAGGGTGGTGCTAGTATAGGATCTAGAGTTGACAGCTATAGCATTATAAAACAAGCGATACTAGTTCAAAGGGAGTAGTTGTCGTTTTTCTCACAAGTGTCAAACAAACAAATATTCGTGTTTTAGTTTGCTATTGCAGCAGGCTACTGTATAGCCCATCAGTTTAGTTAGGGCCAGTGACGTAGGCAGGAGAGGTTACCAAAAATGAAAGTTGTCTCCCGTTAGCACCGGATTATAGCCGGAGTTTCTTTATTGATACTTTTATACTTTTAACAGTGTCCGCCCCCCCCCCCCCCCCCCCGGAGAAAAAATGTCTGGAAGAAAAACTGATTATAGCTAAAGCCTGCTGCACCAAAGCAGCCAAAACAACGCGAGAATAATTGTGTTCAAGTTCTCATTCATCGTTTGTGTGACAATCAGAAAGACACAATTATTAACAATAAATCAAGGACACTCATTATGCTTGGGTTTGTTAGATTACTTATTTAAGAAATCCATAATGTGATGAGTTAAATAAGCTCTGAGAACTTTGTAAGAATATGTATTTCTCCCGCGCACTCTCAGAAAATAAAATATAGACTCGTCGACATGACGTCTTAAACGTTGATCGATTCTATTTGCTCAGAAAAGCAACGTAACACGCACTTGGAAAGGAGATGAATTACTTCCCTTGATGAACAAGAGAACGTACTTTCCAGAAGGTTGGGATTTCGCTTAAAACTAAAGGAATTATTTTTGAAAGCTCAGTAAGCCACAGTTAAAGGGATATAACCAGTACTATAATAGTAAGGGACATAACCAATACTAAAACAACACCCGCGAAAGTAATAAATCATGTTTTATTTTGAAATGATAAAAAGTGCTTGGCATTGATCTAACAATTTTAAAAATTCAGTTTAAGATGCACTGACTTTTTCAAAACACATTTAAATCTATTTTCTGTTTTTAGAACAAGTATATAAGGTGAAAAAGATACTGACTTCTATTTTTTTTGTACAATACTACTTACAAAAATTTCATGTTGAAATTGTGTAAGAGAAGGTGTTAGATGACAAAAAGTAGAAGCACCCACAATTTACAAAGAAAATATAGCGATAGATGAAAAGATTTTTTTTTTAAATTAATATTTCTAGCTATCACACTAGCAAACTAAAAATATAAATACATTTTTATATAAGTAGTAATAGTATGGCCACAGACTGTAGTGAAAGTATTGAAAGAAATACATTTCATAAACATCCTGCTTAGAAAAAGTGAAAATTATGTGAAATTGAAGCCTGGTTAAACAATCCAGGAGAAATATATTTAAAAACAAATATTTGGCTGAATTAGGATTTCTGTTGATTAATGAAAAAATATGTTCATGATATATATATAGCTGCTTATAAAAATCAAGTAAAAAAATTATCTGGTAAATCAAACTTATAATTTTTTTTAAAGATTGAGGAAATAGTATGCAATGTGTACATAACAAACTAATAAATTAAATACGAAATAACTAAGTTTTTCTGATCTACTTCAACGTGAAAAATGTGCAGCAAGGTGGAGATATGGAGGGAGAGCAGGAATGGTTGAGACATCATGGAATGAATCACCATCACAAAATCTCAAACTATTTCCACAATCTAATCACACACACACAGAGAAGTTCAGTGAAAGAGACTTGATATATATTGTGTGTAAGAGAAATGAGAGAGTGAATGTCTTGATGAATGGGAACAATGTTGCATAAACCTCTGACTAGGTTCACTCTGATTTTGTTCAAATGGTAGAGAGGTTAGATCAGCTTGTTAGGTCACTGAACTTTAGGTCAGATAATTTTAGCTCATACACTCAACTTTAGGTCCAATCACTCAACTTTAGGTCAAACCAATTAACTTTAGGTCCAATCACTCAACTTTAGGTTAGACCACTGAACTGTCAGATCATGTAACATAGGTTACTGGACATTAGCTCAGACAACTGGACTTTTGGCCAGACCAATGAACAGAAATCAGTTGGTGACATGTGCCAAAAAAATAGCACACTTAAAATAAAATGTAGCAAATCAAAAACTTAAAATTTAAAAAAAAAAAATGATAGTGATAATTAATGAAATGTTGGGTTAAACATTTATAACATCCACACACAAAAATCAAAATACCCCCACCCCCTTTCCTTCCTCAACATGTGGACCTTATAAATGGATTACATTATCATTACAAAACTGGAGATTATGAAAAATATGATTATTCTATTATTAATCATCACATTCTGAGTATTAAAGCAAAACAATAGTTTTATTGTTCACATACACACTAAATGCTTTAAAAAATATCTAATGCATGAAAATGTTGAGCTTTATTTTTCAAAGATAAATATAAAGGGAGGTTACTGGTTTTAACTATTCAAATTAAAAGATTATTGATATGTAGTTTGTATACAACATTCTTAAATGAACATCTATTAAATTTAAAATCTTTCAAAATTGTAATTTTTAATTTACTTTAATGTGCTGAAAATATGGTCTGGAATTCATATATTTTATAACAGTAGTGAAAACATCAATTTTAAGAATTCTATCTACACATCTTAATACTTTAAATACAAGTAAAAACATACTCAACAAGACAATTTGATTATTCCATTATCTACGACATTTCATTTGTGGTTACAGTAAATACTCAATGCATTAAGTATTTATAATTAAAAAGAAAGTCATGTTTTTAAAAGAATCAATGTTTAAATACAATTTTATAAAGTATGAGCAGTCTATTAGTATAAGCATTATTTAGCTGAACAACTGTCTAACAAATGTGAGTTGTTAACAAAATAATATAAAGTATTCAAAATTGTTTTAAAATGTGAACTTTTCAAAATAATATGTACAATTAAAATTGTTTTTAAAAAAAGTGTTCACTGATTAATATCATTAGCTGATGTTTTGATGATCATGTGATTTTAAAACTGCTGGCCATCAACAAGTTTACATAGAAAACTGCTAGCCAGCAACATCACAAATTTAACATACATAGAAAACTGCTAGTCAGCAACAGCACAAATTTAACATACATAGAAAACTGCTAGCCAGCAACATCACAAATTTAACATACATAGAAAACTGCTAGCCAGCAACATCACAAATTTAACATACATAGAAAACTGCTAGCCAGCAACATCACAAATTCAACATACATAGAAAACTGCTAGCCAGCAACAGCACAAATTTAACATACATAGAAAACTGCTAGTCAGCAACATCACAAATTTAACATACATAGAAAACTGCTAGCCAGCAACAGCACAAATTTAGCATATGAACAAAACTCAAGTATTCTAAGACCTGAGATGAAACACTGGAATAAAAAAAAACACCAGTGATCACACAAAGCAACAAAAGGATTTCAACATTTATTGCACTAATTAACCTCCCCATCAAAATGATGCCGTGATCTAAGGTGACATGAAACTCCAATTTAAAAAACTTGAGATCTTTTAGACTGAGCAAAACCATTCATAATTAGATGGTTAAAACTGGCAAATCAGACTTATTTATAGATGGTTCTGTGTTGTTTGATTTGAGTGATAAAGTTCCTACAAAATAGAAGCAGATTTATTTGAAATAAGTCTATATATTTATATATATAAAATATTTTCAGTACTTCTATACAATAGTTCTGCACAAATTATAAAGGCACTTAGAGGACAAAGTTATTTTTATATATAACTACTAGAAAACCTTTCAAAAATATGCACCAGATAAAAATTTAAACAAATTTTGATTTTCCTCTTTGAAGTTCATTAAAGATAGCTATATTTAGAACTTATATGTCACTTCTATAAATAGTGAGATATCTTTGTATAATAGAAAAGTAGATGTATATGAGAACACTCAATGGAAATGAAAGCAATAGATTCCCCAAGCATTAATAACCATACACAATAAATACGAAATACAAAACAATTTTTAAATACTTTAAATTAATATCTATAGAAAAGATGGATTATCTAGGAAATATACAATGCTATGCAGTTATTTGAGTCTAACTGTGTCACAGCCTAATGAAATGCATTAGGAAGAAAATACCCATGTAGCGCTGATACAGTTTATGAAGGGACTAGTTAACATTAGATTAGTTTTTTATCAACAAAACTAACATAAGTCCTTAATTATTTTTTTTGCAACACCCAGTTCATTCAACTAAAAAAAAAATTTTTTAATGCACATTCTACACTGTGTTATTTAACACTCCACCACAGCTTAAGTTGTTAAGCATCTCTGGTTGTTACATGGAAGGTTTGAAGTGTAGTAATACAGGAATCTATGTTTTTTTAAAAATGTCTATTCATTTAGGAACACAGTTGTGGATTTTATAGACTAAGTGATTTCACATGTATTTCGAAAATCCAAGAAAACATTTTTTTTGTATAATAATATTTTAGACATTCATGTAATAATATTTTAGACATCTACAATAAAACAAGCTAAATGACTCTTTGTCCAGTTCTTTGATATTTTTCAATACTGTAATCAACTGTGATAAAAAATGCTTTGGGTTTGGGACAAGATAAGCAAATCTATAGG
The DNA here is from genome assembly GCF_028476545.2 of Physella acuta. NCBI lineage: Eukaryota > Metazoa > Mollusca > Gastropoda > Physidae > Physella > Physella acuta. The sequence goes on along the minus strand of NW_026731844.1, from coordinate 700,755 downwards.
CAAAACAACTCAAACTGTAGTGGTTCACATTTGATCATTGGCAATAGTTTACATACCACTGGCAATAGTAGATTCTGGTCATACATACTTGTAAATATTTTTACTTTTTCAATTTCAAAATGTAATTATTTTACTCAGATGTATGACACCAGTAAACCCAAAATACAGTTTGTGGTTATTGTATGTTAAAGAAAAAAAAATGTGTACTTTAACATAGTGATACATGTTTTTTTTAATTGTAAATCATCATTCGCTACAGCTCAGAAGTAAGGAAGTCAGCTGTAAATTCACAATAGAAAAACCAACTATATACAGCTCTTATTTTGTAATGAAATATCAGGGTTGAAATTAAGTTCCATTAAAAAATAGCAGTGTAGAGTTTAGCTTTAAAAAAATATCACTGTTGAGTAATAAAGGAGCTATAACAAAACCATCAGGAACTAGCATGGTCTTTCATCAACACTGGATTTCTGCATCTGGAATAAAAGAAAGGAAAAATGTAGACTGGTCTAAGACAACTAAAAAACTGATAGAAAAATAAAAAGAACTTATATTTGTCAATTATAAAACACCTTTAACTGTTATGTGGTTTATCTTTTCATGTAGATATAAACACTGAACTTTAATCCAGCAAAGTCTTATCAGACTAAATAACGAAGCTCTAGTGAGTTGGCTGTTTTCGCTGATCATGTACAAAGCAGACAAAATGTAGGCCTTTAACTTTAAGGATAACACAAGAGCAAGTTGGAGGCTGAGTAGAGAAAGATTTATCAGCACTTATGGTATACACTACATACAACAGTTCATTCTTTTTAGTCAGGTTTTCAAATGATTTCAATGATTGGTTAACTTTTATCATCTCTCTCTTGTAAAGGACCCACCTTTATCTTGTACAGGATCTTGTGGAGTTGTATTAGCCATTACTTTCAGTTGTATGCTGTCTCTACTGGCAGGATCCCTCCCACCAGCAGCATCCACCTCCTCAATCTGGAAGGACTGTCTGCTAGAGCTGTCATCATCTGACTGTTTGACTAGATCAGCTGCCTCATCCTCTGTCACCACTGAAGCTTCCTCTGAGCCATACTCCTCCTCAGAGGCCTGTTTCTGGCTTTTTAAAGCCATTTCTGCCACAACAACTTTAGCTATGTCGCTCATACTACCTCTCTCATCCTGCACAGTTAAAATAAAACAGAAATGTAGACTGCATATACAATAAAATATCTAAAACTAAATGTTGTAAATAAAGAAAACAACAGTGATCAGAATTTATCAATGAATTGGGAATACTGAATTTAACCCTACTTTGCCTATTGTAATGTTATAGTTACATCATGTGTTAAACATAATAATTCCTGTGGATCCAACATTGGTGGTGATGTAATCGTCACACAATTTCAGTTTCAATACAGTGTATACTTTTAAGTCAGTTATTTTAAAATTTGAACATACTTTGTCACGTGGTCAACACCATTTAGATGTTAAAGATAAAAAATTAAAATTACTTGTTTATATCTAATTACATTAATAGCTTAAAAAAGGTCACAAAGATTATTAGGGCATTAGAGGGTCAAAAGTAACTGGAAAAAATAACTTGTTCAAATAATAAAAAATTTGAAAATTGAAGAATGACCTGTGAAATCTGCCTGAGTCTATGGCGTATGATGGAACCCATCCTGTGGTGCTCCATCTCTTCTGCTTGCTTTAACTGCAGCTGTTTGCTGTCTGCTGCTGATCTCTCCTCTTGGTAAACCTCCCCAGGTGACAGCATGCTGGATGAGGTGACACCAGGTGAACAGGGTGGCGAGCAGTCAATCAGGCAGGAGGTGTCAATGTTGTCTGTGATGCTGGTGTACTCACCTATCAGAGGTGTAAATATAAAGGTGAGATCTCTAACAGCTGACCCGGTCATCACATCGGGGTACGAGGTGGTGAAGCAAGCTGATGACTGGGGCATAGAGCTTGGCACAATGGCTGCCGTTGTGTTCAGGGTCAAAGGTTGAGTATTGCCACTGTTTTTCCTTCTTCTGGATCTGAGGTTAGAGCCAGCAACACTGTTGGGTGACACAGTAGAGGATACTGAGAAGGTTGGCTCTGGTGGAAGAATTAACTCAATCTGCTCTCCGTTCACTGGTTGTATTACTTCAACCGTTTCAGGTTTTTCATCAGAGGAATCCCCTATGTGTGCCGTGTCACTAGTAGGTTCAGTATTTGATGGATTACTGTCACCTCCTTGTTTACCTTCATCCAAAACTAGTTCCGCAGGCGCTGTTGAAACTTTAACTGGATTATTTTTCTCTTCGCTGCTGCTAATTGCTTTATGCAGAGAATTTTCTCGCAACTTTTCGCCTCCAATGTAAAACTGAGCTGAACCTGTGTTTTCTGAGCTAGACTCTCTATCAATGGAGACATCATTCTCCCCCACAAACTGGTCGATGTCGTCCTCATTAAACTCTGTTTCACTCATCAGCCTGCTGTTGACATGGCTTGTCAATCTGAAATAAAAATTGTTTTAGACACTCAAATTTCTGTACAAAGTTTCACATTTAACGGAAAAGCAAATTGCATTATTTTAAATGTTCATTTTTTTTAAATATAACTGCATTTTTATATTATTTTGTTCATAATTCAGAAGTAGACAGCTGTTCATCTAAATAATGCTTATACTGATGAAAAAAAAAATCTGTAGTTATAATTGATAAAAGTAAAAAAAAAACAGCCCATGAATGCTTGATATCAGACTTACAGCACTATATTACAGAAACCACTAATTTTAATATCAATTTTTTTTTTAAAACACAAAAAAATAATAAAAGCCAGAATAGTTGTAACTAATGAACTAATTAAATTAATATAATCTTATTGACCTTTGAAGTTTATCCAGTGGAGTTTTTCTCTTGAAAGATCCTGAGGTCTTTTCACCAGTCTGAATGTTGACATTTATAAGATCAGATTCAGTTTCCTAAAGGAGAAAATATTGTGGAGTAGTCCTAAATTAATGAGGTCTTTAAACAAATACTATAGAAATTAGCCATTGGAGAAAATAAAATAACCTTAGCACAAACTAAGCTTTAATTTTAATTTCATTATTTTTAAGTTAAAATAAATAATACTTTTAATGTGTACTTAAATTTGTATTGATAAAACAGTACTTACTTCAAAAATTTCATCGTTCAGCAGCCTATGTTGTCTCCCTAAGTTTCTGACCATTTTCACAGAATCAGATAAAACTCCTTCAAGACCATCCAGCCGCCCCATGTGATGGTCCAGGGCAGCCAGGGTTATCTGTATATGATTCTCCTTCATGTTGATATCATCCAAGCGCAGAGAGATGTTCTCAATCCTAAACACAGGGACAGTTGATTTAGAAGATTTAAAAAATATTATTTTAGTGCTGATAAACATAAAAGGTTTAAACCAATGTGTGTTGAGTTTCAAAGTCAACCAACTTCTACATTTAAGGCAATGGTTTTCTTAAATATTAGATGAAAAATAATAAAGATAAAAAACTGGATAGATATAAATTATGTAAAACTATGTTTTTGTCCATCCAAAAAAAAAATAGATACAATTAGACATGTAAATTTTAGTTAGAGTAAAGCATTAGGTAACCTTTCAGTTATAAATTTCAATCTCTCTTCAGAAGAGTTCTGGTGTTTCAGGTCCTTCTCTCTGTACAAATCCTCCATACATTCTTCTTCAAAATCATGAAGTTTTTCTGTATCCTCATGTGACAAGAAAAGCTCTGAAAATATAGGTTAAGTATAATTAAGTCAAAATAATGATATAAAGAATATAATTTTATTAAAAAAGCATGTTTAACAAAAAGTAACCAATGTAAAATAATATTTTAAAATTCTTAAAATCTGAATAAACTAATAATTCTTTTAATGACTTACTTAAACCATTATCATAGAAGTCCCTCTTCCCTTTGCATCTGCGTTTGATGTACTTGTAGGCCAGGAAAATGTGGGTGATGAGGATGAAGGGAGGTGGTAAAATAGGCCTCATCTCATACTTGAGTATAAGAGCATAGCGCTGGAACATCCAGATCTCTTTGGAGTTGGCATTGTTAATGATAAAGGTGGCACTGCAGATAGAGTCAGGGAATAAAGTGAATGCTATACCATAAAAAAATGATAAAGTTAAGTTACATCTCCCATGTTACAACAACAAAATATTTTACAAAAAATAAACTAGATGTACTAATTGTTTGAGGTGTAGAAAGTGACTTACTTGAATCTAGCAATTAGTAAATTAACCATCAGTATGTTAGCCACCAGCATGAAGATAGTCATACATGCAGGTGCAAGCCATGATGCATGTACATTGCAGGATCCATCTGGGTTGCGATTAGCCTCAAGGTCACATGCTAACAGGTGAAAATAAATTTTTTTTTTAAAATAATGTTTTCATATTTTATTTTAGTGTATTTGTTTTATTATATTTTTTTAAATGTAAATGAATTTGAATTAAAATGGTATAAAAGGAATGAATGACTTGAAATGTCGTTAAACTCACGATCAATTTCCTCCGCAAAGAGTTCTCCATAAATATTCCAATATGGATAATACCAAATATTCCGCAGACGTAAAGCCCATGACACTTCTTTATTTTGATAGAGAACAGTTTGCCTAACAATTCCATAACTTGTCACAGGAATAAACAAGATTGTAAGAAAGTAACACATATCCCGCAACTGTGGAAATAAAATTCATTATATTCAGAAAACATTCATTCTATTAATAATATCAACACAAGAATTCTGAGACCAGTAATTAGTAATATATAATAAGTAAAGTAATATATACTAAATTAGTTTTAGTGTTTCACTAGTGAAGTAAAAAAAGAAGATACAAATAGACTATTCAGCAACTGCAAATAATCACAAAATTGTTTAAAAACTAATAGAATATTATTTACCAATTTTCCCATAATTTTAACAAATGGTCCCAAATATTTATGGACAGAATAAATCTCCAGGATTCTAATATTCCAGAAGATGATGTCCACACAGTAAATCAGCTGAGCATCATTCAGTGTGGCAGGAATAAAACGCATGACAACGCCAACCGCAAAGAGACCTATGCCAACAGTGTCCAGAACATTCCACACATTAGAGATATAGACACTCAGCTTCATGATAATGTTGACAGGTTCTGAGGCAATTATCTGAAAATTATAGCAACAAATTGCTTGTGCTAATACTGAATATAATATTAGAAGAATAGTAATTAACGAGCAAATATAAAAGAAATTTTATAAAAAGAAAATCATCACAAAAATTCATTCTAATATGCTGATATATTTTTTTTTAAATAAATATAAAAACCTTTATTATGAGGAGTTTTAAAATGCACTAAAAAACTAAACCGGAACAATGTTTTTTTCTTTAGTGATAATGTTGGTTGCTCATCAAATCTCTGACACAATTAGCAACCAAAACTTTTACTATTTTTATTTCCTTTAAAAACTTGATTTTATAACGGTTTTTATATTTATTTTATTTTATACAAATAAGTAATTAGAATTTTTTTTAAATGGAAATACTAGGTTGATATTTACATTTTTTTTAAATGTATTTTTTCCATCTGTTTATTCTTAATTAAGTTGATACCACCAACAACAAAAAATAAAAAAGCTTTAAACTCAAAAAGTAAAACTGTAACTAAAAAAAAAAGTAACTGTAAATAAAAATTTAAATTAGAGTCCATAGTCAAGTTTGACGTTTGAAAACATCAGCGAATACAGATCACCTGTAAAAGTAAAGTTCCCTTTTCAAACCTGACAGTCTATGGGGGCAAGTGAGGTAGAGTTCACTTGTTTCTGTGACCTCTGCATATGAAGAGATAGTGTGGTCAGCACTATGCCCAACCGCCTTTACTTTCCCTAACGTGAGTTAGGTACCCATCAGAGATGCATGGACTCAGGGACGGTCTACTGACTTGAACCTGGATTCAAACTCAAGACTTACGGGTTAGTATTCCACTCTGTCCCATACAGATCATTTGACTGATTGAGTAATTGCAAACAATTACTCTTGTTATCTTCCCTTATTATAAAAAACCAATTCAGATCTGACTTCATAATAAATTAAATTGAAATTGTGATAATCTTGCTTGCCATCAAAAACAAATTTATATGGGAAGTTTGTAAGAAATCACTACAGAAAGAAATCAAAATTGAGAAACAATATTAAACATCCACAATTTGACATGAACTTAGAACAAAGTGTAAATATTAGTACTAACTTCTCTGACTTTCTCAGCTGCTAATGTGAACATAAATGCAATAACATAGACTTCTGCCCAGGTAGGTACAGTCTTGAGACGGTCAATAATGACATAGATGTAGAGGCTTAAGAATAACAGGTAACCAAGCTGAAAAAAAATATTTAAAATTTAAACGTATATGTATATATATTGATCTTGTGGTCAGTGCAATGTCCAGCTAAGTATCACTTCTCCAGCATACATAAAACTTAATAACTTAAAATTGCAAAAGTTTATTCTGAATTATATGTAAGTATAGACTTGTATCATCTTGACTAACCTAATTCTAAATGAATGAAATAGATGTAATGTGTACATACTAGTCTAGCCCACCCACCCTTACTTACAGCATTTGACCAGAATTTTGTAATGGGAGCATTGTAGAACTCATAGACCTTCTTCCCCATCCTGAGTGGACTTTTCTTCTTGTGGAAGGGGTTGTGTGAAAACATGCTGGAGTCCAATGTCATATTGTTGTCTTCAGTGTATACAGGTGTTCCATTTTCTTTGGCAGGAATTTGTGTGTTGTTGGAAGAAATGGGTTCTGTGGGATCCTCATTACAGTTCCCATCCTCAGCCTAAAAAAAAAATCAATATTCATTTTATTTTTAAGTTTTTTTATTTATCTTTAGTTACAGTTCTCACTTTCAGCTTAATGGATCAATATTTATTTTATTTCTACATTTTTTTTTTATTAAATTAATTTTTTTATTACAATTCTTTTTCTAGGTCTAATAAAATTATTTTTTTTAACTTGCACAAGATTTAAGCTTTAAAGAGAATATTTTAAAAAAAACAAATAGTTTTTAGCTTGTTTTCATTTTCCTCATTGCAAATTTACTTCCAAATAAAGTATGTATAAACTGCATGGAAATTACAAAGACCACTGCATAAAGCTTTGTGAAATGTATTAATAAAATCTGTTTTATGGGCAAGTTAATCACCTGGTCCTCTTCACTGAAAGAAACATCAGCCACACTGGCAGCATCCTCCAGCTCGTCCAGATGTTCTTCCATTGTCTGTGGCATCAGCTGGAGCTCTTCCTTTGATTTAAAGTCCAACACAAAAAGATAGGGCGGGAAGATTATACCCAGAATCACCTGTAAATAAATACACAAGAATATTTTACATGAACTAAACAATGAAGTATAGAGTTTTAAAATACTTCTTTCATGATACCCGTTCATAAGTTATGTAGCAATACTCGATGTTAATTGACTGTTACGATTTTTATTTTATTTTTGTTCTGTATAAAAATTGTAGCAATCCTACCTTGAGTGTTGAGTTTTTTCTCATGCGGAGACCTCCTATCCACAGATCGTTGAGCAGCATCTGACAACAGGTATGTGCAATGAACTTTCTATGATTTGCCATCACAGCAAGGCTCAGACATGTCTGTTCACTGAAGTTCTTCAGCTCATAGGTCAGCAGCTGCTGTGTGTAGTCATCATCAATCTTGTAGCAATGGCCCAGCAACTCCAAGGCCAGGCCTAGAAATTCACTGTGGATAACAATATTTGTAACTCTAAACATACATGTGTTTAAATTTACTTTGTTGGCAGTTGTATATCAGAAACTAAAATCCAACTAAAATATTAAAAAAAGAAACTTACTCTGCATAGTGTTGGAACTCTTCAGTCAATTCTATTTCTAAATCATCTTGTTCAGCTTCATGAGCCATTGCTGCATACAGTTTACCAGCTATCAAAGCCTGCAGGGATGGGATATTAGAAATATTTTCTTTCATTGTACTAACTTACTTAGTAAACAAACAAGATTTGAATACAAAATATTCTTGAGATGGAAAAGTTACATACCTTAGCTAGAGCCTCCTCCCCATGCTGCCACATGAAGAGAGCCATTTTTTGTCTCTTCATGAGGACAGCCCAGATCATGAGATCATGGAATGGATATGGGAACAGTTCTTCTGCTTGCTTGGTGTTGAGGATGTGAGGTACTTTTGTCACTATGTTACTGACTGAAGTCCCCTAGGAGAACAGTACCATACATAAATAACAGAATATAACTGTAGATTGTATATTTATATAATAAAAACTCATTGATAAATATGACATTGATTAAGAAATTTGGAACTGATTTTTTAAGTATTGGTTTGGTTATTTTACTACTTATTATAAAAAAAATTAATTATCAATTTGAGAAGCTTTAAAATTGTTAAGTTTCAAAGTAAGAGAAATTTTTGTAATTTTACGTTAAAAAAGAAATTTAAATAACAGACAGACAAATATACTTGTGAAAATATATATTAAACATTCAAATAAAATGAAACAAACACTTAAGTGCAGAGAAAAAACTTTTAAATATGTTATTTCAAGCCAACTTAAATAATCAATTAAAGTGTTGCCACCCAATCCCCCCCCTCTTTCAAATTGCTCTCCCTTGTCCTTAAGATATTTTTACTTGACTTCCTAACTGTAACATTTTTGTGTAAATCAGACAAAAACAAACAGTGAAAGTCATTTAAACACTAAAGCATTTAAATTCCATCTGGTATATAACTCTGGTGCACACAAAAAAAAGCTGATGTGCTATTTAAAATAATTTTGAAAATCTTTTTTGAAAAAACAAAATTAGTCGTAGAATTTTAAAAAGTTATAATTTATGTTCCTGATGATTCCCAAAATTCATTTCTTTATAAACTCCAACAATTATTACTAGATCTTAAGTGGGCAATATCTCAACCTATATTTATTAAAAGTTGAAATTACTAGTTCAAGTTACTCATTATAAATTACACTAATAGTTTTGACTTGTAACAACATTTACTTTGAGAAATTTGTAACAGGGTGAAAACAGTATATAAACTATTATTTATTATTAGCTATATATTTTCTGTATATTTCAAAATTGAAAAATTTTGGCAAGTATGTATAAAGCCTTAATAAATGCAACACAATGCTTTGACTGTAGTTTGAAAGTTTAATGCTAATGTAATAAATAAATAAGAATAAAGGCAAATGAGTATATGGAAATAGCCATTAAATAGTGTCTTCCTTTTTATCAAAGCTGTATTTTTGCATATTTTGTTTCTAATTACAATATGAGCTTTCTATATATCTTTCCCTAAGGCTACACAAGTGCAGTATAACACCATAAACTGTACAAATTCATAAATACATTGGAATTTTAAACAACAAAATAGAAACAAGATATAACATTTTTTAAAGAAACACATTTTTATGAATTTTTGTTATCATGGATTTTTATTAATAGCTTTTATTTTTAAGATTCAAAAGTATTCTTTAAAAATAGTTTTAAATGAAAAACAGGCAGGAAATTAGTTACAACTTTTAGCTTTCAATGTTGTACAGAGATATAAATATTTGGCCAATTTTTAAATGTATATTCATACCATGATTCTAAATAAAAGATTATTTTATTCTTCAGCCAATCCACTAATCATCTGTATTTAGAAAAAAATACAAAAAATAACAGATGTAACAAGAAAACTGAAATACCTAGAAGCATTTTTTTTTGTTATGGGCAATCAATAAAATATATCCCCTACAACTTAAGTTAGCTTCTGTTATTTTTGCGAAAATGTAATCACTATAGATAAGCTAAGAATTTTTAAAAATCTCATCAGATTTTAAAGAGTTGGCTAATGAAGGAATAAAAAAATAATCCAAAATCAAAGCAATCTTGTCTTTCTGAGAAAAGTCAGGAAAAAGTTATTTTTAATGGCTATTTTTGCTTTCAGGTACGGCGCATCAATGAAGCTTACATTCCTTTTAAATCCTAATGCAATAATAACTGAAAAATTAATATGAATCTGTTAGGTTTTTTTGGGTTAAAAATTGTTTATATAAAGTAAATACAACAAGTTTTCAACACGCAAGACTGACTTCATCATTCGGAGTGAAAAATACCACACAAGAAGAAGTAATCAATCTAAAAGAGAAACCTACATGCAATAACTACGTGTTGCGAGAAAAAGAGAAATAAAGAAAAGCTGAAATATCTAAAACTTATTTTAATCAATCAATTTGAAATGGCTAACATATATTAAAAAGCAAATAAGAATGTGGTAAAAACATCAGCTAAACAAAAATCTCAATTTAATTATTTTTAAAATTAGCTAAGAAAAGTTTACTAGATGTTTCAGTTATTCAACAAAGATTCTGTAGATCTAATTTTTTTTCTCTCCTTCAACCATGACTGAATGTTACATATATCTTAAGTTTTCTTAACAACAGATTTTTGTGTCTGATATACATCATATGAAATTGTTTGTAATTTTAAAGAATAGAAAATAGGACACTAAAATGTGCAGCACTGAGTTTAAGAAATTCAAAAAAACATTTAAATCAGTGTTATAAATGAAAAACGTTTTTAAAAATCACACGATATAAAATTAAGTTTAGACCTGAAGTCTCAATTAGAAAGTAAAAAAAAAGTATAGGACTGTGTGGCCAAGTGGTAGAGCATATGTCTGCCAATGTGAAATGATCTCAGATTGGAGGATATTCTAAGGTCCACACAAATGATGGAGGAAAAGGTAAATAACCATTGTGCTACTATCATCTCTACATGTCACCAAATGAACTCTACTTCATCTGCCTTCTGTAGTACTTTACTTATAATAAAATAAAAACAACAAAATAGAATTCTCATCCGAATTCAAAAAGTTTTTAATTTGTCTTATTATTGTATTTGTATTGTAAAATGTGATGAAGAATTAAGATGTAAACATCGTCTCCAGGTTCTAAATCTGTATATATCGTGTCTCTAACATTTATAGACTGCAATTATTTTTAAATTATCAAGATCTAAAACTAAATTTTGCTAATCTAAATAATAAACACAAGTTAACTTACTATATGTTTCAAGGCTTGATATTTTTGTCTGAATTGTTTACGACAATATGATGACCTAAAGCCTCCACTCATAAGCAGCTGTAACACCAAGCCTATATCAGGCAGTGTATAGCGGTAGTTGAATGGAATATGCTGGGAAAAAATACATACAGGCATAACATACATATTTCTTCAAAAAACAAATTTGATTTTAAAATTCTCAATATATTGAAAATTTGCAACATAAATACTTAATATTTTATTTTAAGGCTGTTGTTAGATTTTGGGGTATGGATTTTGTTTTAAAATGCTAGAGATAGTTGGGTTGAGAGTTGAGTGAACCCTCATATTTTTGTCATCAAGTGTGGTATAAACATGGGTACAGTTATCAGCAAATTATAGTTTTTGACCAACCTTTTTAACGTCAGCAATCAAATAGCGAAGAGAATTGGACGGACATTGGCGCTGTAAAGTATCAAAAAAGAATACATCAGAAAGACTATATAAAAAAATCAAACACATTTTTTTAATTGTTAATATTGAACCGTCAATTGTGAAGGGTTCTGGTTCTTATAAGTCAAAAACCAAAATGAGTTTTAAAAATATGTAGAATCTAGAGTGAATTGCTGATATTCTTTACTAAGCTAAACAAAATTTTTATTAACATTCCAAATAACACTATGATTTGATCAATTGTTCCATACATCAAATGAGCATATATACATCATGATAGACTTAGTTAACTGTGTTCTACATTGTAGTTTTTTATATGCCATTCTAAAATTCATTTCTATGTATAGAAATCAGCATTATCTCATTATTCTGAGTTCAACATTTGTTTACAGTGTAAAAATGTTAGTATGAATTAAATAAAACATAAGTTTAATCAAAATGTTACTGACAGCGTTATAAAGGTCTTCAAGCCTGGGTATAGTGAGGAAAGTGTGCATGCTGACTCCATTCTCTAACAAAAGCTTCACAAAATCCACCCGGTCATTGATCAGTGCATCCATCATGGCTACCTCCAGTGCTCCTTCCTACAAAAACAAAAAATAATTCTGCCATTTTAAGAACTGAAATTGTCTCAAGTAAAATCAAAATAAACATTTGGCCATATAAATGTCAATTGAAATAATCAGAGGACTAAATGAATACTTACTGGCCACTCTTGCCCATAGACAAATATATGACTTCTTGCTATATCCACTCTATCCCAGGTCAAAGCTAGATTCAACTGGTCCACAGCACTGGCAGTTGTGCCTGAAAAGGGGAGGAAGTTTTTTAAGTTATCAAAAAAATATATAACTATTCTTTACTAAACAATAACATTTTATAAACTATTTAAAAATAGTGTACTTTATTACACCACATTTACACAAGATGTCTAGAAAAAAGTTAATGTTATATAAAAACAGTTTTTACATGGAACATGTATACTTACAACATGTATACATGTCGCAAATGTAATCGAGTGTTATAACTAACCTTTGAGAAGGGCAGTGAGAATAGCTAAATCGATATCTTTGCTATCTTCCCTGTCACCCATTCTGAACACAGTTATCTAAACAAGTGAAGAAAAGAACAATAATTGGAATTCAAAATGACTGAAAAACTGTAAGTAGGATAAGTAATATTAAAGTGGATCATTTTAGATTAGGGATGAACCATACATGTCACGCTTATATCACTATAGTTGATCATAAAATATTACATTTCAGCTCTCAAAGTTGTAGTAATTTTTTTAAACGGGAAATTAGATTTGTTAATTCATTTTTAATTGTGACACCCCCCCACCCCCCACACACACCACCACCAAACCTCAGAGTATTACAACATTTATGGACAATCCCTAATGTTGTCTACTACAATGACAATTTTTGAGAAACATCTAATTTCTTCTGAGCTGCCGATATTCAAAGATAAGGCCAATATTTTAAAAATATTCCATTAAACTTGTATAACTGTTTCATACCAATTCTTTTTTCTTGACACACAGCATCAGCTCAATAAAAAGTTTCTCTGCCTGTTCTTGTGAGTACATGAAAGTTCTTTGAATTGTCAGGGTTAGTTGGTCTCTAAGTGATTCAGGCATGGTGCTAAGAAGAAGGGTAAACACATTTTTGTTTTAAAAACAGATTATTGGCATAGCACAAGCAGAACATATTCTTATACTGAGAATAAAAATTGTCAGCTGAAGTATAAAAAAAATATATATGAAGGCTGCAATCAGTTGTATAGCTCTAGTATATGACAAACAGAACATTTCATATGGCAGTTAACTGCACCATCAATGATGACTGTATATCCACATATTAATTTGGCCTGGTAAAACCCTGCTACTATAATGTAAATCACCATGAAAAAGAACCTACCCATCATCCATGGTGTATTTGTGAGTGAAAGCTAATAGATCAGCAGCCCTGCCACTCCCATCACATACAACCACAGGTACAGGGGGAGTGTCTGTGACATACTCCAGCACAGAGCGGATTGTGTTGGCGCCACCTTCTAGAACTACACAGATCACTGGCACACCATGACCACGGAAGTCATTGCCTAGATTTTTTTTAAAAAGAAAAACGTAAATAAAAATTATTTTTTTTTAAATTTTCTTTGTAAGTATAAATTAAAAAACTGGTTTCTCTTAAATAATGATTAAATACAGCTAAGCCTTTTAACTTTAAATGGAATACCTAAGTTTTAACAAGTAACCCAGAAATCGAATTAAAAATACATTTTAATTTACAACTTACCTATACGAATTTTCTGTTGAGCAATATACTTTTCAAACTTTTTCCGGAAAAGAATTTCCCCACCATATTTTCCAACAGTGCCATTGTCTACTAATACAAAGTAGGAATGATTGCTGTTGAGAACTGAGGAATTTGTTTTGGCGGATGAAACACAGTGGTAAGGGACGACTTTCTGAAAATACAAATATATTACTAAATCAACATATTGTCAATTAAGATTTCCTATAACTTTCAATTAAAAATAAGTTTTCATATACATAAATCAACATTAAAAGTGCAGAGTGTTAAATACAGACAAAAAGTTAGTACAAATTAAGAACAAACTACTAACATCTTTCCCAACCAGTGCTTCTTTGTTTTCAACTATTCCCCATGGTGTGATACCAATAGCCACTACTTTGTTGCGAGCCTTAGTTGTGCGATCACTAATTGCATCGCCAACATGCTTTGTAACACCTGTCAAAAATTAACAATTTATGAAGTTATATTCCAAATCATACTCTGATAAATATAAACCTATATCAAAAGGATTTTGAAATTAAACATTTGTATAATATTAGTTAAAATAAATAAAACAATCTGTTTAGCATTAGTTAATCATAATTGCTTCATTCCATGAAGTAATTGTAGCAGACTTTAAAGATTACATTTAACTAACTACACCGTATCAAATGTAAAGACCTGTATTTGTGCCATTGGTGACAATCCATGCTCCAGTTGTTCTAGCTGCTTTAAGTAAACCTTTTCTAAAAACCCTCTTCAGCTTGGGTTGGAGGTCAAAGTTCAAAATTCCCCCATGTACTGTTATAAGAAGCTTGGGAAGATCTAGACCCCAGTGCTGTTGAGATTTGGGATTAATTTTTAAAAAAAATTTTTTTTAATGCGTTCAATTAATATTTCTTTTAAAAAACATTTGTCTTTGAACTTTTTATTTAAGTTCAGCTTTTAAGTTTACAATATTAAAAATCAAACAGGTTACTATGAACTATACTGATATTGGGTTTTATCTTTAGGAAAAAGCTCTGAACTTTACCTTCAACAGTAAAGCCAGGACATTCTCTTGTCTTGTATCCAGGCTACTTAGCCGAATGTATTGAGCCTTGCTTGGGTGGGGTCCACCTTGAAATTCAATAGTTCCAAAAGCATCAGTTGTGTGTTGTTCTGTGTGTCTGAAAGGATGCCACTTCTCTTCATTGCCATGATGTGGATCAGCCCTACGGGCTCCATTTTGTAAATGCCAGTTTTCATTTCGGCCGCAAGCACATCTGTGAGCAAAGTTCATCAGATAAAGAGTTGATGGGTGAAATAATTGCCGTTTATGAAGTAAACAGTTTTCCTAGGCAATGGGAAAAAGTGGGCTTAAACTAAACAAACGTTACATTAAAAACATCAAGACTACTAACATCATTTTTTTTAAATACTGAGTAATTGTATCTCTATTCAAGTTTTATTAATGTAAACAAAAGCAAAATCTAAACAATGGAGTGGGTTAGCAGGCAATTAAAATATGTAGATGGGTCCCTGTACCTATAGGGATCACGAAGACTTGGAATAAATTTGATACATTCACGCCTTTGGAAAGTTTTCTCTATCCACGATCTCTGACTCTGAAATGAGAAAACGTTACACAGCTTTAAGAAAATGTTACACACAGCTTTAAGAAAATGTTACACACAGCTTTAAGAAAATGTTACACAGCTTTAAGAAAATATTACACAGCTTTAAGAAAATGTTACACAGCTTTAAGAAAATGTTACACAGCTTTAAGAAAATATTACACAGCTTTAAGAAAATGTTACACAGCTTTAAGAAAATGTTACACAGCTTTAAGAAAATATTACACAGCTTTAAGAAAATGTTACACAGCTTTAAGAAAATGTTACACACAGCTTTAAGAAAATGTTACACAGCTTTAAGAAAATGTTACACAGCTTTAAGAAAATGTTACACAGCTTTAAGAAAATGTTACACAGCTTTAAGAAAATGTTACACAGCTTTAAGAAAATATTACACAGCTTTAAGAAAATGTTACACAGCTTTAAGAAAATGTTACACACAGCTTTAAGAGAATGTTACACAGCTTTAAGAAAATGTTACACAGCTTTAAGAAAATATTACACACAGCTTTAAGAAAATATTACACAGCTTTAAGAAAACGTTACACAGCTTTAAGAAAATGTTACACACAGCTTTAAGAAAATGTTACACAGCTTTAAGAAAACGTTACACAGCTTTAAGAAAATGTTACACACAGCTTTAACTTGTGAGTAGTAAGTGTAACAAGACAGGTAGTGTTAGACACCAACAATAACTGTCCAAATAAATAATGTAAACTTCTTTACATGTAGAAACTTATTTTTTTATAAATAAAATACCAAAACGTTAAAATAAAGTTTCTTTAGATTTTCAGTGTTGATTGTTGTCTGTTTCTAATAGCATTGTTTTGTCTTACCAAAATATTTTGTACCTTTGTGTGTTGATTTTTACCTGCAAGATCTAAAGTTCCATTTCTGGTCATGTTTATAAATATAAATATTATAGAAAGGAGATAGGTTTCTTTGGATTCAGACAATATGTGTTTATGCACATCAGTCTAAAATATACTTCTGATTATTTTTTAATTAAAATACAATAGAGAAAAAAAAATTAAAAGATTTTAACTCAAAGTTTTTTCTGATGCAACATAGAAAAAATATATACATTTATATGCAACGTAATGAATTAATGTGAAAAAAAGAATGCATATAGGTATAATCGAATAATGCATGAGAAATACATAGAAGTTTGAGTATTCGATAGTACAGAAATTCACTATCACCAGAGTAATGTTTCATGCAGGTAAATGTTTGTAAAACCTGATAGAATACATTAGTTGAAGAGAAATATAATTCAGCCACCACCAACCAATAGCTACATATACAGATGTGTTTACCCACTGTAAACTCGGACTCCCAGTCATAGCAGTTTATCAGCATAGTCCTAGACAGTCCCTACAGGACTAACCTAAAACACTAGAGTGATCAGGGTACACAGACATTTACACACAAGTCAGCCACACAAGTGGCCTCCATACAATAGGTCTACTCATGCTCAGTGGGACAGATTTTAGTGATAGGAATCATTTGTTTTAGCTTCTCCCCTCTCTCCTGTATTGAGGACAGCACAGGGTCACAGACTGCTGGGATATGTGGGCTTAACTAATGACACTACAGGTTAGTTTATTAGGGTGAAACTAATTTATATATATATAAATACCATCACTATTTATAGATTACTGACTAACCTGTAGACACAAGACACTGATCAAATAAAATGTACAGCATTCAAAACAGGAAAGTTATAGAATCTAACCTTGGTTAAAATAAAAGTACAAGAAATTTATTGCTAGAGATTAGATACAATGGGTTATATGTTGTTAAACACTTAGGTCTGAAGTGAAGGTCATTCAAGTGTAAGTGATAAAAAAGAAAAAAAACATCCAGTGGCTACAAGTACAGGTTAATATTTAGGGAGTGTCCAATATTAATATCAAACAATGGCCTAAATTCTAAATACTTAGGGAGTGTCCAATATTAATATCAAACAATGGCCTAAATTCTAAGTCATAAGATGTTATCATACAGGTTAAAATTAGTATATGGATATAGCACTGTACTATTTCTCAACAGCCCCCACGTGGTTATTACATGTCATGCGGTATTTATAGACAGTTCAAGGTGGGTTAACTCAGGGAGACATTCGTTCACGTGGTGCTAGTCTGCCGTTGGTACAGATTAAGGTGTTAATTCCTGGCAGGTTAGAAGAGAACGGTCACGATACGGGAGAGCCGGAGAAATTACCACGTCTATGGTGAAGACTTTGGATGCCATGCTACTGCGTACGGCGGCTGGTGAACTGTGGGGCGAGCCCGGTGGTCTGTGGCCATGGGTCACTCCGTTCCTTTCCCGTCTGCGCCAGTCAAAGCGGGATACCGGGCAGTCGGGGCTGCTGCCGGCCGAGCAGGTGACGGGTGTCTTGGTGTGGTCACCATTGAGTAACTTGGGGCTGCTGGCGCTTGGTGAATTGGGCTGAGATGTGGAGAAATGTGTCGTAATTAAGGCGGTAGTGAGCAGGATGTCATTCACCACTGGCTGTAACTTCACACACTATAAGTTTATGCAGCAAGCCAAAAATAAAATGGCCCACACTAATAGCCAGTGTATCAAGCCAAAACATGAATAGTTAAAAATCAAAAGTTAAATGTTTATGATTTTATTTTTATAAAATGCAACTAATATCCATGCTCCATAATACATTTGCGATAGAATAAAACACGTTAAATAAATATGTTAAATTAGTGCACATAAAAAATCTACTGCAAATATTTTTTAAAAATGTTAAAATGATTTTAGTAAAGAAATATATATTGTTAAAAAAATCAAAATTGAACCGTCTGAAGCGTACTTTAACATAGGCTACATTTAATTTAAATCGTAACGAAGTTTCGACTTTCATTCATTCGAGTCAAACAGCCGGATATGTGCGGCACCAATAGAACTGCACGTGGTTTACTCGGTCAATGAACCAAAATTTCACTCCACCCTCCGGTGACCTACAAATGAACAGGAAGACGACAGGTCGGCTGGCGATTGTGAGGAGCCTTAGACACAACAATCAATGCCCCCAAAACACAAACACTCAACAGAAGAGTGCTGCTCAGATCTCGATCAAACTGGTTTCAGCTCAATGTTAGTATTTGACCGCTATTTTTGGATTATACTCGGGACGAAAGATTTTTTTTCACGTAAAAGTGCATAGCGGGTTTTTATTTTAATTTTAGTTCTATTCTTACAAGGTGTGAATATATTTTAAGACTCCAAGAAAAAAAAAACCTAATAGGCCTACACTGTACAGTGAAAAAAAAATACTAAACAGCGAATATACCTAAAAGCACGTACTTAGGGGCCGTTCATAAATGACGTCACACTCGTAGGGGGGAGGGGGTCCGTAATTTTGTGACGGTGTAATGAGGGGAGGGGAGGAGGGGGGAGGGTTCAGATGGTGTGACCAGAGTTTCTTCCAGGCATCTCTTCGGGGGGGCAAAGCCCCCCCGAAAAAATTTTACCGCCCCCCCGAACGAAATGAAATTTATATAATTTATATAGAAAATATATACTTTTAACAGTGTCCGCCCCCCGAAGAAAGTTTACCGCCCCCCCGAAGATTTCAAGTGCCCCCCCGGAGAAAAAAGTCTGGAAGAAACACTGGGTGTGACGTCATACTTTTACATTATAAAAAAGCAATGTTAGAAATAGAATTTTAGCCGTTATTTCAAGTTTTAGAAAACGGTTTTAATAAATTGCAATAGGAATTTATCAAAATACTCTATGTTGACAGAGTTCTGACAAGATTTGGGAAAAATATCAATACTTTAAGAAAAATTCAACAGCTATTTTGAGGGGGGGGTGGGGTGTTGGCTGAGGTGTGACGTCATTTTGGGGGGGGGGGGTCTGGCTTTTTGTGACGACGTATGAAGGAGGGGAGGGGGGAGGTAAAAATCGTCCAAAACAAAGTGTGACGTCATTTATGGATGATCACTAAGCAGTGTTTCTTCCAGACTTTTTTCTCCGGGGGGGGGGGGGGGGCGGGCACTTGAAATTTTCGGGGAGGGGCGGTAGACTTTCTTCGGGGGGGGGGGGGGGGACGACACACACTGTTAAACGTATATATTTTCTATATAAATTATACAAATTTCATTTCGTTCGGGGGGGGGGGGGGGGGGGGGGCGGTAAAAAAATTTACCCCCCCCCCCCCCCCCCCCCCCCCGAAGAGATGCCTGGAAGAAACTCTGTCACTAAGTAAAATGGAAAAAACACTACTGGCTATTAGTTATTATTAACAACGCCACTTTGAGGAATTCCTTATTATATTGTTATAATAGGTACCTTTACTATAACCTGGGCGGGACAAGAAGGAGGTCTCATTCCACTTAAGCCAAGGTATCGAGAAAAGATTAAATCAAAATAATCGTCGGCGAACTTCATAATTAATGAGGACCTATGAATTATGCGGTCAATTAATTGAGTCATCAGATGGCGAGTACAGATTATCCAAAGAAAACTTCGGGTTGGGAAAAACGTAATGACCTCCCCTGCTAATTAAATCTAGACGCCTTCCATCACTGAAGTGCAGCAACATCCAGATGGTTACATACATGACAAACACCAACCCGTTGTATCACAATTTGGGGTCTTAGAACAAAACCCGACTTGACCAAATACGAAGGAATACAACTATCGTCTTGTTGCATATGCAGTAAGCAAGCCTTAGCACGCGTGCATTGAAATGCATTTAAAATGCTATAATATACAGTGACTATGAAGAGACGGATTGTCCCTTAGAGGTACCTGTTTGATTCATGCCGCTAAGTAAACATCGCGTGGTTGCTGAACACTGGTTTATGGTGCATCGTATCGATTGAGATCCAAGCTTGAGATTCAACGCTTTTATCGATACACTTTCAAGATGTAATAAAAAAATCAGCATGACCAGTATTTAACTAGCTCACACAAACACACAGCGAATTAAAGAAGTATGTGTACACTCGCGTACACAAACACACACACACAAAGAATTAAACAAAGAAGTATATGTACACTCGCGTACACAAACACACACACACAAAGAATTAAAGAAGTATGTGTACACTCGCGTACACACACACAACGAATTAAAGAAGTATGTGTACAGTGTACACTCGCGCACAGAAACACACACAAAGAAATAAACACTGTAGTACATGTGCACTCGCGTACGCACACAAATAAACAAAGATGGTGTGTACACTTGTATACACAAACACACACAAAGAAATAAACAAGGGAAAGCGTGTTCACGAAAAAGAGCTCTGTTGTGTTGCAACAGAGACATTATATAAGACAGGATAAAGTGGGTGAAAGTGAATGAGTCGGTGTGCTGATAGTGTAAGGCTTGGTAAATAATGGTCTGAGCGGTGGGCCTAAAACATAAGTATTAAACCACTTAACTCTGTATTTACACACAACCATGTGTGTATATGTGTATGTATACGTATATTACTATGTTATTTCAGTAAACATCAAGCATCGTAAGATTTACCCGAGTTTGGATAATATCCCCTCCACCATTAACCTAACCCCCCACCCCCTCCACAAAAAAATCGATCACTCGGAAAAGTTTAGAATAAGCATATTCCTCCCAATAATATCATAACCCAAACCCTGACCATAGCGTTAACATTACCTTACGGTTAGGTTTAGTGTTAGTAGGCCTATATAAGGTTTAGGGTATGAGACGGTGTGGTTGGGCAGGAGAACGTATGATTGCTGAAAGTCCCGAGTTCAAACCCCGGCCAGACTACGCTCGTTAGCTGGGGACAAATCCCCATCTAGGAGAGTAAACTCCAAAGGGAGAATGGATCGGAGAAGTGGGGGGGGGGGGGGGGGAGAAGTGGGGGGGGGGGAGGAATTGACAGGGGGCCAATGTCCTACTCCCGAAGTCCCTAGCTGTAACGCCAAACCATTACCAAAAAGTTGAGTCACAGTATGAACAGCCACTCACGTTGAAAACAACTAAGAATACCAGACATTAACCGGAGTTTATTACCAAGCCTTTGTGGACACGATATGCTGCAGTTATGCTTGTAGCGCTACCCGGCTTTGTTGTTCTAAGCAGACAGTGTTAACTTCATTTACTCAGTCAAGTGTGGCCTAGGCCTAGCTTAGCGTATAGCCCATATACTTCTGTAGTTTTTGCTCATGTAATTATGACACTAACGTTGATTGGGTTAAGAATGTGTTCAGGCAAAATCAGGCTTATTTACCGTACGTTCATTTTTTACTCACTCGAAAACGGAGTATGGAGGCAGTATTGTAATCGTGCAAAATATCAAAATCGAGATTTTCAAAAATCTCGACGTTTTACAACCCCCCCCCCCCCTCCGAGTCGGAAAAACTTTGCAATTTTGTCTGTACGTCTGTGTCTGTGTGAGTGTGTGTGTCTGTCTGTGAACACATTAACTTAAGACAGGTTTATATTTATCAGTCTTAAGAAAAAAGGAAATCCAGTAGCCCGGTCTTTGCGTCTTCCAACAGCCTTGTGTGTAAGGGGCGGGGTGGGCTATATATAACATGCAAGGTCAGCGTAAAATAATTTCTTTGAAAAGTGTGACGTGCGTCATTTTATTGAAGATATATTTTGATAACATCACCCCACCCATACAGTGTACACCTGCTGTGAACATTGGGTCGAAATTTCGTGAAACCAGCGGTCCTCAAGTCGTGTATTTAGCCGTCCTTAAGCCGTCTGTTTAGTCAAACACGGAACGTGTCTAGTCCACTGTAGCTCGTGTTGATGGTGCTTCACAATTTTTTTTACTTCAAATCCATGCTTTGATCATTTAAACAATTATAGACATTGTATTACTGAATAAAAAAGTATATGTAAAAAATATTATACTTTTTTAGATTACAGCCTGCTAGAATTTTTGTCAACGAGCGTGATCTAGAAACGAGAAATGTCTGAATCACATCATGACTATGGGTGGGGGTGGGGAAGGCGGGTGTTATGTCCCTCTCTAGAAAATGCGAAAGCTTTTTTTTTTATTCCCACGTTTTCTTTAACTTGCTTTCGTCTCTGTTTTTCCAATCAAATCTTGCGATCGAAATTTCTGGCACTTCCCAGTTAGCTAGCGCGCTGAAATTTTCAGGGAAGCTTTGTTTTGGATGACAATAGAATATTCAATTGTTATTATTACTAAATTGATCCATGGAAACATTTTATTGAGCATTTTAGAGCGCTATATAATTGTAGTAAAAACATGGGGGAAAAGGGACATAACCCAGTAACAGCCACGCGATGTTTACTTAGCGGCTTTGATGAAAACAAGGTTCGGTACTCTCCCTCTTTGCTTACTGAGTAGTGTTCACGCGGTGTTTGTGTACAAACAACCGTAACAACTGGTGGCCAGTATGGGGGAGACGATATGGTCGAGTGGTTGGGCACACGATTGCTATCCCACTCGACACGGGTTCAAATCTATGTGTTCTAGTCAGTAACGTATTCACGCGACGTGTTTTTTACGAGTTTCTTTTTACGAGTTGTCTTCGTTTACCCAAAAAAAAGTGAAAAGATAAAATCGATAGCAAGATTTTAATGCAAACAAACAGACAAAGACTAAAAAGTGATTTTCTTACAGTTTCTAATACTGTTGACTCTCTACAAGCTCCCTAATAAAAGTCAATAGTATTATCTAATCAATAGTAATATAACTTTTACTTCGGCGCCCCACGTTTTTCATCGCTTATAGTAGAGTGATCGCTTGCATTAATGTGATGTATAGCATTTATTTTCTACTTTTTAGTTCAATCAGAAAACGTGGGTTTTTTTTAAACTTTTTTAATGATTATTATTTTTTTTAAACCTACGAAACATATGCCAATACCTTATACTACAAAATAGATCCGAAAACGTGAGAACCGCCAAGACAAGTCTTCAGGCGGAACGTTTTCCCCCATAAACAAATGTCCCCACATCCGTAATGGCTTTACCGAGGTCGGTAAATGGGCCAGACGAACACGCGAGGAGACCATTCAAATCAATGGAGACAAACCAACCTCAAGCCGTAACTGGTGCGTGAAGTGTTGGGGGGGACCAACAACATGGCTGAAGGCTGTCAACAACTACACACGCACGGTGCCGCACTACACCCATTCGGTGCGCTAAAGCGAGGTTCAACAACAGGTGTCTTTGTAGAAACGTTGGACTTGAAAACATAACACCAAGTGCTGGATCAAAAATTGTAATATTAACTGCGTCTTGACAGGTACAAGGTCAAATTTAATTTCAAATTTTTTTTTCCGACTACATTGGTTCAGCAAGTTTACGATATTAGTTCTTTCCTAGATCATAGGATATTAGTTCTTTCCTAGATCATAGGATATTAGTTCTTTCCTAGATCATAGGATATTAGTTCTTTCCTAGATCATAGGATATTAGTTCTTTCCTAGATCATAGGATATTAGTTCTTTCCTAGATCATAGGATATTAGTTCTTTCCAAGATCAAGCGTCTATGTGAATATGTGTATTATGAACGTGTGTGTGTGGGGGGGGGGAGAGAGTGACGACAGGAGGTCTGACAATGTAATACATCTCATTAATCCATAATTAAACGATATTTTAAATTATAATCAGGTCATATATCTGCCACTAGCATCTGTCTCTGCTCTCTGAATCTACTAATATCGTCAACTTTCATTCATTGCCGCAAGTTTAAGCCATTTTCACTGTCAACCACAAAAGTCATTTTCACTCTTTTAACAAAAATATAGCTATTTTTAACACTCTGTCAAGCACAAAACTAAGCCATTTCAGCTGCTGTCTACCATATTTTGCAGGAAACACGTAAAATAGAAGGAAAAAACAACAGTTTCGGCTATATTTCTAGGAAAAAACAACAGTTTCGGCTATATTTCTTGTCTACGTATTCTCTTGTTCAGATTACAAAAACTACAAAAGACCTGAATTTTTAGTGTGTACACTCTAGACTAGAGAGAGTCACCTGATTAGTGGCCAGCCCTACGACAATCAATTACACGGTGGCTTGACAAATTGTATGACACAATGTGGGTTAATAACTGGGCCTCTGCGTGTCTAATATCTGGGTGGTAAACCACAATCTAAGTGCTAGATATCTTAAAATGTTATGTTGGCCATCCTACATCAGAGTCGCTTTCATGCATCTTTTCTCTACCATATGGAAAATAAGCCTGATCCCTCCTCCACCCCCCCTCAAATTTTGTCCGCCCCTTTTGAAAACTTTTAAGTGCCTCTTTCCCCCCACCCCTCCGGGAAAATAAAATTCTGAAACAAACACTGTACATCGCTAGCCTTGGGAAGTAGTACCCATTTATAGAAGGGTGAGGGTGAAAATGTATCAGAATATGTACTCACCACCTGCCGTGAGAGAGAATGCGATGATGTGCCTTTATTTTGGCTCAATATCAGTGAGGCCGCCATCCCACCGGCTACAGTACACCATCGCTACAAAATGTAAACATACAATCAATACAGGTCAACTATGACATTTTTTTTTGTTGTGGTGTGGGGGTGGACATCGGGAAGGATGAGGGGGGAGCAAAATCCTATTTAATGCAGTTGCACTTAATACTAGTAGGCCTACAAGGACGTTTCAGAATTCTATATTTAAGTGTGCAGAAAACAGTTTGTATAATGAATATCTATATCTAGTAACGTATTGATTAAGGTGACAAACTAGTCAGCGCGTCAGATTGCGGGTCAATACACAACTGAACTGTAAATAAGCCTGTATACTTACATTGGGCCTTCAGGTAAAACTCCAAGGTAAACGGGACAACTGCCAATATTACAGGTATGACCATCCCTAAAGTTCCAGGATCTTATTCAACGGTCAAGAGACGAGAGAGGGGAAAAAATCCGCGATTCACAAGATGCATACGCCCCTGTGTCACCCGCTAGACGAGATAATAGAACTTAAGTCTACGCCCCTGGGCAATGTTCCACATTCAGCTCTGTAGAGAAGAGAAATAAAAAATGCATGAAAATATACAAGGTTTTTAAATTACACGGGTAAAATAATTGAAAATTTGAAGTACATGATTTTATTTATTATCTAAGCATATTGTCACTAGGATTTTAAAACACGCTACAGTATTAGGAGCTACAAACAATGAAATGTGTATCTCAAGTGCTGAGTGAAGTAACCAGAGCATCTCTTTAGAGCATGTATCGTATAAAAACTCCACGCTGTGTGACGTAGCTATCACGTGCTTCAGTTCCTGTTTATCACCCAGTAGTAATACTGACAAAAGCGCAATGACGTAAATACACCACGTGATTTGAATTTTATTTTATTACCATGGCGTATATTAGTTTAAAATCTGCAATGGCATCATATTTTAGTTTTTGTAAATAAAACTAAATTACCGTAACTTGAATGTGCCTGATGGTCTTATCTGTAAACAATGGGTTTGTTAGGGATGTCCCTATATTACTTTATTTATTAGGTTGGCGGTGATAAAGGAAAATATTTTATAGCTTTACCTATAGCTTTTATTGGTGGTTTACAAGCAAAATTTACTTACACTCATATGTAGTAAAAAGAAAGGGGCGTGGGAAAATAGGCAGTCAATAAGGGGTAGGTGAAAATGTGGGAAAATAGGCAGTCAAGAAGGGGTAGGTGAAAATGTGGGAAAATACCCCACTATAGATCCCAACACAACGACACAGTAAACAAATTATGACGCGTCAAGAGAAAAAAGGGGCGGGAGTGAAAAATACCCCACAATAGATTCCAGCACAAAACGACAAAATCAACAAATTCTGATGGCGGTGTCGCAGTTGGCAGCTACAGCGTCCACAAGCTGCTGGGCAGCCTGACAACACAATACAGTGGCTCTCTTACACAACCACTGTAACTAGTCAATAAATAGTCGCGATATAAATAGGGGACAGCTGAGCTAGGTGTAAGGAATTGGGTCCATTGTTTGATCTGGTGTAAGCCTATTTCACGCGTGAATGGGCATAGTATCAACTCGTCAAGGCATTCGCCATTCAGACTTCAACCAGGCAGTAGTTTTGTCACCCAAACCATTGAACACTGAATTATAGCATTGATGTCCATGCCGTACACACTTCTTACACATTATACAACATGTTCCCAAACCTTTTTGGTGGTGACCCCTTTTATAAAACGCCAAGTAACCCGTGACACCAGGGGGTTGCGACACACAGAAAGTGAACCTGTGCATTAAAAATACGGTACATTTCGCCATTCATACTTTTATTTTCGTTATCCAAACCACTACACACAGAATGGTAGCACTGGTGTCCATAACCAGTACAGTTTACACATTATACTGTATTGGTTATTGTTAATACAATGCATTTCTCACGAGTATGTGTAGAGAGCCGATGTCACGTTACTAAAGAGAAAAATACTTTTTGATAACAAAACTATCAGAATTACAAATATGGGTTGTGTATTAATAATAGTAAGTAAACAATACTAATAAAGACTATATATAGAAAACCAACAAAGAGTAGAAAGGGAAGACAACGATCTAAATAGCAGGTGATTTTTTTTCTACTGATCAATAATTTAAAATTCTCAGATCCTGACAGTGCTCTATAAGAAATATTAAATTTCAACTGTGTAAGTTAAAGGAGTATCCATGGGTCTACAGACAATGTGGATTTCAGTCTCATTGTGGATGGTTAAAACCAGTACACCAAACAAGTACAACCATTACACGTTTGGCACATGTACAAGACTCCATCAAACAAGTACAACCATAACACGTTTGGCACATGTACAAGACTCCATCAAACAAGTACAACCATTACACACGCGATCTTTAGTTTTCTGATAACATTTTTGTAATGAGAATAACCTCCTTGTCTCCGTGTCACGTTCGACAAACGATCTATCCCATTCCAGCCCCTGCATATAATACGATTTTTCTGCTATGATTGTGGTCTCTAAGAACATGATGCCATCGATTTTAACTCCACGAGTGAGCAGAAACTCGAAAAGATAAAACAAGAGCAAGTAACATGGTGCAGCAGTCATAATGTTCACATACACAACACTTCGATTAAAATACGTTATAATCAACAGTATAGCATTTAATACAATCGTCAAGCAACATAAACAGTACAGCTATCTGTCATAATTCATTCTACAGTTTAAACTAACCGAGAAAATAAATACAGCAGGGCAAAACAAAATTGTAAAAAAAAAATCAGAAGGAAAGATGCTCAAATCTTGCTTTAGTCACTGTACCAAAACCCTAGATGGGTGTTTTAATTTGCGCCTAGTGGACCAGCCAGCTTTACTGGTCTTACTCCGGGCTGGGTGGACACAGGGACGTCATAGAGAAACAGTACCGTGTGTGTAATCGTGTGCGTGGTAATATTATGTTAACTTTCTCAAGCTGTTTCTCTGTACGTGTACATGTGTAACAACAGCCGGTCATTGTTGGGCATTCTGTTTACAAATTTCATCGATTGATCCATAAATGATGCCACAAAATTCGGACTTATTTTAACACACCTCACCTTGACAAAACCACGTGATACACAAGTGTCACGCCCATCAGATCACCATATATTTCAGACTAAAAGAAGCAACTCTTTTGTTACTGTAATTGTCGTTGCTGTATACATTAAATATGGCGCAGCACTTTTATTTCAAGGTGGGAAACATTTTAGAAGGCATATATATCTCAATAAACGTTGGACCTATAATTATAAACGTTATAAATGGGTCATAAATGATTGTTTAAAATTTTCTTAACCGCACTCCGGATAATATATTTTTACATGGGCACTGCAAAGGCTGTCTGATCAACAAGCTAATAAATAAATGAGATTTTTAAAAGGCATTGGTTGTATATGGAGAAGACGTAATAATTTTACAGGGGGTGGGGGGGGGTGGGGGGGGGCTCCTAATTGGTATTCACATGTTTATAAGACGCATCAATGACATTTTATAAATATTTGAAACTACCTTTTAAAACAATAGGGCTCTGATAAGTTGTGGGGACCGAATTATGCTTGGCCCATAGTCTTATTATTATGTCAATCCTTTAATAACCCCCTTTCAACTCCGTCAAAAATGCGACTGTATCAAACATAAATCGCATTAATTTATTTTTCTCTTATTACCTAGCCGTTATGAAGACAAATAACCACGTAAAATTTATTTAAGAAAGCGAATAACAGCGTCAGTTAGGCACAAGTCAGGCAGGCACACCGTAAAGCTCACCAATAATGGTTCGGGTATTGGATGTGTACCGAAAGTGTCCGTGAAGTGAAATTAAAGCATTTAACGAGATCTCCGCATGTCCCGGAACATTTCTTACATTCAATAGTCCGTCGAATACATTCGCCTCTTTATTTTTTTGTCTAAACAAAACAGAAATGCTTTACAACTGTTTAAGAAAAATATCGATTTTTTTCAACAGACAATTTTTTTCCAAACGCAAAAAGCGGATTTCGGTTTTAAAATAGAAAGGAGAAACGTTAATTTAACGATAAAGTTCTGTGTAAACAATCATATGGGGTAGTAATGTCCACACGTTTTTCCACAATTGAAAAATTAATTCCTTATGAAAAAAATAACTCTGAAAAAAGTATCGTCCCATTAAGAAATAGTATATTAACTATCATTTGCTCTAATGAATCCGACCTATACTGATATACAAATATAAATGTTGCATATTCACCTGATACCCTGGTAAAAGAATCGACGGAACAGTTAGATTGTGTGATTTGATTATCCAGTCAATAACCAACACAACAAAAATCAAAACAAAACGTAACAACCAGTCAGCTAGGACTTGTGTAATACACAGTCTCACGATAATAAAATGAAATAATTCCTGTTAAATATGAAAATGGGACACGGCCAGTGACGTCAGTTGAGAATATAGCTCTACGTGTAAACAAATTATTTGTGTGCCTTAACATTGAGTGAAGGTTGAATAGGCACAAGGACTTGTGTTAGCTGTGACGGTATAATACTCCCTAGAGACTTAGCTAACGTTGGTTGTTTGTAAACATTTTAAATGTACTCATCCATTGTACAATCATGTAGATCTACATATCTCTCGGATACTAGAAACATTTTTAAGTCAGTACATAAAGCAGACGTACTGCAGATTTCAAACTATGTTAAGGTAGTAAATAGCTATGGTATACAGACAAGTGGAGTGCCATTTGGTAAACAGCTCTATTTTCTACCACACTGTAACTGATAGTATCCGTGATACTTAGAGCGTTGGTATTTGACGCATTACAGTATTAGCTGGCGACTTAATGAAGTTATATTTATTTGCCGTGACCAAAACGAAGGGAAATAACTTACTTCATAAAGTACGTTCTCACAATGGTTGAACTGTACACAGCAAAGGAAACCACATATAATTTTAACAATGCAGATTATAACGTTTAAAATACCAGCACATATTTAAGATTCAAGACTATCTCAGAGGTCATCATTGATCAACTTCACTTACTAGAGGGTGGGGGGGGGGGGGGGGGGGGGTAAAGGGAGATTCACATTAAACGGTTTTTATCCAAGCACAATCGCAGTCTATTAAGTAGGCCAATGGTTACTTTACTCAAGCGAAAAGGAATAAATTATAAACTTATTGAAACAATTTTATTTGATTTAATGACTATACACTCAGCAGAGCTTAAGGGAAGAGAGTAAAATACATTGTGACATTACTGCGAGGGGGAGGGGGGGGGGCTGACTTTTGTGACAACACTGTATGAATGATGGGTGGAGGGAGGCCTTTTTACGGCCTAAAATTCAAGAGCGGTGGAAGGGAATACTCCCAAGCAAACAAATACTTCGCGTCAATTTTGGTGGACACGTATACATAATTTAATTAGTTATCAATAAAGTATTAGGTTACTATGCAGGTTGACGGGAGAGACTATTTAGAGTTTTTTTTTTTAATTCTTTTTCTTCGGTAGGGGGTGTGGGTGGGGGAAGCAGCAACCAAATGTGGGAAAGTTGCGATTAGGAGATGGCTGTGACATCATTTTCAGGACGGCCATAAACGACGTCGTTCACTTTGTGGAATTTAGTGACGATGTGTGACGAGGGGGGGGGGGGGGACATGTGTGACGAGGGGTAACATGTGTGAAGAGGGGGACTATGTGACGAGGTGGGGCGATGGGTGACGAGGGGGATTATGTGTGACGAGGGGAGGCGATGTGTGACGAGGGGGACTATGTGTGACGAGGGGGGCGATGTGTGACGAGGAGGGGGGCGATGTGTGACGAGGGGGGCGATGTGTGACGAGGGGGGCGATGTGTGACGAGGGGGACTATGTGTGACGAGGGGAGGCGATGTGTGACGAGGGGGACTATGTGTGACGAGGGAGATTATGTGTGACGAGGGGGGCGATGTGTGACGAGGGGGATTATGTGTGACGAGGGGGGCGATGTGTGACGAGGGGGACTATGTGTGACGAGGGGGATTATGTGTGACGAGGGGAGGCGATGTGTGACGAGGGGGATTATGTGTGACGAGGGGAGGCGATGTGTGACGAGGGGGATTATGTGTGACGAGGGGGGCGATGTGTGACGAGGGGGACTATGTGTGACGAGGGGGGCGATGTGTGACGAGGGGGACTATGTGTGACGAGGGGGGCGATGTGTGACGAGGGGAGGCGATGTGTGACGAGGGGGATTATGTGTGACGAGGGGAGGCGATGTGTGACGAGGGGGACTATGTAGACGAGGGGAGGCGATGTGTGACGAGGGGAGGCGATGTGTGACGAGGGGGACTATGTGTGACGAGGGGAGGCGATGTGTGACGAGGGGGACTATGTGTGACGAGGGGAGGCGATGTGTGACGAGGAGGACTATGTGTGACGAGGGGAGGCGATGTGTGACGAGGGGGACTATGTGTGACGAGGGGAGGCGATGTGTGACGAGGGGGACTATGTGTGACGAGGGGAGGCGATGTGTGACGAGGGGGATTATGTGTGACGAGGGGAGGCGATGTGTGACGAGGGGGACTATGTGTGACGAGGGGAGGCGATGTGTGACGAGGGGGACTATGTGTGACGAGGGGAGGCGATGTGTGACGAGGGGGACTATGTGTGATGAGGGGAGGCGATGTGTGACGAGGGGGACTATGTGTGACGAGGGGGACTATGTGTGACGAGGAGGGGGGCGATGTGTGATGAGGGAGGGGGACTATGTGTGACGAGGGGAGGCGATGTGTGATGAGGAGGGGGGGGGGGGGCGATGTGTGACTGTACAACAATGAAGTTTCAACTTTAAAAAAAGAAGAAGAAAGTAACCTGAAAATGTCCATGCTTTTTTTTTTATACATTTTAAACATTGTAATAATAAATGTCAAAGAAGAATGCAAGTTTTCAGCTGTGTTGTCAAAATAAATACTAATGCATATCATGTTATTCAGAGCACTTAATAAACAGAAGGTGGGATGCTTTCAAAAGGTTAACAACTTAGAGCAATGAGATTTCTAAAAGATTACTAGCCAATCACCTGATTTAAGCCGCATTTTTACTCAAAATATTTTAAAATAATAGTGAGTTACAAAGCCTGTTGTGTGACATGCATTAAAAAACACTCTTTGGTTGTTCCCCTTTACTGACTTAGTTATAGCCTATATTATTACATATCTAGTCAAGTATAACAAATCACTAATCTATAGCTTACTTTACTACAGGGCTTGTAGTCTACACTAAAAAGTATTTAGGATTTAATTCTAGACCTTGTCAATTAGAAAAAATTAAAACAGTAATTGACCAATTTGATTTTTTTTAAATAGCAAATAAAATTATCAAAATAAGTGAGGAAAAAAACCTCATAAAGTAGATGAATTTTGTTGGTGGAAGGAAGCTTAATGGTAGTAAGTACATGGCACAAGGTAAAGCTGCTAATCACTTGTCACTCTCCGCTAAAGATCTAGAATCTACTTCACTGTCTGCACACATTTCAGAAAATAATATTAAAAGGGTCTAAATGTATTCTAATTTTGATGGTCACTGCTAATGCTAAAGCACTCATTAGGCCTAATCACTCACGCTACTTAAATTTTTCAATTTAGTAAGACATAGATTCTGACTAAACAATTTATTTAAAAAATAATCATTCATAGTAAGTAGGTGTATTTGTTATACCAGTGTCTGATATTGGCACAATAATATAACAGTCTTCTTTAAAAAAGGTAATTAAATAAACAATACACATATTATGTCAATGCTAACAGTATCAACCAACAGTGGCCGACAGTAGTAATGGGTCATCCATAAATGACGTCACTCTTTTTTTGACGATTTTTACCCCCCCCCCTCCCCTCTGTCACACATTATCACAAAAAGCCAGACCCCCCCCCCCCCCTAAAATGATGTCACACCTCAGCCTACAACCCCCCTCAAAATTGCAGTTGAATTTTTTTTTAACATCTATATTTTTCCCAAATCTTGTCTGAACTCTGTCAACATAGAGTATTTTAATCAATGCCTATTATAATTCATTAAAACAGTTTTCTAAAACTCGAAATAATGTCTAAAATTCGTTTTCTATCATTGCTTTTTTATAATGCAAAAGTGTGACGTCTCACCATCTGACCCCACCCCTCCCCCTCATCACACACCGTCACAAAATTACGGACCCCCCTCCCCCCTACGAGTGTGACGTCATTTATGGACGACCCCTAACACTAACAGTAACACTAACCCTATTACTAGTTTTACAATAATCCTAACCCTAATTTCTAACCATAAAACTAAACTTGAGATAATACTAATAGTAGGCCTATAGGTTATAGATCTAGATCTAGAATGTAGATCTAGTAGCTAATAACAATCAAACACATTTTTGGAAGAGTCTATTATGATTATGAGTTATGAGACATCCGTACTACTATACATACACCCTTTTATGATGAATTACTAGTCAGAATTAGGCCCCTATCTGCTTTTTTTATCTCTTGGTCAAACAACTAGATCTAGAATCTAGATCTAGACTCCAGTTGAGTATATAGGATTTCTAGATCAGTTTCTTTCAGGCCAGGCATATCTTCCCCTTCCCCCTCCTCTCCCAGAGGAAAAATGTCTGAAAGAAACCCTGATCTAAAATTCTAAATGGACATTCTAGACCAGAAGAGACTGTGAACAGTGAACACAACAGTGATAGAAATTAGAAATAGAGTCAGATAGAGTAGACTGTACATGAGTAATGAGTAGTGAGTAATAGAGATCTAGAATATTAGAATGATTTAGAATAATCATAGATTTCTAGAATCTAGATCTAGATAGACTTTCTAGATCTCTCTAAAAAGCTCTCTGAGCCTACCTTATTTGAACACTTGAAATTTCAATTTGCTACTTTGTTACACTTTGTAGTTTCAGTAGTCCCGTCGACTGCTGTCGTTACTCGTTTGTGAAGAAGGCCTGATTTAAAATTATTTTTAAATTGCTTCAAATTCATAATTCAGTCAAATATGAATATACAAAGTGAATGTTAATATACTATTGCATAAATATTCCTTGATCTAGCCGTAATCAATCCTTATTTAATATTATTAAGAGGCATTAAAGCTCACAATCATACAGTTCTTTAGTCTAGCTAGAGTCTAGATCTAGCATACTAGACTAACTAAACTATCATCTGATCATGTTCTGATTTTTCATGCGAGGCCAATGTATTTGTTTTACTTTGTCTTCAAAGTAAGAAAGTTCTCAATGTTAAAAACGTTGTTATTGCCCCTTTTCGCTTTGACTGATTTTATTTTATAAATTATTAAAATTACTGTAGGTTATATTTATCTAGTCAGCCTAAATCAAGTGCAGATGTTTTAAATTAGACCCTAAGTTGGATTATATCCCAGCTATAATCCAATATATGACACTGGAATGACAAAATAACGCAATTTTTAAAAATATAATCTTAGAGTTAGGAAACATAAGGGTGAATAGTAAATTACGTCATATTATACTCTGCCTATTTGGGGTGAGGTATGTGTATTAACTTAGTATTAAGATAAGTTAAGACAGTTCGGATAATACGTGACGAGGTTGGGGCACAAGGGCAGACTGAGCTTTGGGGTCATGCATAAATGACGTCACGCTTTTTTGGACGATTTTTACCTCCCCCCTCCCCTCCGTCACACGTCGTCACAAAAAGCCAGACCCCCCCCCTAAAATGACGTCACACCTCAGCCTACAACCCCCCTTAAAATTGCTGTTGAATTTTTCCTAAAACATCGATACTTTTTTCAAAATCTTGTCTGAACTCTGTCAACATAGAGTGTTTTGATCAATTCCTATAACGTTTATTAAAACCGTTTTCTGAAATAACGCCTAAAACTCGTTTTCTAACATTGCTTTTTTATAATGCAAAAGTGTGACGTCACACCATCTAACCCCCCCTCCCCTTCATCACACCAGAGGCTTAGCGGGGGGGGGGCGGGGGACGTATGTCCCCGGGCGCCGACTTTAGGGGGCGCCAAAAGGGTTGGAAAAATAAATTGAAAGCTTAGGGGGGTGCAAATCGAAAGTTTAAGGGGGGTGCAAATCGAAATCTTGAGGGGGGGGTGCAAATCGTAAGTTTGTCCCCGGGCGCTGGGAAGGGTCGCTACGCCTCTGCATCACACACCGTCACAAAATTACGGACCCCCTACGAGTGTGACGTCATTTATGGACGACCCCTTTGTTGTCATTTTAGGTATGATACGGGCGGGGGGGGGGGGTGAGCTGGCCGACCCTAGGGGTCTTGTCCACATAAGCCCCGCGAAAAAGTTAACCACTAACCCGCAAAAAAGATTATAAAAAAGAGGATATGAGACTTAATTGTACCTTTAGATTTTATTGAAGAAGGGGAATTTGGGGCATCTCATTGATAAATAGCATGTAAAGATCTGTATTTTGGTTTCTTTAACCTTAACCCCCAACCGCATCCCTTACCCTCGAGGCGGATATTGAGTATTTATGTCGTGCGTTTAAATATTCAAATGTCTGGACATTAGAAATAGGTTAGAAGTGGCGGGGCTTAACTTCCCCCCCCCCCCGAACTTTTTGCATTAGCGACGGGGCTTATGTGGACGAGACCTAAAATGTGTAAAAGTATTATGTCATCATTTATAGACAACCCCATATTGACATACACACACACACACACACACATATATATATATATATATATATATATATATATATATATATATATATATATATATATATATATATATATACATATATATATATATATATATATATATATATATATATATATATATATATATATATATATATATATATATATATATACCAGACACAGAGGCCAATATTTTTAGATTATTTTCAGCACAGAGGCACATGCAATTTCCGGAAATTCTTGGAGACGCTAGAAAACAAGCTGTAAACGCGCTCCCTACCACCCCCACCCCTACATGGTCTGGTGAGCTGCGGTTCCCTCTAAATGTTTACAAACAGTACAGAGCCGGGTTTAGTGACGGCTATTAGGGGCAGATAATTTAGTTTGAAACGATTTTAACGTAGGGGGGTGGGTAACTAAGTGTAGTTTACTTTAACGGAGGGGGGGAGGGGGGGGGGGTTATCGTCCTTAACGAGCTACTTATAGTGTTTTAAAGAAATATTTTCAGTGCAGCGTTGGTAGTGTCGAATTCACAAATTATGAATAACTGAAGAGTAGAAAAAACAACAACTAAATAGCGGCGTATGATATGCCGCGGGTCGGCTCGTTTATTATAATTCCCTATTAAAACAAACCGGTTAAGAAAAAAACGCATATCATAAATTACCCATGCATATTAATAGCAGCTCACGTTAATTATACTTAATCTTTTGTGATTTTTTTTTCAGAAACACCTCGCATGCGTTTTGTTTTTGTTTTCTCTACGCCTAGTGAAGTGCCGGACAAAACGGCGCATCTGTCATAAAGTCACGCTACATCGTTACATCTGCTGATAATTTCTAAAATCCTTGAGGTTCTAATTCAGTGCCTCTCCGGTGACGCAGGTTACCGTCTGGTTACACTCTAGTATGCCATATCAAGCACTAATAGGCCCTACTCTTTCGTGTTTATTTTTAATGAGAACCCGAGAGGATCCTTGTTGGCTGGCTAGTAGATCAGGAACAAGTTTTCGCTGTTTTTCTTCCAGACTTTTTTCTCTGGGGGGGGGGGGGGGGTGCGGACACTGTTAAAAGTATATATTTTTCTTATAATTTCCATTTCGTTCGGGGATGGAGGAGGGGCGGTAGCAGAGTTTCTTCCAGGCATCTCTTCGGGGGGGACCAAGCCCCCCCGAAAAATTTTTACCGCCCCCCCGAACGAAATGAAATTTATATAATTTATATAGAAAATATATACTTTTAACAGTGTCCGCCCCCCCCCCCCCCCGAAGAAAGTTTACCGCCCCCCCGAAGATTTCAAGTGCCCCCCCGGAGAAAAAAGTCTGGAAGAAACACTGGGCGGTAGACTCTCTTCTGCCCCCACCCCCGAAGATGCCTGGAAGAAACACTGGTTATTCGAGTATTCTGTGTAGTTCTCTACGCCAGTGATTTCCATACTGGGCGAAATAGCCCCCTATGCGATGAGTGCTGGGATGTTCGTGGAGGGTGGGTGGGGGGGGGGGGGGCGTTCTGGAAGAGGTAGATTTAAACATCTCTGTGAAGGAACTGCCCGTCGTCCTCTCTAGAACAAATGGTTTGGTCACACACACAAGCCCGTGTTGTAAATACGTAATCTGTAACATATTTAACAGCTTTGAAATGCAAAAGAAACTTTATTTTATGGTTGTTTCATTCCTTCTGTCTAGCACTCTGAGGGGACAGTTTTCTCACTACAGATATTAAAACAAAGAACTAAACCTATAACTATACATCAATGTTACAAGGAACAAATAAGCTCTCGGTAATTAAATTTAAAAAAGCACACCCGTACTTTCCATAAGTGCATCTTGTTTACGTTCTATTTTGGGGGAAACCAATGAGAATAGTCTCGAAATTAGTCGAGAGGCCCATTAAATATTTTTTTAAAAAATCGGTTATGCCAACGATGTTATTTTCATGAAACTGCAGTAATTATACGTTACCTCCCTTGTCGACTTTTTTCCATATATTAAAATGTTATTAATTAATATTAAGCCGCCTAACACTGATGAAATCTCCCACCTTTGCCGAATTTATAACAATTGTGGACACTATGCTTTTCCTAAGGGGTCATCCATAAATTACGTTACGCTTTTTTTTGACGATTTTTATCTCCCCTCCGTCACAAAAAAGCCAGACACCCCCCCCCCCCCGATAAAATGTCACACCTCAGCCTACAACCCCCCCCCCCCCCCCCCCTGAAAATTGCAGTAGAATTTTTCTTAAAACATCGATATTTTTCCATAATCTTGTCTGAACTCTCTCAACATAGCGTATTTTAATCAATTCCTATTACAAGTTATTAAAACAGTTTTCTAAAACTCGAAATAACGGCTAAATTTCGTTTTCTAACATTGCTTTTTTTTTAATAATGCAAAAGTGTGACGTCCCACCATCTGAACCCCCCCCCCCCTCCCACCCCCATCATCACACACCGTCACAAAATTACGGATCCCCCCTCCCCCTACAAGTGTGACGTCATTTATGGACGACCCCCTAAAACTTATCTAAGCAAATATTTTAACAGCACTTTAAATTCAAGTCTGAGTTTAAAATGGTTGACTGGGTATATTCGGTCATGAACCAAATATGGGCAACCTTGTGAGGAACAAAGTACAGTACCTCGACATACGAGATTTTTTTTGGATATGAGCTGTCAGTCAAACGATTTTTTGCTTTGAGTTATGTGTAAAATTAGAGATACGAGGATATCGGAACGCTGGGTTTTACAGTTTATCGAAAAGTTGCACCGAATAGAGTCAATAGAGAATCACAGCTGTTTAACTATACATTTCTCCTATTCCCGCATCATTCAGAGGGAGGAAGAAATAACCCTAACAGTTTGTTTTAAATGCACCTAAAAATGAGTAAAGGGTGGCAAAAAAGGCAAAGGCGAATGAAGAGAAAAGCAGTCTCAAAATTTAAGCTAAGGTAACAAAAATTGTACATTTAGTTTACTATGTTCTGTGAATTAAAGTGATTTCCATTAAGTTAAGGGATAAAGTAAGTGAATTAAAGTGATTGAAAGAGTTTAGCATTAACAGAGTAGAGATTAATTGAACCAAATAAAGCAACTCCACCATTGTCTTCAATAAGCTCAGGGCAGCTGATTTCCAAAGAATATACACATTCATAAATCAGTTTATTTCTTTTACGAACTTACTCCTTTATTTATTTTAAATAGATTTTATTAAATGTTTGTTATTTTTTGTTTCATAGATACATTTTTCTTATTGAAAATATGTAACAAAAACAACTGTGGTGGCATTTTGCAGGCTGGAATGAATTAAGCATTTCATATAATTTTAATAGAAAAAAAATGGCTTTAGGATACTAACAATTTGACAAACGATTAATGTAACTGTAACATAACAAATT
This sequence comes from Physella acuta, assembly GCF_028476545.2. Taxonomy (NCBI): domain Eukaryota; kingdom Metazoa; phylum Mollusca; class Gastropoda; family Physidae; genus Physella; species Physella acuta. Next base: position 661,815 of record NW_026731844.1, on the reverse strand, counting down.
AAATTTATCTCAAGGTACCACTGTAGTTAAAATAAACACAAATGATTGTCAATTTGTTAGGCGTCCACATGAAGATAACAAGAAAAGTTTATTAAAAAAAAACGAGCAGTAATACATTTTAAAAGTGCTTGCAAAGTTCACCTTTGAAGTCACTATTTGATTCATTAATTTAAGACACCATAGAATAATAAGTTATTAAAACAACACGACTTAGGGTTACAGACATTACAAAAGAAATGTAAAAAAAATCAAAGAGAAAAAGGACACATTCTTTTTAATCAAAAAGGGACATCAGTGTCATATTTTTCATTCAAATTATTGCACCAGTGAATTATTTTAAAAGTTACTTTTCATGTACGGCAATTTAACAAACAATGATTATATACTCATGAAGTGAACATAGGGTTACAATTACAATGTGTCTGCAATAATTTTACATTGGTGATGAGCTCTATTGAAACATATGCTATATAATTTTTAACTGCTAATAATTAAAGATGGAATGTCTAACACATAAAAAGTATAATTTAAAAGAAATATACAGCCAAATGTTTCTCAAAACCGTAGTAACAAAATAATTTATAGTTATAGATTTCCATTTTTTGTATGCATTATTTAAAAAAAAAAAGTTATTATCACTTTAAAAAATGAACAAGAATCTATAAATGAAATAATCTGTTTATACAACTGTACATAAAGTGAAAATACTCTACTTACTTGCCTGGTACTATTGTATTTCAATATTCATGTTTTTTAATTACCCACATTAATTCTTGTAGGTCAGTATAGAATTAAATTAGGAGCTTTTTTAAAAAAAAAATTATGATAAAATGGGGAAATAATAATATGTGAATGCAGAGTAATTTTTTTTGAAAACACATTAAAAATAGAAATACTCAAGTTATTTTATGTGCGCTTAACTCTCACCAGGTGGAAGACCACATCTCACACCTATAACATAAAAACTATAAAATATTATTTGATTACATAGGCACTACAAATACTGCTAATGTTAACATTATTATTTACATCATATCAAAGTGAAGGAGTAGGCTACTACTTTACAATAAGGCTAAGAATAATGATATTATTTAAAATGTTTTAAAATATACTATTAGTAGCTTTCTAGTTCATAATAATACGGTTCATAAAAAATTAATAACATTAAATGGACACCAGCGAGAAAAGTCTCAAAGGTATTTGAGAGGTGTATAAATTCATTTTAAAATCTTGCACGGCGTAGTTACAATTAATATGGTTATAAAATCCTGTCTGTCTGGTTTTTTTCGGACTTTACTAAAGATTGGATGTATTTGATGTTTTTAATATTTTCGGTAACTAAATAAAAATTTAAAAAAAAGAAAAAACAATTTGGTTTTCACGTGTAATGGCGACATAAACAATGGCCGACATAAATTTTATTGTACACATTGTAAGCTAAAAATAGAAACAATAGGTCATGGTGTTTAAATTTGCATAGTTATTTAAAAATTTGATCTGCAAAGTTTTGTAAACAAAATAACTATAAAGTGGGGCTGTCAGAAATCGATCACGGAGTTCCTTTACAGCCAATCAATGTTTGTCTTACGAAAGTGAAACATCGGGTTATAACTTAGGCTTGATGAAAATAAATAGAAATGTAGCCTTAAACTCAACAAATTATTTTCAAGTTCTCTGGATCTGCAACTTGTATAGCATTGATTCTAAAAATATTACATTTCTGAATTAATTTTAGGCTTAAGTTTTTAATAAAATTTTATCTTTTATTAGTTTTATGGTCCTAAATCTAAAAAAGCACATTTTTATTCCATGTCAACAACATTACGGAAGGAATCTCGTCAACTCGCTGGTGTCCATTAATAACCATAAAATTGTTTCTGTTATATTAATTAAACAATTAGTAAAATTATTATCTTTATATAATCACATTTGGAAATTTTTTATAAAGACTATAATAATTGCCAAAATACAAATATAGAGCTAACAACGAGATATTTTAGGGTATAACAACAATACACTTTGTTGAATCCAAGTCTTTTTGCAGTAGTGTTTCAGTGGCTTTAATTAATGGAACTGTTGTCAAATGACTGCATCTGGTAGTACAAATACAAAGCAATATTTTTATTTTGGGTAACAGATAAAAGTTTTAAAAATTAGAACAGATATTAAGGATTCATAAAGCACTTATGAATTTTTTCATACAGTTACAGCATTAATAAGAATAAAGCATTTTCTCTTAATCTATATAAGAACTTGAATAGCTTTGAGAACAATAAATTTAAATCAACAAAGGTAGACAACTACAGCTGATAATTATGCCTCTTAATTAAACCAATTTTCTCATATAAAAACATAAATAAGTGCATACTTCAACTGTCCAGCGGCAAGTCGCTCCATAATGTCTTTTAATATGTCTGGGACAGTTAAGGATAAACTTAACATACTGCAAGATGATCTATACAAAATATAACAAGACGCAGATGCAAAGAACTAGATAAATTGACACAAGTTGTGAAGACTCAGACGGAAAAATCACTATTAAATGCCAAGACTTAAAAACATTAAGGCATTTAAATATTTTAAAACTTATTTGTTAAATGACACATTTTGTAAATAAGATATCTTTGGACTTTAAAAATAGGGGGACAATACATTGCTTGCATTTTAACAGTATATAAAATTAAAGGATACGATGGTATCTGCCATGTTGTGCCCTTGTCAAAGTCCAGGCAGGTGGAAACAGAAATGAAACTGATGCTCCACGCAGAAACAGTTGCTCACTATCTGGTGGATCCAGCTAAAAATACCATCCATTTATTTAACATTTAAGCAAAATACAATTATAAAAGCTAATACTTTTAAGCTATTCTCTTCTTTACTTATGACATACACTTCAATATAAAAAGTTAAGATAATAAAAAACAGTGAATTAGTATAACTATATTTTTTAATACAAATCTTCTTCTTCGTTCTTAATTTTTAGTGTTGGAAGGGATCGGGCCTTATCTGCCAGAGGGTTTGAACTCGTGACTTTTTTTTATCAACCATGAGCTTTTTTGCCGACTCGACCACGCCTCCATCACAATTACGGATAAGTGTCAACTGGTTTTTGCGCCAGTGAGGCCATTGACTCCGATTTCAGCCTGCTTTCCTTTTTGGATTTGCTTCCATAGCCTTTGTCCAACCAAGAACAAACTACAAGGCAGCAGTTGTTTGATTTTGGAGTTGTCTCTCCTAGAAGATTGGCAGTATAACATTTTATACATGAAGTCTTTCAATGTGCTTTGAAATTACCTGTAAATGAGGATGTGAAGTAATCCATTTTCCTGAAAATCCTAGGCAAGCTATGATGTCAACTTTATGAGGTACAGACCGAAGATGCCTTTCCTCCATTAAATCAATATCTTCTTCGCTTGTAAATAGGCGCACTAAAGAAAACAAATATTTTATGCAAAATATATATTTCACATTCTTGAAAACAAACAGTAGCATTTTTCCTTAAAAGTTGGAAGATATTATTAGCTTAATACACATGAAGGATACTGCACTAAAATAACAAATACATTTATTTTTTTACCTCCATTGTCAACAACGCAGTCTACACCCATGCCACCTGTCTCTTCTGTTACAGAACTGGACATTGTATTTGATCGCTGGGTTAGTTCTATTAACTGGGCTGAAAACAATATTTTTCTTAATGAAAAGTCTTTAATTAAAAATTAAGTGAACAAATAAAATAATTTAACATTACACATTTAAAAATACCAGCTGCCATATATTTTAAAACATGAAATTTCATATTAAATACTCACCAACTGGAGGTTTCAATAATTCAAGAAACTGCCTTTCAGCAAGGGTCTTGTATGTTGAAAGAACCTATTAGTAATAATTTTATGTTAATAAGTCGAGTTATTAAAATAATTATACTTATTCAGATAAATTTAATTATATTGTGGAAAACTATTATTCAAGTTTTTAAACAAGAAGGAAAAAGATTAAGATTAAGAGATGAAATTATAATTCTTACAGTTTGCTAAAATTATACCCTCAAACCTCAGGCCTACATGTGTTAAAAATTTTTATTTTATTTTTATATGATGACCTTTGCTCCCCACAGTTGAGCAGCCTGAATAGTAAAATATCCCTGGGGAGTTGCTCCATCCAAGACAAGCACTGTATCACCAGCTGTAACATGACCAAGATAGTGAATTGCTGTGTACGCTGAGAGCCCTGCACCTATAGCTGCAGCAGCAACCTCATGGCTAACTGTTGAAGGCTTTTCAGCTAAAAGAATTGAATGGTAGTTTTAACATTACAAATGTGATGTAAGCTTGTGTCACATTTAAAAAAAAAACAACTAAATTTGCTTTGTTTAAAAAAATTAAAATTACTTACTAATATCAAACTGATTCATCACACACATTTCACTGCATCCAGATAAGTTACAATCTAATGGTACAATTCCTATTTTTAAAAAAGCAAAACAAACATAATTCTTTTAAATTATGCAAATATATTGCTTTGGGGTTTTGACAATCAAGATGAGAAAGATATTTTTTTTACCATTAGCAACAGGAGGAATTAATTTTCAACTTTATATTAATTTTATAACAAATGCATTATAATGTAGGTTGCATAAAATTATCCAAATAAATCACAGATGATCATCACAACATCATAAATTGCTCAAATTATTGTGCTTGAAACAAGTCCAAACAATATCCAAACTAAAGTGGATGTATATTTGCAAATTAACTGAACTATACAAGTACTATCTTTGAATTGTGTTGTATGAATATGAAAATGCAACTGTAAACCTCAAGAATAGAATCAACAGAAATAGTTTATTTTTACTTGTTAAAAATTTAGACAGTGAATTTGTGTTTGGTGGTGTAAGTAAAACAAGCTATGTTTTAAAAAGTTAACTTGCCAACAACAGACATTCCTTCCTTGTAGCAATCATCAACAAGGGGTCCAACCTTAATTATCTCTCCTGAAAGCTCTCGACCAATGGGACAGTCTTTAATTGATGAAGAAAGAAGCTGATGATATACCTATGAATAAACCAATTTCACATGATCAACAAAGCTTACACAAATGTGTAAAAAAAAACTGGCCATTTCTAGTTAAAATAATAAATGATGTAGAAATTATTTTTTAAATGTAGATCTATATTTTAATATTTATTTTAGTAAAACATTATCCTTAGTTTCAAATACAAAATGTTAGTAATATTTAATTATTTATGTTACCTTTTCTTTATTCAAGTCAACAGCACATGCCTTGACTTTTATCAACACATCATGGGGGCCTAATTCTGGAATAGTTTGCTAGTAAATAAAAAAAAGCAGTATTAAAAACAAAATTGTTCGAATTTGCAGGTTAGAAGGTTAAAGTCAAATTAGAAACTAGCTTATTTGTTGTTGAGGCACGGCACACAACACTATTAAAAGTATGTGTGCGTGGTATGTTGCCTGACCTATTTAAATGAGATTGTTTAAACGAAGTGACTACTCGGAAGAAGATTTTTCTCCCCAACGTCTCCACTTAGTCTGCAAAAGATAGCTCTGCGCATGCGCAGTGACCTATGGCTAGGGTTAGAATGAGGGTTAGGGGTAGGATTAGGGTTAGGGGTAGGATTAGGGTTAGGGCTAGGGTTAGGGATAGGATTAGGGCTAGGGTTAGGGTTGGTGTTAGGGTTCTGCGGTTGTAAACACATGCATGCGCAGTACCATCGAAAACATCGCCGCGAAGGCAAGTCGTAGTTTCTCTCCATTGCGCATGCGTATCTTATTCCGGCTAGCATCAGCCTTGTTAAAATACTGTTTTAAGTATAGATCTGGATCTATATTTATTTAACTCAATGCAACAAGCCTGCTGGTTGGTTGAGGCCAGACTGGGACGGAGATGTTCAAACCGGGATTCAAAGGCAAGGGAGGACACACAATAATAAATATTAAAATATCTTTTAAATTTTATTAGCCTAAAATAAAAGTTTTAAAATAGGCCTCTAAATTTGGTAAAACTCCATTTTAGCGTATTTTATTCTCCGCTTGTCGTTTACCTCCAGTTGAGCGTATTTTATTATAATAACCGAAACACACCAAAACATTAGGAAAACACGATTTATTTGTTTGTATTGTTTTTTTGTTTTCACAAATGAATAAAATGAATTTTAAAAAAAAACACGACTTATTTATTTGTATTGTATTTTTGTTTTAACAAATGAATAAAAAACAACAAAGAGACTGACTGAAGTGCTTTGTTGGTTACAAAAATAGAGATGCACACTTAATGTACAATTAAGTGTTCCAATTTCAACTAAACTGAATAAAAGTATTAAAAGGCACAATAATGCTGCTGAAAGTGGGACGGGGGTGGGGGGGTGGAATTTGGTGAGGGATGGCTTGGAGTGTTAGAGAAAGTGTGACAACTCACGTTGTCGTTTAAAAAAAATAATGTTAGAGGTCGTCCATAAATGACGTCACACTCGTAGGGGGAGGGAGGGGATCCGTAATTTTGTGATGGTGTGTGAAGAGGGGAGGGGGGTTCAGATGGTGGTACGTCATTTTGGGGGGGGGGGGGGGTCTTGCTTTTTGTGACGACACGCTTTTTTACGATTTTTACCTCCCCCTCCCCTCCGTTTAAGTTACAGTCGTCACAAAAAGTCAGACCCCCCCCCTAAAATGACGTCACACCTCAGCCTTTAAACCCCCCCCCCCCTCCCCTCAAAATTTCTGTTGAATTTTTCTTAAAACATCGATAATTTTTCCAAAATCTTATCAGAACTCTGTCAACATAGAGTATTTTGATCCATTCCTATTAACTATTACAATTTATTAAAACAGTTTTCTAAAACGCGAAATAACGGCTAAAACTCGTTTTTCTAACATTTTTATAATGCAAAAAAGTGACATCACACCATCTGAAACCCCACCCCCTCCTTCTCATCACACACCGTCACAAAATTGCGGACCCCCCTCTCTCTTACGAGTGTGACGTCATTTATGGACGACCCCGCATCAATGTTTTTTTAAAAGTCAGAAATTTACTCATACAAAAAATCATACTTGATACATATAACAAAATATTGGGAAGGATGGTAGATTTACTCTGAATTTAAATAACATACAACTCTATAGTAAAAATATTTTTTTCAGTTTTGGCAAAATTGTCAATTTAAAAAACACAGAGTTAGTACATTTATTGCATAAATACAAAAATATAATACAGAATAATTAACACAGTGTATCAATTTCACCATGAGACAAATGCCTTTTTAAAAAAAAATACAATACAAATAAACAAGTCGTGTTTTTTAAATATTCATTTTTATTCATTTGCTAAAACAAAAATACAATACAAAAAATAAATCGTGTTTTCCTAATGTTATGGTGTGTTTCGGTTGTTATATTAAAATACGCTCAACTGGAGGTAAACAAGCAACGGAGAATAAAATACGCTAAAATGGAGTTTTACCTTTAAATTTTATAGGCCTAGCTAGTTCTATACTAGTGGTACTAGTTATCATTACTAGTTAAACTAGTTAAGTTTAGTAGTTACTAGATCTAGTACTAGTATTAGTATTACTTTAGTGATTTAGTATGTATAGCATTATAAATAATTATAATCGAGCTAGAATCTAGTCTAGTAGTCACTAGTAGTTGGCTAGTAGATCTAGACTAAGTAGTAGTAATTTAAATAAAAAAATTAAAAATAAAATTAAAAAGCCACACCTCGTCAGAAACACTAACAGAAAGGCTGTCACCAGAAAAGTTTCCTCGAATAGATTTCATGTTTGAATTTATCAACTGCCGGTTGAGTAATGTAAACAATAGTTTACAATCAAAATAGATCTAAAAAGATCTTTTGTATTCTAGATTCTAGATCTAGCGATCTACTGGGCAGTAGAAGAAAAAAAGGGTATTTACAATGCGAAATAAAATATAGTCTGCAGTCAATTGCAGCAGTACAAAAATATTGATCATGTTTTTTTTAGCACAATCATATTCCAAACATTTAGGCCTAAACGAAATAAGATATAAGATCATTAATTATTTCTATCCAATAATCAAAACAAAAAGAACTAAAATTATATTTTTTTAAATATTTCAAGGAAATAGTATGAGGAGACGGACATTAGACATATGTATACTTTATCAATTAGAAGCACTTGGTCGTTTATCGCAGGATACAATTTCTATAATTAGAGTTTTTATTTTTAGATATTGACGCTTTCCCCCCTTGAAATTCTATAGGCCAGCTGATTTCATAAAATTAACAAGTTTCCGGAAACGCCCCCATGCCCTACCCACAATTCCTTGGACTTATTATGTGTCTACTACCCGGCTATACCTTGACAGATAATAATAATAATAATTGGATCAGTTTCATCTTCACAATGAAACGTTTTATAAATAGCTTTGACTTTTAAATAGATGGCAAGTGCTATCTCATACGGATAATGTTTTTGGTATGTATCGTAGCAACGCTTTATGTGGTTTTTAAACTGTTAGTAAGTTCCTAAGTTTTGTAAATTTGTCGAATGTTGTTGAGTGAGACGCTGTTCGCCTGTTGTCTGTTGAGTACTGTTGCACTGTCTGTTGATGTTGAGGGAGAGTTCATATCATATCATTATCAGTTCATGCTGTACCCACTGTGAGTGAACTTTTTTTAAAATTACCATTTGGTGTATTTGTATTCAAAGTTACTACTCGGAAGAAACGTCTTCGCCCTGGTGCTAGCCTGGCTGGAAAAAAGTGCAAAACGCAAAACTAGCTGTGCAATAATTTGAATAATAATAATAATTAATTAGTATAATTAATTAATTAGAGATAGGCTTACTAAAGCTTTAATTATTATTTAGCCTAATACGAAATGACTACGCAGAATGCCGAGCGTTTCAAGTATTTTCTAATTCAGTAGATTGCATTCTAAAAATAGGTAGGCTATCGGGAAAACAATGCAATACCCCTTTCATACATAACTAATAGTACTACTTTTTAACTAATACTAAATAGGCTATAGTCTATAGGATAGGCCTATTATGTTCGGAATAGTGATAAATTTCGTCTTGCAGTAAGAAAATGAAACAGTGTTGACCTATTTCTTTTGGGATAAGACGTGTACTGATTGAAGCTGCCTAATATTTTGATTTGCTAATACATGTGTGGTAGAGTCAACAGTGCAGCAGCTAAATTTGATATCCCTGGAGCTTGAATCTGAATCCAGATTTATCACTACCTGAAATCAGTGTCTTTTGCAAATGTCACATCAAATGTCACAATCTTTTCTAGATTTATTTTTTTATCCATTAAAGTTTTAAAATTTCCAAACATCACTTGCGTGATTGCTTGCTTACGTATCTATTCTATTCTTTTTTTAGCCTGTGCCAACATTTGGTGTTGAAATAACACACTTTAAGTCAACATTGTTTTGCTAAGACGAAAAAAAATCAAGCATTCCTGATATCTATGTTTAGATTGCGTTCGACCGTCAGAACAGATGTGGCGGACCATCGCATTCTGTGCAAATGCAGCCTATTTAATAATGATTTACCAGTGTCTGATCCTGGTAAAATTATTTCATCAAGCTAAATATATTTACCCTAATTAGCTTGGAGACTAATAATGGCTGTTGAAATATTTATTTAAACATTTTTAGTTACATGATTTATTTATGATCTAATAAATACAATGTAACCGAAACTAACAGTCCAATACCATTATTATTATTCATGCAGCTATGCTACCAGAGGACAGACTACGTAAATGTATCACTGAATGTTAAATTACATAATTATTATTGGGGTTTGCCCATTCCATTTCCAAGTGTCAGCATTAAAAACCATTAAATTTAATACCCAAACTGATTTTAGGATAGAAGTAGTTCAGTAAAAAATTTTTTAATGAAATCAGAAAAAATCAACACATTTACTATTTTACTGATTTAGCAAACTGACCAATAATTAGCAATTTATACATGTCAAGCTAGTTCTTTTTTCTAGTTTTCTTGTATTCTATTAGTCATTATGCATTCTTAGATTGAATATTTTATTTATAATGCATCAAATTATTTTAGGAATTATATTTATAAGTATAGCATATTTTTTTAAAATACCTAACCCATTCTCCATTCTCCCATTTTTTTTTTTTTTACAGTTTTGAACATAAGTCCAGATAAAAAAAAGTAAAGATGTCAGCAACTCAAGGTAAATAGATAAAATTAAAATTCGTTTCCAACAGCTTTTCTTTACCAGTAGTTTTTAAAACTTATCTACATTTGGCTAATAAAAAGGTTCATTAAAATATCAAACTCAATTAATTCAATGTATTTTTTGAGTTACTAAATTTCATTAGGGGTTGAGTACAAAAATGTTGTAATTTTCTTTTGTGCAGATGCTTGGAAGATAAGTGGGGAGGATCGTTCAAAGCATGATGCTCAATTTTATCAACTCAAACCTGTAAATGGGTTTGTTACAGGTAATTGCCCAAGATGTGCATACCTTTTATATATATTTAACTTTTTATTCCATAGTAATAAGTATTAGTTATAATACTTTGTGCTTATTTACACCTGCGAAAACTTTAACAGTGTTTCAGTGTACAAAAAATTCACTTGGTTCTTTTGATTGTTTTAAGGTACTCAAGCAAGAGACTTTTTTGTCTTGTCGGGTCTACCAACACCTGTGTTAGGTCAAATATGGTAAGTTAATGGCCTAGCCCTTAGGGCGATATGGTTGTACATTTAAAGAAGTATGACTTTGAGTTGAGGTTGGCTATAGTTAAATTAATTGATTGTGAAGAAGGACAACATTATTTCCCCTGTTACTTATATCCACATCAGATGGGTGCTGTAAATGGTGCCTTTTAGGCCATCAGGTCCAAAAATCTTATACCTCTAGTATTTTTATAATTTTTTACAAATTAATCATGTTTTTTTTTTCATTTCTTTATTAAAATTGTAGGACCTTGGCTGATATGAATGGTGATGGAAAAATGGATAAAAAGGAATTTTCAATAGCAATGCATTTAATCAAGAAAAAATTGCAAGGATATGAGTTGCCCAAGGTTCTGCCAGCCTCCTTAAAAATGGACCCAACTCCTGTGATTGGATCATTTGCTCAACCCACCATGCCTGTGTCCATGTCTCAGCCTATGGGCATGGTGTACCCAATGGTGGGAGGTAATCCATTGTCTTATAAATTCTTTTAGAAAAAATCATATTTTAATATTTTGATTTTAACACGAATACAGTACCATGTCAGTTGTTTCTTGTCTGTTTTAGGTATGCCTGTCTCAATGGTAGGTGGGATGGGCATGCCTGTGTCTGGAATAATGCCCCAGGCTTCTTTGGGGACAGCAACTATGACAACAGGATCATTGAGTATGGGGCCTCGTATGGCTAATGGTGCAGCAGGAACTATGTTACCAGCTGGAAACCTTGGTCATGTACCACTTGCTGGGCCTGGTCAAATGACAGGTACATCATTACTGCTGAAATAATAACCATTCCATAATATTATGTTTGTTTTTCAATTGTCAATTTTATTAATTTTTTTTGTGTGCTATTAATGTATGTTGAAACTTTATCTTACAGCTATGCCAGGGACTGCAGCACCTCCTTCAGGGTAAAAATGCTACATATTTAAATTCATTATAAATTTGTAGTTTTTACCCAAGCTGTAGCTGTTTGGCTCAAACTTACAAGTTTAACATGAAATTGTTGTTTACTGACACAGAATAATTTTTAAAGTACCATAAGGATCTCTATTAGACAGTATTACTCTTTTTTGTTTTTGTAAGATTTAAAAGCTTAAAACTATTTGTAACAATTTGCTATTTTCATTTTTAGTGGTAGCATTTGGGCAATGGCTCATAACACCAAGTTAAAGCACACGCAGACTTTTAATGCCAATGATAGAAATAAAAGGGGTTATCTTCTTGGTGAGTGTTCATTAATTTTTTGCTTATAAATACCTCATTTTAATTTTTTTTAAAGTAGATTGAGCTTTATACTGAGAGATTAGACCTGTACAGCTTTTTACAGTGTCAACTTAAAATGTAAGGCAATCCAGTAATATCGACATCATATAGAAAGTCTCATAAGGAATATTACACATACTATTCATTTAATGGATTTTTAAATAATTTCAGGTGTAGAAGCAAGGGCAATTTTAATGCAATCTGGGCTGCCTCAAGCTGTTTTAGCTCAAATATGGTACAGTTCTATTTTCATTTTATCAAAGTAGCCATTCTTTTTTTAAACAGTCAAGTTTTCATATTTTTTCTTATCATTCTCATTTTTTCTTATCATTCTTAGGACTTTATCGGACATAGATCGTGATGGAAAACTTACTTGTGATGAGTTTTGTATCGCTATGCATCTATCAGATTTAGCTAGACTAGGACACTCACTACCTGCAGCTCTACCTGCTGAGCTGATGCCAACAAAAGCAAGATCAGGTAGCCTCACTTCACCACCTAATTCTGCCACTTTGCCAGGTAAAGAATTTTATTTTTGTTTTTATTGCTATCATAAAATAGCTCCTTGTTTTAGTATTTAATAAACCTTGTGTTGAAGTATTTTCTATAATAATTGTTTTTTATTTTAATCTAGCTTTTAGATTAACACTTACATCTTTTCATCCCTTTCAACAGCACCCAAGCAAGATGCCTTCGGAGACCTACTATCCACTGCTGGAATGCCTGTGTCTGTACCTAATGCAGTCCAAGCTCAAGCAGTAGAAGAGTCCGCAGACAGCAAAGGTATAGCCTGTTTCCTTAATGATTTTAGTTGATTTGGCATATAAAGAAAAATAAGTCAATGCTCTGTTTTTATTGGTTTTCCAGTGACTTTAGAAGACAAACGTAAAGAAAACTTTGATAAAGGACAGGCAGAACTAGAGAGAAGAAGAGCTTTGTTACGAGAACAACAACAAAAGGACGAGAATGAAAGGCTAGAAAAAGAAAGACATGAAGCTGAAAAAAGAGAAAGACAAAGGTATTTTTACTTGATTTCTTAATTTTTTCCTCACACATGTATTAAACTTGGCCAGTTTCAAACATCTTTATTAATATTCAAAACCTGTAGGCTTGAGGTTGAGAGTCGTCGACAAGCAGAACTGCAAAGACAATTAGAAAAACAAAGAGAAAAAGAACGTGAAATTGAGGAGCAAAGAAGAAAAATGATGGAACAAAGAGAGGTAAGATTCATCATTGTCTGTAGCTTAGCTTAAAGCAAGGCATTTGAAAATCAACTTATTTAGCCTTTTTTTATTACCTATTTGTCTTTGTTGCTGTAGACTATTTTAATACAGTTTTTAAAACCACATTTTATAAGATTCTTTGGATATGGATGTGTCCTTTTATAGGCTGCTCGTCGAGAGTTAGAACGTCAACGTCAGATGGAATGGGAAAACCAACGAAAAGAACAATTAATGGCCGAAAAACAAAGAGAATATGAGCAGTTAAGCATTATGAAGTCACAGATGGCTAATTTAACAAATGAATTAGAGTCGCTGGTAAGCTCTAACCTACCAAAACTATTAAGATGTAAAAATATATTTTATCAATATCTGTGGTCAGTGATTTTATTATAGTACTACTAGGTCTAATTTCTGTTAAGTATATTAAGTATTTATCAACATTTACTTCCCATTTATTTATTTTTTAAATTCTGATTTAAGAATGCAAAGAAAGCTGAGCTGTCTCAAAAAATTATTGGTGTTCAAAAGGGCGTAACAGATTTCACATCTAGCATAGATGCAATGCGGTTGACAAGAGACAGAACATTAGCTGATATTGATGTTTTCGAGAGGCAATCAGTGGTTAGTTGTTTTTCTTCTTGTTTGATTTTTATGGCTCTTTCATAAGAAACCTTTTTTTAGTTTGTATTTAAAAAAATTTGAAAATATTTCAGTCATTATCCATGAAGTATATAATGTACTGTTTTGCTGATGCTTTTTAAAAAATATGTATTATTCAACAAAATAATTTTGTAATATTTGATACAAAGGAACTTAACAGAAAATTAGCTGTACTTTCTGGAGAAAAGGATCAACTCAATGTCCAAGTTCAGACTGGTCATGCTACTCCTCTATGTAAGTCTGAAACTTGAAATGTTGTTTACTTGCTGCTATTTTTTCTGAAGTCTTTGCTGTCTATCACAAACAACTATTACAGCTGATGCGCACCGAACAGTGATGCACAGTGTAGAGACAAAGAGAACAAGTATCCAACAATTTAAAAAAGAAATTGAACAGCTTGAAAGTGATACTGAAGCAAGACTTGGGGAGATAGACTGTAACAATGCTGAGTTGAGGGTAACTAAAACAAATTTTTAAGTTGAAATATAGTTTCAAATTATCTGTTGTAGAAGTAAATATTAATTGTATAGATAGTTGTAAAATATATAATTTGTTTTGTAGTTTAAGAAAAGTAAAGTATGCAATAATAAAATTATTTGTATTTTCATTACCAAAGTAAATTGTACTCAAGTTTACGCTATCTTTGTAGAATCTAAAAGAACAGTTAAATAAACTGGAGAGAGAATTACCACTGCTCCAGAAGCAGCATGAAGAAAGATTAGCCCAGCAAAAGAAAGCTACTTTAGAACTTCAACAGAAGCAAAGGGCAGAAAAGGAACGACAAGAAAAACTTAAGCAGGATGTTGCACAGCAGGCAAAAAAGTAAAAATAAAAGAAACCATTATTTCAATTTTATGTTATTCTAATGATAATTTTGAATAAACAGTTGCCTTTTTTATAATAATACTAAAAATAAAAAAATTATATTATGGATAATAAAGTTAGAGCATTGAAAAGAATTTTAATAAGGTGTTAATTTTCCAGAGCAATTCAGAATGAGGCAACAAAACCTGCAACAAACTGTGAGTAAAAATGAACTTTTGAAAAAGTATTGTTTACCAAAATGTTAAAACTTTTTCACATTCTGAGACATGTACTTTAAATAAAACATTTGTTATTACTTTGTTTCTCTGTCACTGAAGTTAGTATATTGTATTTCTGATATTCATTTTTTCTCTCTTTTTTTTTTTTTTTTTTTTTAGCCCAGCCTAGTTGGTTTGACTTCCCTGGTTCTGGTGTTTCTAGCAGTGATGGTGGAACCAGCTCTGCTAATAGCTGGGATGCAGGATTTTCCAGCACTGCGATGTATGACAATACACCAGCTGCCTGGAACTCTAATGGGGCAACAACAGCTGGAGGTAACAATTTGTTGTTTTTATCTGTTAGAGAGTGCATTTAATTTTCTAAATTGATAATAAGGTTGATTAATTTATTAAGTATTGTATTTCAGTGAAAATTTTGCTTTGCTTTATAAAAAAAATGTGTTGTTGTTTGACAGGTTCACAGAATAAACTTAAGTATAGAGCTTTATATGATTTCCAAGCATCTAGAGATGATGAATTGTCTTTGGTAGCTGGCGCAGAATTATGGGTAAGAGCTTCTGTTGTAGATTCAATAAAAACTATATTATTTTAAATTTGTAAAGTATGAAAAAGTTAAACGTTTGTGTCTTTGTATATCTTTAATGAAACAGGTATTCTCAGACTTCACTCCTATTCCTGGTATGGAAGACTGGCATAAAGGAGATTACAATGGTAATATTGGCTGGTTTCCTAAAGCTTATGTTGAAAGGCTTGATGAACCTTCTGCTGATCCTTTCGGGTAACTATTTTGTCTTTTATTTTGTTGTTCCATTATTGATGTTTGATGAGTGTTATTGGCATTAACACATTTTTAAAAAACTTTGAGAGCTTTACTTTATTGAAATTACAATCTTCAATTGCAGCAGTGCTTTTGATACTGTTATTTCAAATGCTCCAAAAACTCAGACAGAAACTGAACTTTTTGGATCAGCCTTTACTCAAGTAAGAAAATATCTCACACAAATTGTTTTGTTTAAATCACACCATTAAAACAAGTTGAATAATTTCACTTTTAAAAGCTTCAGTTGTTTATATTTGATCTTTAAAACCTTTTTTTAAATATTTTGTTAAAGCAAGAACTCAATTTTTTTAATAGCCAAGTGCAATACCATCAAGAGTAGCAGATGAAGTTCCCTCTTCTACTGCAAGTACTGTTCTACAAGATGGTTTATTAGCCAAAGCCATTTATCCTTGGAAAGCAAGACAAGAAACAGACCTTACTTTTGATAAAGATGATGTCATTCTAGTCAAAGAGCAGCAAGAAATGAAATGGTTCGGAGAACTCAATGGAAAGGTATTATTTATACTTATGATGAACTTTTTAAAAAATGGAATAGAATTTGTAGGTTGAAACTTATCAATAATTGCAAAATAAGAATAGTAATAAAAGATTCAGAGCAATATAATTGGTGTAACCAATGTATACTTGTAAGGGTCTCTGATTTAATTTATTATGAGATATTTTTTTTTAATACTGAAAACAGCTTAGCACTTTAGAATAAATATATTTGACAGTCATAGGGTTAAAACGTTCTCTAATGGTCAACTTTTTGAATTTTTCAGAATGGATGGTTTCCTAAAGCATATGTTAAACTTATAGGTGTAGCTCCAAAAGCCGGGTAAATATGTTTTTAAAATTATTTAACTAGTTTTATTTTTAACGTTTTTATTTTAAATTAAATATTTTTAAATAAAATCTTTTAGATTATCAGTAGATGATAGCATCTCTAGTCAAGTGCCAGCCTTGGATATATCTAGTCCTGCTGCTTCAGATGTTCAAGGAGGTATTGCTTAAAAATAGTTTAAACTTTTCTTAAGGTTATTTCTATAACTGCCCTTGTTCAACAGAACTTTAATATTTGCTATATGAAGAATCTTGGATATGAAAATTCCCCTTTGTATGTAACCTTTTTCTAACTGCATGGTTAACCTGTTTTGATTTAGAGTTACTTTTTAATAGCACATCGCTTGCAGAAATAAAAATCTAGGAATTTCGTCATTTGTTTCCAGAGTATTATATAGCAATGTATTCATATACATCTGAAGAAGCAGCAGATCTGAATTTTAATGAAGGTGATATGATTTATGTAACAAGTACTTCTGGAGATTGGTGGAGTGGAATGCTAGGAGAGCAAGGAAAAAGTGGGATTTTCCCAGCTAATTATGTCAAGAAGCTAGAAATTCAGGTTAGTTCTTATGTTGTGATGTCAGTTTAATCTGTATGGCTTCTGTTGTATGATATAAGATTGATGTTTTTCTGTAAAAATGGAAAAATACCACATAATATATAAGGTATGCTCAAACCTTATATGTTTGAACATGCATGCTAACACACTTTGGGTTGTTTCAATGTAGTAAAAAGTCTCTAAATTATAAAAGTGCAGAAAATAAAAATACTGAAATAAAAAATTGAAATTATGAAAAGAGGTTAGCTCTTTCAGCCTGATGGTAATTTAATTATTACATTGCAAAAGTTAAAGGATTTTATTTTACTGTCAGTAGTTTTGGAAGTAAAGGGTTTCATAGACCGTTTTGCATAAATATGCACCACAAACATCATTTTAAAAATAATTTTTTTAAAACAAACATACATTTATTAATAGAATGAACAAAAAAAAAAGAAAGTAGTATTTTTTTTTTAAAGAAATTCTTAGATTTATACTTTACAAATATTTGAGTTAGTCTAACTTCTATTTTATTTTCAATAATTGGGACCTAATATTACTACTTTTTATTATTTTTCTCCACTTTTGGAAAAAGGAAGAAAGCAAGATATTATTGAGTATTAAATTAGTAGTTTTTTTACTTTCAATTACATAGCACAGATAAATAAAGTTTTGTTTGAGGTCTTGATTGAATTTGTAGAGAATATCTTCATTAGCTTTAACATTGTACATGTCCTGTAAAAAAAGTTAAACTGTGTTTTTGCTGCAGTTATTCCAATTACTGCCATTTCTGATTTTTCCAGCCTGTCAAAGTGGATTCAAAGAATGCAAAAAATAGTAACATTGATAACTTCTTAAATGACTTTACTAATCCTACAACAGTTTTATCTAGTTTTGCATCTAATTCAAACAGTGATAATTATCCTCCATTTAACAATCAAATTAAATCTAAAGATCCAGAGTTAGATTTTCTCACACTTGGTTCTGCTAGCATCCCACCAATACAAGTAGGAACACAACCTCAGCAGGTAAACCCTATGGATGAATTTGGATTTTCAAGTGCTGGGTTTGTTAGCAATAGTTCTGTGCAAGCTAAAGAATCCAGTTATGATGATATGTTTGCTGAGTTTCTACAACCACCTTCAAGCTCTGGTTCCCAATCTGGACAACCTGTCCTAAGCAAGAAAAGTAGTAGCATGGGGGATCTGCTTGGGACAATGGCTGACCCTTTTGGTGGCGATGACCCATTCGGAAATGATCATTCTTTTTCTGGCAACAGTTTTAACAGGACAGGATTTCAGCCTACAACAGACCCTTCCTCACTTTTGGAAAATGGGAGTTTTATAGATTCTTTGAAGACACCCGTTGATTTGGTTGCAAATGCAAGCTTCATTGATAATTTAAAACCTAGCATTAGCCTTCCTGATATACTTGACCTGGAAAATGATGCTTCACAAAACAACTTATTTGATATGGACTTGAGTGGCTTTACAAAGCAGCCAAATGCTCGGCCTAAAAGTGCTGTTAGCTTTAGTGATGAATTAAATAAATCTATTAAAAAGTCAAGTGCCAAGCCAGCACCTCAGCCACCTGGTGTCAAGCAAACACCACCTCCCAAGCCCAGCCCTAGAACTGCAGTAAGAAAATACCGAATTTTTGTGCACTTTGTTTTTTCAACCTTACCCATATTAAATACACCTGTTCTCTCAGTTATTAACAGAATAAACTTAACTTTATGACGCCATTGCAAAACCTTTTATAAAAAAAAATTTACTACATATTCCCTAATGGTGCAGTACTTAAAGTGACTGTTTGTCACAAACACTTAGCATATACTAAATACAACAATTTTTTAAACAATGATTAAAACATCAGGATCTAGTTTTGGTAACAGTTTGTTCCTGCTTTTAAACTTTTTCACAGCCAATTATAAATGGTATAAATTAATTTCCCAACACCTTCCTATTCCATCATCCAGATTAAGTTTTTTGTGTACCATACATTACCCCCTGATTTGTTTTATGTTTATTCTAAGGTACTTAGTTTATTATTATTAAGTTTAAATGTATGCACTTTTTACTAATGATTTAAAACGGTAACCTTAAATGGAAAAAAATCAATAAATTATTAAATGAGGAAAACACTAATCTTTGACTGATTATTATTGTCAAAATTGGTCTTCGAATTCATAAATAAACAAGTATAAATTTGGAATTTATTTGCATGCATTTTATAACATCAGTGTTATTTTTCTAATGTTCATTTTTATGAAGCTGATTCTTTGAAAGTTGTACACTAAATCCTATTAAGTTATATAAAAAGATTTATGTAATTTTAAACTGATAATAGTAACACTTATTTCAATCATGTTCTAATAAAAACATAACCTGTATTTCAAACTTTGTACATAAAAATGTGTATTAATTACTGAAATTGTTGTTAAACAGCAACTAGAATATTATTATTGATACTATAAAACTGTTTTGTATAACTTCTGCTTGTGATGAATTTGACTAATATAATAATAATTTTGTTCAGATATTGTTTATGATCACAAAGTAAAGCAAGCACAATTATGAGCAAAACCTTACCTGTCATGTACACCACCAATTACCCTCCTCAATCTATTCCATTTATTTAACTTTGTATAATATGTTAACCAGAGAGTTCTAAACATGATTAGGGTTCTTTACATTATTGTTTATGACATTAAGTTGTAGTTCAACATTTAATCAATGATTTATTTATATCTATTTACCTATTCTTACTTCTATTTAGCCTGAACAGAAGAGTGTCAAGAAACCAGGTAAAATTGTGTTTTGTTTCAAGTATTTAATTATCATTAAAATCTTCTAGAAATATCAGAGGCTTTTTATCCATTATGCAAATTTTGTTAACAATTTCCCCACAATTTTGGCTTACTGTTTTAGTATTATCATTTTCAGAAATAGCAAGAGTTATTGCACCTTATGTGGCAACGGGTACAGGCCAGTTAAGTCTTGAGACTGGCAATCTGATCAATGTTAGGCAGAAAAGTCCAAGAGGATGGTGGGAGGGAGAACTGCAGGTAAACCATTTTTGTTGTATTTGTTTACATTTTTTTTACAGTGTTTTTAATGTTAGTTGCAATTCTTTTAACATAAATATAAGGGGCATAATTATCTTTTTTTAAATATATATTTTTTTAAATACTATGTTAATAAATCCATAAAATAAAATCCCAAGATCAAACAATATGTAGTATACAAGTACACTGCAAAATAGTACTGTTTTTAAATTGTTGGTAAAATCTTTTACAGGTAAGAGGTCAAAAGAAAAGGATTGGCTGGTTTCCCGCTAACTATGTTAAACTTTTGGGTGCATCAAGTGCGCGGTCAACTCCTGAGCCATCTGTTGCTGCTTTAACTGTGAGTATGCTTTAAAGATTTTCTTGATTTTATATAGCCTTATGGTCTACCAAATTCATTATTTTTAAATTTATATTTAAAATTTCTTGTAATAATTTTTTTTTAAATACTTCCAGTTTAAAAATTAAGTTATTGATTTTAAAAGAAATATTTGTCTATAGATTGGTGCGCAGGGCAGTAGATCAACTACACCACAAAGTACTGCAAGTCAAGAAGGAGTTGTTGGAGCAAATCAATGTAAGCTTTCAATTATACTACTAATCAAAAACTTGAAGTGCTTACATTGAAATACAAATTTTAATTTAACACACATTCAAATGGATATGCATTTACTTTAAATCACTACACTGTTTTTCATTTCAATATACAGTCTTAAAGTAGAAGTTTCTGTTTTGTATTATTACACTTCTACTAGAAAATAGTATTTGCTATGTATTCCTACACTACTCTTTTTCTTTAGTCCCATAGTGTAGGATGACTGTCCCTGATGTTGTCTTCCCTTTTTTATTTTTTTGCCTTCTTTTTTACTGCCTGGTACTGTACCTTGTAAAAAAGTTTTTGCTCGACCAAATGACCTTATGATGTGTCTAAACTATTTTAGTTTTCATTATTAAACTATTGTCAGCAGCTCATTATTTACGTCGACCAATCGCCTTATTCAAAATGTCACATACTGCATTTTTTAGACATTGTCTTTTGTATGTTAATCCTTGAAACTTTCTATAACACCTACTTACCATTCATATAAACCATTTCAGCTGAAACAGTAGTTGCTCTGTATGCCTACGCTGCTCAGAATGATGATGAGCTGACATTCCAAAAGGATGCAGTGATAACTGTTTTAAGTCGGGACAACCAGGACTGGTGGCATGGTCAGTTGGATGGCAAGACAGGAGTATTTCCATCGAACTATGTCACATACAACCCCCAGTCTCAATCTTGTGAGTACATTTCTTCAAGTTTTTTTTAACTTCATTACATTTTACAACCTATGTGTTGGTTTGGCTTTTGGTATTTCAATATTTACTAATATCTTGTATAGACACTACATTTCACTTTTCCAAAAGGGTTTGGTTTGTGTATTAAAATTTTTCCCTCCTTTTGATTTAAAATAACCATAAGGAAGTTAAATTATATGTAGTTTTTTTTTTAAAATATTAATAAGTGTCAGATTTTTTATTATTTATATTTTACAGAAACCAAATAGGTTCTAGATCTAGTTATTTTTTATAAAGTATGATTTTTCATAATTACTTAATACAAATTAACACCTTTTTTAATTATTTTAAAAAAAAAATTTGTCAAAAGTTATTAAATTTGCTGTCATTAAACAATTATCTTGATTCTAAAACTGTTACCATGAGAACAAAGGTTAAATAAAAAACTAGCTTTCACAGCAAACACTGACATCAGTTTTCAAGTCCTTTCATTCAGTGTAGGCCTACCTAAATTTAGACACAAATTCTCAGTTCAAGTTCTTTTATTTCTAATTTTTCACTTAAATGTAAAATTAGAATTTTAGAGTAAAGGAAGTACACTAAAATTTAAAAGTATGAAATTTTTTTTAAAAAGTATGTAAAAAAACATCAAATTAAGTTTTGGAAATGTACAGAATATACTTGGTATGCTATTGCTGCCCAACCCCTTATATTTAACCTGCTTAGTTACATTCTATATAAAATGATTTTTAATTTAGTGCTAACACTTGCCAGTGATTTAGGAGCTGTGGGGAGCGTGCGGTGTTTATGCTGTAAGCTTGCTGTAACAACACATCTCCTTTGTCTATTCTACAGGACAGCAAGTTTGCAGCTGAACACCGCACTGCATACACCTACATGACTGGACTACTGCTTCAGTTTACAGACTCTGTGATCCTATTTTAGATAGCCTAATGTCATGTCTGCATCAGATTAGACCCACTACTTATTTTTGTACCTTTTTAGATAAAGCAGAGAATTGTATGTTATTTATATTGAAGCCAGTGTCTTGCTTTATCTTAGGTTTTGTATCAAAATCTAAGTTGGATGGGTTGTTGGTTGTTTCTTTTTTTTTTTTTTCCTTTCAGTCCTAATTGATTAGTTGTAAAATATGTTAGCTTTCAATTATGAATTGATAGCTGTTGGAAAGCCTTATCTTCTGATTTCTTATACTATTGAAACATTCAAGTTTAAGCAATGATATTTTAATAGTTTTACTATCATTTTTTTTTACATAAATTCAAAGGAAAAGCTAAAAATACTCACAATTTTCTTGAATGTGTACATTTTAGGTATTTGTTTTGTAACATGCATTTATTTGATTACTAGATCTACTGATTGTCTTCATCAGTAGAGTAATTTCAACAAAAGTTTGTAATAAGAGATACATTTTAATGAAGTAGTGCATCTTTATGCTTTTTACATAATTCATTGTTGAAGTTAAGACATAATGAGCTATGTATCTAACTTTAATCTTCTTAGAATGATATGACCCAAATATTCTTAAAGTTTAATAACAAAACACATTGTTTTTTTAAAGTACATAATAACAAATACTTTCACAGATTTTGTCTCACAACCCTTTGTACTTAACAAATAAATTTTTATTTACTTAACTTTTCTTGCCCTTCCCCACTACTAATTCAGCTCATTATTATATATTACTTTTTATTACTATCTGCTTATTTTTCCCTCTAAGTTATGTTTGATTTTACCCTGATCTCACACTACTGTTATCTCTGTACCGGTATATCATTTCAAGTATATCATTTCAATAGCCTTACATTTTGTAAGTTTTCTTCATTTTTGCCTAAATTACTATGGAGCGAGCATAGTAAAACCATGCTCTATAATATTTAAAAGCTTTTATTTTTTACCTTAGGGAGATTTTTAATTAAAATGACATAATACCCATTTAAATAAAAAATGGTTCAAGTAATATTTTTATTCTGTATGTTTCTTTAAATTGTCAAATCCGCTAAGCATAATTGATCAATAAAATATTTTTTTTTAAATTAAGTACAGATTTCTTTGAGTTTTATTAGGTATTATTTATATTTTATACACTTTGAATTTTAGTAGGTATTATTTATATTTTATATAGATATGTTTTCAAAATTTAGTAACAAATGTAAATGTCTCCGCTATAATAGGCCATTAAATGATGAAAGTATTCAGTGTAGACAAATCTTGTTTGCGTAAAAATTATTCTGAAAATTTTACTTTTAAATTTGTGAACAAATAGTAGATTTCAGTTTTCGTCAAAATGGCAGCACTTTTTTAAAAAATCTTTGGTTGTTAATTCTGTTTTAAACAAAAGAAAATTATAGTCTTTATGACTAAATTCAATATAAATAAGAAAAATTTGTTACATATTTTATCAGAGCAATCAAAAACCTTGATCATATAGTGCAGTGTAAAAACAGTATTTATGTAATTATATTATTTAAGTTGGTTTTAGTAACTTGAACTTTTTAAGTATGGTTTTTTCCATAGTACTTTAATAGTCAAGAAATGATGTTCTGTAACTGTTAAGTAGTGTAATTAAGTTTTCAAGTTTACTTATAATGGTTACTCATATTAATATTTAAGTACCAATCTCTAGAGACATTTTAGATGTGTCCACCTGTATATTACCTTAAGTTTTAATCATTTCTTGAAAACTAGCAGTTAAACTTTTATATAGGAATATTTATTTTAAAAATATTTATTTTAATATCAATTGCATAGTACTTTATTTTTATATTTTTGCAAGACATAGTATAATCTGTTGTGATGGTAAATAAACACATGGTAATTATAAATATACATTTTAAATAGAAAGCTATGTAATAAATTATTTTTTAAATATTTTAATTACCTTTAATATAGTTACACATTTTATTTATTTTGTTTTATTGTCAAATCTTGAAATGAATACCATATATAAGGAGGAATAATTAACAATTGAAAATGTAGCTATGAACAATATAAAAAAATTGTGTGATCAGTTATAATATCTGATACCAAATTCACTTTTTGTGAGCCCTTCATTTAATTTTTTCTTTAGCAAACGAAAAATAAATATTAATCAAGCTTTTTTAAGAGTATTTTTAAATGTTTCACCTTGAAGTACATCTCAAGATTTTTACTTTGTTTTTATAATCCACCCTAAGGAGTAAAGCTAACAGATGTATTAGCATTTCAGACACACTGGTTCTCTCTGTCATTGTCTCATATCTGTATTTTTTAAAAAGCAGTTTTTAACATTTCAGTACATTTTCTTTGCATCACAGAAAATTATAAATATTTTTAACAGCAATATTTTAACAAATGTAAGTTGTTTTCAATATTGAAATGTTTTTTTAATATAGGTAACACTTTCTTATAATGCTTTTAAATATGGTTTTGAATTTTCTTTCTTGTATATTAATTAATAAAACACGACTAAAATTAAAATAACTTAAACCTCATTCTTTAAAAAGGAGAAACCGTTATTTCTTCCAATAGATTTTTTAACCCAAGGACTGAATTCTCTTACCTCAGTGTTAAAGGCCAGTGCAATACAAGTGCTGATACAAATGACTTATGATAATCAAGAATATATCTAAACATTAATTACAAATTGTTATAAATTGTTTGTAGAAATTAATAGCAGATCAATATGGATTAAATTAAACAAACTATTGGACAGCATATGCGATCTAAAAGTTTTTGATCTAGTGACATTTTTTTAAACACTTCTCTTTATAAATCTTCAGGCTAATACAAACTTTTCCCAAAAACCAAAATGTTATAGAAACGAGTTAATCAAAAATAGTATATTGTTAATTAAATAATTTTCTTTGTATGTCTTCATCCATAAACATATTTTATTGTCATTAATTTCCTTTGTAACAAGAAGGTATTGTTTGACAATGATACCAATAGAGTGAGTACTGTATTTGTTTTGCTGATACCAAAGTTTCTTTCAGTTCTATGTAGAACATTTTGTTGTTTTTAGTTGTGTCAGTCTCTGGGGACTCGGCATCATTGGCATTTAGCATACAATATTTGTAACCTCATTTTTTTTCTTGCTAGCTCTAGTTCTATACTCATATATAACAAAATGTTGTTAGAAGTTGTATGCCTTTAGTGAGCAGAACATATTTGATTAGAATCAGTATCTAGGTATGGAAGATAACCTTTGCTTCCATCTCTTACCTATACTTCATTGTTACTTGAAAGTTGTAGTGAAGCTTTTTAGTTTAGTTACTTAGTCAGTAATTTAGTTGTAATACACACTTTGCATAATCTTTTGCATTATAACAATTACAATTTAAATATTGTAAAATCAGAGAGTATAATTCTAACAATTAGTAAATTAGCTTTTGTAAACTGTTCATTAGTGTGATAGAATAATAAATGTACTGTAGCATTAGAACTTATACTTTAATGTTCTCACAATGTTAAAGAGGCATTTGTTTTTAAATTTTAAATCAGTTTGTTGGCTACCAAGATATTACTTTGTTGATTGCTTTGGTGTATATTTGCTTTTATCTTGCTTTCAATAAACCCACCAGTAAAACATTTTTTCTGTGTATTAGTGAATTGAAGAACATTTATCATTTATAAAGGTAATTAGTTACAGAAGAAGATTAATCCAGTTTTAATAATTATTACTTTTCTATTATATCAAGGAAGTTTATTTTACTAAAATATATATTAGGATAAGATATAGTTTTTTTTCTTTATCTTATCTAGATTTGACTTAAATGTTAAATAGCTAATTTGATAAATGACAGAAATGTGGCATGCATTGCTTATTAACTCATTAAGTAGTTTAATCTTATTTAGTATTATATGGATCATACTATATAGCTTTGCAAGAAATACACATCGATGAAACTTGTCCCCATTGATAACTTATCTTTCCACTCAATCAATGTTTAGATAGTAAATATTTATTGTAAAACTCAACTAGTCAAAACTGAATGAAGTTTTACCTGTATTATTGTCAAGATATGTTAGTGAGCAGAGAATATTTTAAATTATGTATACCTATATATGTTAGCTATCAGCATCTGAATATTTTTATTTAGTAACATTTAATAAAATCAGTTAACCATGAAAACATTGCTCAGTTTGTTACTCTTGTTTTGTAGGATAGCATAGCACCAATCTAGTTATCACAACCAAAAATAGGATGGAAAAGTATTCAGCACTCCCACATTCTTTAAGTCCTTAGTAAATTGAAACTCTTGTTCTTAAATGTTTTGAGAAAGGGAACATGAATAGTAGAAAATTTTAGTCGTTACTGTGCATATTTTTAATCTCAAAATCCAAGGTTGGCTGATTTAAATTTATTTGGTTCATTTAATAAAGTTGATACAGATAACATTAAAAATTCATTAATTGTTTATTTAAATAATATGGTAACGTGACAAAATGACAGTGACACAGTAGCTCTCTGACCTGCTATATGATGTTATCCAAATTGAGACCCAAAAAAATGTGTTCATAACTATTCAGCTGCCCCCCCCCCCCCCACACACACACACAAACACAAAATCCTCCACAATCTACCCACAACAAAAAAGTCTAACATTAATCAATATGGCTCACAACATAGGGGTCGACCATAAATGGGGGGAGGGGGTCTGTAATTTTGTGACGGTGTGTGATGAGGGCGGGGGTTAAGATGGTCCGGCGTCACACTTTTGCATTATAAAAAAGCATTGTTAGAAAACAAATTTTAGACAATATTTCGCGTTTTAGAAAACTTTTAATTAATTGTAATAGGAATTGATTAAAATACTTTATTTTGACAGAGTTCAGACAAGATTTTAGAAAAATATTGATGTTTTAAAAAAATTCAACTGCAATTTTGAGGGGGGTTGTAGGCTGAGGTGTGACGTCATTTTAGGGGGGTCTGGCTTTTTGTGACGGAGGGGAGAGGGGGAGGGGGGGTAAAAGTCATCAAAAAAAGCGTGACGTCATTTATGGATGACCCCATAATGAATCCAGACAAAACAACAAGTGACAATTTAGCTACCAAAATATTACAATAATAGCACACTACTGAAGAAAGATAACTGGGCATATATTCACCTGAGGAAACTAAAAGGAGGAACTTAATCTACATGGGAGCTAATGTATGACAGGATTCTATATATGACTAAACCTTTTAATGAACAGCTGGAGTGTAATAGTAGGAGCTTACACTGTGTAAAACCAAATTACTGTCCTATTGACGATAATGTATTGACAGGGCTGTATCATTTCAGGCCAATTTGGTGGGGACAATTTGTCTGTCGTTTTTACCACTGCACAAGCTCAGAAATTACAAAATAGTAAATTATACATTTTGAGAAACTAATGAAACTATTGTAAATTGAGATCAGATATTGAGATTTTGATTGTAACATTTAAATGATATAATAAAAATATAATTTTTTACAATGGTAGGCCTATATAAAATATTAGATCAGTAAAAATTTTGTTTTTAATTCAGTGATGGTTTTATTCAACTAACAAAAAAAAAGGGGCATAAACAAAACAATTCTACAAAGTAATTATAAAAACCAAGGATATTTTCATAATTGGTGCTATTACATTCAATGACTTGCAAAGAAACAACTATATGAAACATAAAGTATACAATGATTAGTCACATGTCTGTCTTATTTTAACATGTATTACACTGAGGTTTATGGCTGGTAAACTACTTCATCTTTTATATTAATTGCCAGGCCCTTTGGTAAACTACACTGTGAGGTTTATAGCTGGTAAACTACACTGTGAGGTTTATAGCTGGTAAACTACACTGTGATGTTTATAGCTGGTAAACTACACTGTGATGTTTATAGCTGGTAAACTACACTGTGATGTTTATAGCTGGTAAACTACACTGTGAGGTTTATAGCTGGTAAACTACACTGTGAGGTTTATAGCTGGTAAACTACACTGTGAGGTTTATAGCTGGTAAACTACACTGTGAGGTTTATAGCTGGTAAACTACACTGTGATGTTTATAGCTGGTAAACTACACTGTGAGGTTTATAGCTGGTAAACTACACTGTGAGGTTTATAGCTGGTAAACTACACTGTGATGTATAGCTGGTAAACTACACTGTGAGGTTTATAGCTGGTAAGCTACACTATGAGGTTTATAGCTGGTAAACTACACCCTAAGGTTTATAGCTGGTAAACTACTTCATCTTTTATATTAATTGTCAGGAGACTTGGTAAATTAAACTACTAAAGTCTACATGGCTTACTGATGGTGGTGAGATACATCTGCCAGACTGGTAGGCTGGCTTAACTGACATATTTAGTCATCTAATAACTATTAATGATGCTAAACACTTAAGCATCATGGCTTACAGCTTATCACTGTAGAAGCTAAAATTATATTTGTCTTTTTTATTTTCTATAGTTCTAGATTCTACTTATATTTAACATTAAGAAAGTGTTTTAGTCCTATCATATTTTTGTGTTTGGCTAATCTTATCTTTTTAAAAATGATAGTAACCAATTTAATGGCAATAATGTAATTGTTTTGTTTTTGTGGAGCTGGAGTTCTATATTTAATTTAGTTAGAGCCAGAAACAATTCTTTAGAGAAATTATTTATTTTATTTAAAGGGATGAATGACACTCAGGGAACTCTGTCAAAAGATGAACGCAAGAGACAACACGCAATACAAGAACTGATTAACACCGAAGAATCTTATAATTCAGACATGCAAATTGCACTTGAGGTAACAATTCTTTTTATATGGCAGATTAACAAAATATTTTGAAACACATTTTTGGATTTATCCACTTTGTAATAAAAAACTGATGTTAGCTAGCCTTGTTTGGAAATTATGTTCCTGGTCAGTACTCACTTTAGCTAGCTTTGTTGGTAATTTAGAAATTATCTCTAGCTTTTAATTAATGTGTTAATTCTATATGTAATAATTTTAGTATATTACAGATTATTTCTCCACCATACTGGTATTTCTGTACTTCCTTGTTACCATACCGAAATATTAACTTGGAAATGATAAAAGAGATATTACGTAAAATTAGTAAATCTGTATTGTTTATTTTAAAATTTCCATAGGTGTTCAAAAAGCCAATGCTTGCTGCCAATACTATTCCTAAAGAATCTGTTAATCAAATTTTTATAAACTGGGAAGAATTAATAGTCTGCAATAAAAAGCTTTTACAGTAAGTACATTGTTTTAAATATCATTACTGTGAATTAGTTTGAAAATCTGAAATAAAATTTTGGCTCATCATGATGAGTTACTTGCTTATAAAATTTAATCGTGTAAGATTTAGGTTTTTTTTAAATTACAAGTGATGTTTCTTGAATATTTTAAAAAATCCTTACAGTAGTTGATGGTTTGTTAGTTAACATTGGCTATGCATCAATATCTTTTAAAAATATTTTCTTAGAGCCTTAAGGGTCAGGAAAAAAATGTGTGGTAAAAATGGAGTTATAGTCAGCATTGGGGATATCCTTTGTGAAAGTGTAAGTATATTAATTAATTATTAATAATTAATTATTAATTAAAGTAATTGGCTTAATTATAGGACATATCAATATATGGTTTTATAAAATTGTTATTTTTTTGTTTTTATAATTATCATCTATAAATATGTAAATTCATTCAGAAAATGTTATAACATATTGAGAAAGTAAGTATCATTGTTTTTTAGATTGACTCCCTCTGTACAGCTGCAGTTGGAGAGAAGTCAGTACAAAATGTAATAAAAACTCTAACCCATCTCAACTCCACAGCTTCCTCACATGAATCCTTACATGCGTTTTTGTAGCTGCCAGCTTTCTGCTGCTGCCACTTTACAGAGAGTGGCTGAGTCTTCTCCAGCATTCCAGGAATTTCATAAGGTTCAGCTTATTTGTTTGTTGTCCTTGTGTTGTTTTGTTTTTTGAAGATTTAGGAAACATACTTATGGTTTTGTATTGGATGTTTAATGCCTAATTTGTATTGGAGAATCAGTGTGGGCTGGGTTGAAAATTTGCTGAATCAAAAATGCTTTTAATTTAAATAATGGGATGGGGTTTTTTTTAATGTATTTGTTGAATGAGGATTTCACCCTAATGAAACAAATAATTTATTTTACTGCCTAAATTCAGCAACTAATCAAAGGTATGTTTTGACAGGCTTGCATGCAGAACCCCAAAGTGAAAGGTGTTCATTTGAGTGGTTATCTTCTCAAACCCATGCAGCGAATTACAAGATATCCATTATTGATTGAAAAGGTGAGTGTAGAAAAATGTTAGTTCATTACTTATCATTGTAAAATCTCACTTGTACTTACTAAAACCAGTAGTTTTGTTTTCTCCTTTGCTAAAAGATTTTATCCAGCACTCCACCTGACCATGCTGACAGGGGTAATTTGGAAGAGGCCTTGACCTTAGCACAGGAGCTGTGTAGTCAAGCTAATCAGTGTGTGAAAGAAAAACAAAACTCTGACAGTCTGGAGTGGATTCAGGCTCATGTCCATTGTGATGGTTTAGCTGAAGTAAGTGTTTACTTGAATTATATTACAGCAACACTGGTTAACACATAATAATATATTTAGCTAACTTAACAAAATAATATGTTTTACATTAAAACAATATTCTTTCAGAATATCATTTTTAATTCTTTAACAAATTGTATGGGTCCAAGAAGACTTCTTTTCCATGGAGTTTTGTATAAGGTATGTCTAATTACCATGTTCAAGTTATGCTTACTATTTAATTTTTTAAAAACAAGTATCATTAATAACAATGCTTGTCTTTTAAGTATCATTACAAATTTTGCAAAAAAAAATGATAATGTTGATGTGTGGTAGAGCACACAATTCTTAAACTGACTTGATGGTGTTGTTTCTGGACTGGAAGAGAAGGGTCTTAATTTATCTAAAAGTGCTTGGGAATTTTTCCTCCCTCATAATTTCTAAATACACAATGTCCACAGAAATAGATATGCTTGACCTCTGTTCTTTGAACCTTTGTTCTCAAAAATGAACTTTTTAGCTTAAAAAAAATAATTCTACATTTTCTTATTTTCATAGGTCAAAAGCAATAAAGAGCTTGTTGGGTTTCTTTTCAATGATTTCTTGTTACTTGCACAAACATCAAGACCACTTGGAAGTAGTTTTAGTACAGTGCATTTGTTTGATACCAACACACAATTTAAAATGTATCGTTTGGTAAGTTGACTTTACCCAGTACTAGACATTAACACATTTGTATTAATAAACCAAAATTCAAAACTGATTTTTCTTATTTATATTATTTATAGTACTTTATTATTTGTACAACCCAGAGGCTATGACGATTGATAATTTGAATTTTTAAATATATTTTTAATGCAGCCAATATTTTTAAATGAAGTCACAGTCCAAAAAAACAGTGATGATTCTGAACCATGCAGCTTTCGCATTACCAGTGATAGAATTATAAATCTTAAAGCTGTTTCATCAGTTGAAAGGTACTGCACAGCTGCTTGCATCTTCTAATCCATTCCATATTATTCTTCTTTCCTGACAAAACCATATTCTTTTTGAACAAAAAGTGTGTGCATGTAATTTATCAAAAACCTGTCCTCCCAATGTCATAAAAATTTTTGTTGACCTTATTCTAGAGACACCTGGGTAAGGGAAATTGATGCAGCTTCCAAGCAATACAAAGATAAAGCCATGAGAAAGTTAGAGAGAGCACATTCTAGTAAGTAGTATCAATCCTTTAACTAATTCCATTGAGATCATATACAGTTGATTACATACTTAAAGATTGTTATTATGATAAAGTATAATAGCTATAAGATAAATATGATTTCCTTGTGCTATAGTTAAAAAATTGAGAAGTGATTTCTGATGATGGCATACATTTATAGAATTTTGTCAAGCTTCATCTGCAGCTGTTATTGAGAACTAATTAAAAAACATTTAAAAATCGCATTAATTTTTTTTTAACACTAGAAAAAAGTTAATTACATAGATAGCTAATGAGTTTTCATTTGTTTATTATTTACCAAATTAATACCACCCGTCTATTGTTTCAGATTAGTGGTCACACTACAGTATTTCTCTGTTGTAACATTTTTTAATTAATTAATTGTTTGCATTTTCTTAAAACATCAATTATTGCAGCACCCAGATGTGGATGTCTTTGAATTATTGCTATTTGCTTTGTGTATACAAATTTGCTGTCATGTTGAATATATTTTTTGTTCTATATATATATATATGTATATTGTATCTGCCAAATTAAATATAGACACATCTTAACACCAAAAATATCCAACTGTACCTGTAATAAATTTTCCCCGTCTGCACAATCTTTAGTCCTGCGAGCAAAGCCTGTAGGGAGAGTACTGGTGGTGGTGGAAGAGGGTGTGGGCTTGAGGCCTGCCCTTGATGCTGGTAGGTGAAGCCAAAATGAGTTTCTTTGGTCTGTTGGGTGTTGTATCTTCACAACTTCACTGGTTGAGCTTTTTCTTTTTTATTTAGTTTCTGCATCAGAGTTTGAGCAGCATTCATTTGCATGTCTTTACTTTTTTAATGCATTCATTACAATTTTGCATGTTTACAAGAGCAGTTTAGAATGTTTTTGAAAACTCTTTGCAAAAATAGTTCTTTTTAGCTCAGTTTTATAATTGAAAAGGATTGTAAAATGTAATAAAATATTTTACAGTTCATTCAATTTTTTACATTTTGTACAGTACAATTCATAATGTTTTTTATACAGAAGCTTTAACAGAAAACGATAACCACATCTATTGCTTAAATTTTATGTTAAAATCAGTTTAATTAAAAGTAATGACTTTGCCAAAAGATTTCTAAGATTAAAAAAATGGTAATAGTAATTTCATTTAATTATCTTCATAAAGGAAGAAAACAAAATATTGCAAATTTGTTTTTATACTTTATTTTAATTTTTTTTATAATTCCAGTACTTTAATTTTTTAACATTTTAACCTGGATGTATTGTGAATTTTTTTTAAAAACTTATTATTTTGTCACTAGAATTTATCATCAGTTACTGCACGTTGATTTTAAAAAAGTTTAAAAGCTTTAATTTGAAATGTTGCATTTTGACACTTTTTAAAAACAAATTACTTTAATTCAACCATGGTTAACAAAGCAGTTTGCAATATCCAAAAAATAAAGATACTTATCAAATGTATCTTAAATTCTTCCTCCTGAGAAAAACCTTTAGTCTAATTTCTCATTTCCCAGCAGCCTTAGCTTGTAATACATATGTACTGTCTTGTTTTTATTGATACTGTTTTGAAAAATTTATTTCTCATTTTCTTCTTCATTGTGGTTATCGTTGAGTCCTCCAATCATGAAGTTAATTCTTATACCAGTTCTTTTATTTATTTCAAGTAAAATAGCTGAAGCATAAAGTACCATAACTGGAATCAATCATGCTGTAACCTTAAGTGAAATTTACAAGTGTTGTTGATGTTTTCTTATTCCATGAAGGCTCCAATTAAGCTTTTTTAATGATCTTTTTGGTAATTACACCTATTTTTCGGATGCTACGGTCTTGAGCCTGGGTATCCAAGGGTATCCAAATATGTGACATCATTCAATTTTATCCTATGTTAGTGCACTTTAACCAATCAATTTTAATTTAGTAGTGAATATTGCAGATTTTACGGTACACCAGACTCATGTCTTTCTCTCTGTTATTCATCTTGTCATAGTCTTTGTTTTCAGATCTTTATCAAAGAAATTTTATAGCAGTAGTTTATTTTATTTTTACAGGAGAGCTGTCATAATTTTTTTTCTTCATATGCAATTTTATTTTATTACATACAATTTTTAACAACTTTTGTATAAAGGGTTTGAGTATTTTACTAGAAGAATGGAGTTGATGTTTATTTTTCACAATGCATGCTTTTAATCATTTGTTTTGCACTTTTCTGTTTTTCTTTTAACGCACGAGGTGCCATGTTGTTTGTCTTTTGTTAGTGAAGCGCCCTAGTGGTCGAATACTTGTTGTTATTCAGGAGGCTTGCCATCTTAAAGCCTCTGATTCAAATGGTAAGTCAAGCAAATTCATGTCCAAAACTAATGGAAAGCACTTGCAGTACTAATGTGATAAAAACATATTGAAAGCAATAGCTGAAGATCCTGCTATTAATAAGCTGTTGTTTATTTTTCTTAAAAAGTTAAAGACTATTAATGGTAGTTATAATAGTAATCTTGCTAAAGCTTAAAATTTGAAATGTTAATAATCCTTAAACAATATTGATTCATACTAAATTATTTCCTATAATTTTTGTCTTTAGGTGTGTTTGTTTTAAAATTCCCCAAAGATATTGAATGAATTGAAAGCTAATGTACAAAAGGCTACAATATTAAGAAATAGATCATGTGAAGTTAAAATTTGAGTTTGAATGTTAAGCAGGATTCAGCATTGGAACTTAGCTTTTAAAAAAATAATCATTAAAAAAAATTTAAATAATTGTAAAAAACTACGTATTTAAAAAAAGAATGTGTTGTCATTAGATGAAAACTACATTTATTGATTACAATGTTTTTTCATTAATCCATACTTGTTTGCAACACTTTTGATGGGTATGATTTACTTGATTAGAGTTATTTTTACTTAATTAGGTTTGTCTTTAACTTGTAAATTGCTGTTGGCAGGAATTTGTTATTTTTAACACAGCATGTTAATAACCCTACACATTTATCATTATTTTTTGCAGTTTTGCTGCAATTTATTTTTTAAATAACCAAAAGTGTTTAGTTAATTAACTGATGAGATAATAATTTTACATGTAAAAATTATTTAATTAAAAGTGAACAGTTAAATAAGGTCGCACATAATAAAATTAGTCACCATTTTTATATTGAATTATTATTCTTTAAAATTTGGTTGTGTTATATGGGGATAAATAGAAATGTATTGAATTGATGAAAACAAAAATTTGTAATTAAAGTCATTATGGTATTATATCACTATTAAATACTTTTGTTAATAATTTGTCAGTTAGTGCTAATCTATTTAAAATGTTTTCTCTAGCTAGTATTTGTGTAATAATATCCTGAAATGAACTATTTTAGGCAAAAGTGATCCTTACTGTGAGGTCAGCATGGGTTCTCAAGAACACAGGACAAAAGTTATTCCTGGAACTCTGAATCCTCGATGGAATGCTTCTATGCAATTTCTTATAAGGGATGTTGATAGGGATACTCTTTGTTTTACTGTTTATGATAGGGATCTCTACTCACCGAATGGTAGGTTTTGATATTAAGTCGTTTTAGTTAATATTTATATTGTTTGTTGTCTGTAGACTGGTGATAATCTTCTTAATTTCCAATAGATTTCTTGGGTCGTATCAAAAGTCATTTTATTTAATATTTATATTGTTTGTTGTCTGTATAATGATAATCGTCTTAATTTCCAATAGATTTCTTGGGTCGTACAGAAGTTAGGATAAAAGATGTCCTTGAAAGTGGAGAACGCAGAGGACCAATAACCAAGAGATTAATATTACATGAAGTTGAAACCGGAGAAATCATTGTAAAGTTAGATCTGCAGCTATATGAATCATCATAGAATTTCATTATTTTTGTGTTGTTCATTAGGACAACACATAAATCATTCCCTTTTATGTTTGTTGCATGTTACATTGCATGTAAACTATATAATGTAGTTTAAGATATATTAGTCATTTTAAAGAAATTTATCTATTTATCTACCATCAGTATTTAACACTAATTTTAACACTATAATTTAAAGAAACAAGATATTTTAAATCTGCACACATTTCCAAATATCTGCTCCTCTTTCGCCCCCCTAAAGAGAGCATGTGACTCCTGGCTTAGTATTTTATATTTATGTACATCTCTAATAAATTAAATCAGCCATATATAATTAATTTTGCTAACAATTTTTTATTTAAAAACATATTCTAGTAATTCCGTTTTTTTTTTTTTAAATAAAACTTACATAATTTTAGCCAATTTCCCAAATCATAATTTCTAAATTAGCTAATCAGAATTACTGTGTTTGAAGGTGATTAACTTTAGATTGGTTTTTTACTTTATGTATAAGTTTAATTTTCAGATTGACTAAAAAAACTACTCTTCACTTCACAACAGACTCCTAAACTAAAATTAATATGGAAATTTAAAAATCTTATCAAGTATACCAAAGTATACCTATGCTTACATATGCTAAGGTCACAGAAGCAGGTGAACTCTACTTTTTCTGCCCAATGGATTGCCAGGTCCAAAAAAGAAATTTTTTAAAGCTGAAAACAATAAAGTAATATAATAATTGAAAGGCAAAATTTTTACAACACTGATTTAGGATTTAGTTAAAGTAAAAGCAGAAACTAAAACTTGTAATTATTATATAAATATGTACAAAATCATTCCATTGTTTACAATTTAAAATAGTTTTTCTTTCATTATACACATTTTTAAAGCTACTTCATAGGAATTACATTGACATCGATAATTAAAATACCGTTATCTCAATTTTAATGCTTATTTTATAATGTTTTTACATTCTTAAAATACAAGAAGATTAACAGAGTATATGAGAGATAGAATAACTTCAAGTCTTAAATATTTTGAGAATCTTTTTTGTTTCTTACTGCCACCTAGCAATACTAATTTTAAGCTCATTAAACTCATTTATTAAAGAGAAAAATAAAATTAAAAGGAATAATTAGCAGTAGCGTAGCCAGGATCGTCTCATGGGGGGTTCAAATTTTTACCCTGGGACAAAATTTCGATTTGCACCCCCCCTCATACTTTATATATATATACTGAGGGGTCTATGGGGGAGTTATGACCCCCCCCCCACCTGCCTACGCCACTGATAATTAGAAATATGTTGATAAAATTTTACTATTAAACCAGAACATAAGACATGAGTATAAGCTTTATGCAACTGTAGGCATTGGCTATGCAAGTGATTATAATTCTATGGTTACTTTTGTTAAAATATAATTCAAAATAAGTATGCAATGATGGAACAGAATTTAATAGCATTGCAAACAATTGCAACTATTATAAAATAAATATTAGCAGTCTAAGCAAACATATTTCATGATTTTTTAAAAATGTTTCCCCTGAAAAATGTTACTGTTAAAAAAATTTTTAAATAAAACGTCAGAATAAAATTAGAATAAACCACTTATTTTATTGTGTAAATAATTTTAAATGAAAGGTATTTTTTTAATGCGCATACGCTTTTTTTAAAAAAAAATAACTATTTAATCAATATCTTTAAGTCATATAGACAGGATTTTTAAAAAATAAGTCACAGATTTCTTTACTGTCACAATTGTATAAATTCATTGTACTTTATTGCTAATCATTCCATTTTTCTCTGATATATATTATACCTATAAATGTTTGAGAAGTAGGCCTATAGCGCTAAATAGCTCACAATCATCTTATGCTTAGCTTTGAGTGAGTACAAAATAAAAGTGATAGAAATTTTCACATATAGATTGTTTGTGTGATACAAGCCTTGTTATATACATATATGTTATCCTTAAATATTAGTTACAAGAAATTGGTTTAATGCCTTCGGATTTGTGATAAGGCTAGTTTTGTGGTGTATGGAGTGTGATAAAGGTTATTAGCTTATCCTTTTTGTTAACTGAACATAAATTATAAACATTTTTTTAAATGCTCAGTATTATTGTTTGAAATTTTGTTGATTTATAACTGAGTGCTAGACGTATAGTATTTGACTATTGATAAATTGTTTATAATAAATAAAATAAAATATTTTTCTGTTAACAAAGATTTAATGAGTTTAGTCCATGAAATATTAACGGCTTGTTTTACTATGTTGTAAAGGGAGGCCATCCTGTCTAAAGTTATTATTTTATTAGTTGTTTTATTACCACCCAAGATAATGTAAAATAAGAATACAGGGTTCATATTTTTTCTCACAATGTTTACCTTCATTAATAATCAATACATAATTTTCAGAAAAATGCTTTTAGCTTTTAATAGTATGAGCTTTTACAATAAAGTTTTTTTAAATATTCATCTACATCACTTTCTAAAACAGTTTTTAAAACATAAAATGGTAGAACTGAGAGTTTATAGAAGTGCGCATCATATTTAGCATTTATACTTTTGTTATGAAAAACAAAGGCAGTAAAGTAGCAAGAGGTGTAGACTAGTTGTAAATGGTATATTTAAAATAATTTCAAACCACCTTTGTGTTCAAATCACATTACTGTAGTAAAAATAAAGAATTCATTGTCACCATACAATTCATCACATGTCTTTCACGCTTTATGTTTTGCTTGAACACTTTGTAAATTGTGTAAAAATGTACCCAACTGGGAGGTTACTAAATCATTGCAGCTACTTTACAGTACTGAGATAAATATATTTAACTGTAGCTCATATGCTTTGTTATTTTATCCATGACTGTTGTTTTGACACTTTGCACTTTTCTAATCATTTTTTAAACTGTTTAACCTGTAAATATAAGATTTAAATTGTATATGAACATTTTCTTCTTTTTTTTAAATAGCTGTTTGGTGACTTTTCTATAAAAAAAAAGATCTGGGGAAAAACAGAGTAACAATTTATTATTCAATAATGAATAAATTTTTAGTGCGCAAAATATATTTTGCTAGTAAAATTTAAAATGTCTTTACTTATTACCTTGAATTTTCTATTGAAATCATGTTATTTATTGTTGCAGCAAAAAGTTTAAGATATTTAAATAATATTTATGCAAAATAAAATTCAATAACATTCTTGCATAAACATTTTAGTATTCTTAAGCTTGAGGTAGAAACTGTAAATATTTTATTTTTGTTTTTTTTTATTTGTTTTTTTCTTACCTTTTACTAGTACTTGTCTTCTTGAAGAAAGTAATGCAATCATTAAAAATGTATAGTAAATTTAAATTTTATGTTGCTAAACTTTTTATTATTTTGAGCAAATTTGGTTGTTTTAAATACATACTTTAACTTTATTACTCCTATTGTTCATCTACAATTTAATATGGTGGAAAATAACATGTCTTCTACCCTCCCTTCCCCCCCCCCCCCCCCCCCCCCCCCCCCCCGTCTCGTCCCAGACACATTATTTTTGCTAGTTGTAAATTTACCTTTTAAGAAATCAGAATAGTTTATAGTTTTATGCATTGCTTTTTAATTAGATACATTTCAACACTTTTATTTAACAAATTTCGGTATGTTACAAAAATATGTGATTAGTAATTTTAATTGATTACTCTTGCAACTGCTGCCCATGTTCTAATAATTTCATTTTTAATCAAAGTGTTTACATCAAGCTTATAGTATTGCTTTCCTTTTAAACATTGTTATTCCATTTTAAACATTCACTGACCCTAAGTGTTAGTTATTGAAATAATGTCCATGTAGTCTACGTTTTTAGTAGGTAGGATACTTTTTTCTATGTGTTTATTATTTGAATTAAAAACCTGTCCTTAAGTTAAAACATTTCCTTATACAAAGCTTTGATGTGTTTTTAATGGAGGTGTGGGGCTCTTTCATGTTCTTGTACAAAACTAGACTTTAAAAAGTGAAAGCCAATGACTTAGTTTATCTGTTTATTAAAAACTTGTTTTTTTCTCAGACCTGTTGAATGGTACACATTTTCCTGCAAAATGGCTGTACACCTAACTTGGTTAATTAAGATTGGCACCTGGTTAACAAACCTGAGACTATATAATGCTGATTTCCATATTTTTCAGTGCACAGTTTTAAACATGACTGAGTGATTGGTAAACATAAAGACATCATCTTTTCCCTTTTGCGCCCAAGACACATGGGGCCGCCTAAAATATTCTTATTAAAACAAAAATTTATTAAATAACAAGGCAATTTGTGTAAAAACAGATGTGAGATTATTTAGTTTTGTTTCTTCAAGTCAAGGCTTTGCACATTACATTTTAATAATTTTTTTTTATATTTAATGAAGAAACTAAATGGTTGTTATGCATCATAACAAAATTATTTACAAACTCCTTAAGGTTATGGATTGTTCTTTCATTAAATATTATCATTTGAATATCATTTTTTAACCTAACAGAAAGCATATTACTAATAATCTATTAAAAGTATGTAAAACCAACTAAATTAAACAAGAAAATAAATTCTCACCTCATTCATTTGTTAGTTTGTCTGTGATGAGTTTTAGGCTATTTTATTTGATGGGAATAGAATATTATAAAGCCTTAAATCAGACCACTATGTATACTAAGGTTGAATGGCTTTTTTTTTGTGTTGTATTAAACGTAATGTTTTCCATAACTTGGTTTAAGAAATCCTGTATTACTACATTCGGCTGACACTCTTGTAGTAAAACATTAAACAAACTTCAAAACATATTCAATTTTTTTTTGAGTATTTGATTAAGCTTGATAAATGTGAATGGAAACTGAAATCATTCTTTTTCTTCATTCTTAATTTTAATGTTGGAAGGAATTTCCTCCAGCAGAATTAAGTATTACATGTCATATTTGTAATGTGCCATATAGGCAGTTTATAGGCCTGCTTTTCTTTCTGGATTTGCTTCTATAACCTTTGTCCAACCAAGAACAAACTAAAATGCAGCAGTTTGATTTTGTAGTTGTCTCTCCTATATGGGTTGCTGTCCCCCACTGTCAAGCCACTTCTGGCAGGCGGTTCGAACATTGCACTTTTTGGTTTAGCGACTATCATTCAACCATGAGCTTTACCAAACTGACCACACCAACCCCATGAAACTAAAATAACCACGAGAGACCAAGCACATAGTAGTAGCACAGTAGTTTTGTACATTACAGTACTTATATCCGTGTAAAAGACTCTAAGAACACTGCGCACACACTGCTTGTGACGTTGCTGGTGAGTGCCATTTCAACCTGTCTCTAGCTCTAACCTCACTCTGTTGGAATGTTAGTCCTCTCTTCTTCATTTCTTTCTCCATTAATATTCTGTTACTTTTGGCGTGTTAATTTGCTCTGGGATATTAACCAAAGAGCAATATTAACCGATGTGTCTACTCTCACACTGAGCAAACGATCCAATCATCTCCATCTTCTGTGCTTGATGATCTACCGTAGTGCTTGAATGGATGTTAACTCCTACTTTGTGATGGTGTGTGGCCAGAAGAATCTGCTAGCACTTGCTCTGGAGAATTTCTAGTTGCATCTATATCACATCAGAGTTATTTCCAATGCTCATATGCATACATGGGGATACTAACAATGGCGTAGCTAGAGGAGGGCGGGTGGGGCAGCCACCCCGAGCGCTGACCCTAAGGCGGCGCCGAAAGGAGGACTGACCATGGTGGACTGGCCAAAGTCTAAAATGGCTCTTGATTTCGGCATGTGGCCGACCAGTCCGTGGACTCGCCATGGTGGACTGGCCAGTCCGAATTAGAAGATCATCTGGCTAGGGACAAAGTCCGAATTAGAAGATCATGAGCAGATTTTGTTTTTTTTTATACCGTAAGAATCATAAAAATTAAGTCTTTGTTGATTATTATCTTGGTTGTGCACTAGGTTGTGCAATTGCAGTAAATGTAGTCTTGGCCGCCGGTCAGTGATTGTGAAGATGCGATGGTTCGTAGTGATTTTCCTCGGTGCCAACGGGTGACAATGAGAGCAGATTTCGTGAAGAATTGAAAACTCACTTCTAGCTTATAGTTGTTTAAATACATCATGTTCCATTCCTAGCTTGTAGAAAGCGCCCTCGACGCTCATGCTAACCGCAATGACGCTCCGGGGATCACCGCGACCTCTGTCAACATCTGGAATACGGATGCTAACAGTATCTTTCACTTCAGCTTGTTTTAATTTTGTTAGCATTTTAGCACCTTGAGTTTGCAAGGTAGTATGAGCTGCTGACCTGTTGTCCATGGTTTCTTGTTTATTGAGACATATTCTGCAAGTACTGTTCCCTCCATACCCTTCGTCTGCTTCATTGGCTATTCCGCATATTGCATGGACATCGTTGCCACAGGATCCACAAGAATGGGCCGAACTTCAATATTTTTCACAAACTACACATAGTCTGTTGGCGTTATTATTGTCACGCAGCTGGTCCGGACGTTGCGCCACGGCAGCAGATGTGTTAGCTGAGGATGTCGTTGCATTTATGGCAACCTCCATTTCTTGTTCAATGTTCTCTTCCGCATGTTCTTTAGTTCAGAAATAACTTAATTCACAAATTCTTTTCCATTAGGATTATGATTATTTATTTTGGCAGCTATCTGGTATGTCTGTCTCTTGATCTGATAGTTCTTTTGGTCCATGTCGCATTGCATATAGAATGCTATACAAATAAGAGCCAAACAATACGTTACTCACAATGAAACCGCACCCAGACAGAATAATGAAAACGCGATCACAACTTAGTCTAGATAGACCATTTGCCAGGACATCCCGGCCAGTCCGCGCATTGGCCAATGTACAAAATTCGCTGTAAAGTTTAAGCGCTTCGGACTTTGGCCAGTACGTCCCGGCCAGTGCGCACATTGGCCGGCCAATTCGGGCTTTGGCCGCACTTCGGGCTTTGGCCGCACTTCGGGCTTTGACCGTAACATATATATCGCGAGTCAATATGACGGGAGCCCATTTGACGGGAGCCAATATGAATATGTCGGGCCGATTTGTCGGGTTCGTTTTGACGGGAACCGTTTTGTCATAGGCCATTTTGACAGTGCACCCTTGGTAATCCCTTAGTTTAGCGTCGGTTATTATTCCGGAATCGTATAGCAGTAAAAAACAGTAAAACAATGCCAAAGTCTGTCACACACTTCCGGAATTCACCGGAAGTACTGTAAACCATACTTTATTTGGCGTCATCTTTTATTTTTATACAGAATATTTAAAATTTGGATAGATTTATTTTTGTAATCATTTTTACATTTTGTAATCATTTTTACTATTTTCGTAATCTAGATTTTTTTAACTTGGCCTAGCAGCTAGATATCTAGCTAGATCTAGATCTAATTAATTATTATAATTAGACCTAATGGTCGCAAATCCGCTGCAAGCCAAAAACATTAAATTATTACATTTAACATATGACTTCATTATTTATATTAATATATGTTTTGTTTTTTATTTTTAGATCTACTAATTTAAATCTACTATTATATTTATTCTTGTTTCCTTTTGTCAATTAAACTTAAAAAATTAAAACATTAATTTACTACAATCGACTTTTAATTTATTTATATTTCAATGGTCAAATAAACGATAGTTTACCGTAACTCTAATTACCGAAACTCAACAAACATTACCCGATAATTTCCGACGCTAAACTAAGGGATTACCGCACCCTTTATGGTGCATTCCCCTTTTTAAGGCTAACGCGTGGTATTTAGAAAAACCCCATTTGTTTACAAATAGAAATTTGGACCAGAGAAAGTCTGCGTGATTTAAATTGCTTAGCCACAGTCAGAGTAGTTGAA
This sequence comes from Physella acuta, assembly GCF_028476545.2. NCBI lineage: Eukaryota > Metazoa > Mollusca > Gastropoda > Physidae > Physella > Physella acuta. The sequence continues at coordinate 617,917 of NW_026731844.1, read as the reverse complement.
GTGTAATACTAATACTAAACCTAGATCTAGCTAGATCTAACTAGATCTACTACTAGACTAGAGTCAAGTGTATAATAATAATAGACTCTAGTCAGACAGTGTAGTGAGTGTAGTGTAGTCAGTAGTCCTGAGCCCAGCTGCATTGACTCCTCATTGACTCATTGAGTTTGAGCAGATCTGCATAATTTTTAATTTTTAGTTTAGTTAAGTTAGTATTATTAATAAATTATGGAGATGAATTCTTCTGGATCCAGTTCGTGTTCTGCTACAAGTAATAATGATATTCAAGATAAAAGCTCATGTGTTGCAATAAAGTCAATAAATGCTTCTGCTAGTGAAACTTTAATAAATTCTTGTACAAGTACAAGTGGTCTTGTGAGCAGAATGGCACTGAATGATAATAAAGCTGGGATGGAAGGCTTAGATAAGGAGAAAATTAACCAGATAATATATGAAGCATCAAAAGGTTAGTAATTAATAAGTAATTATTCTTAAAATGAACGTATGTTAAATAGTTTAAAAATAAATACTAAATTATAAATAGGCCTAGGCCTACTAAATCTACTTAAATAGCATGCCGAATATTGTTGTAGCATCTCTATACCATACCTAATAAATACCTACCTATTATTATATTCATTTCAACATTAAAACCATATTTGTAATATTTTTTTGTTATTAAAAATTGATATTTCTAATTAAACTAATTAGGTTCCAAATTTTTTGAAAATGAGCAAAAGAAAGAAGAGCAGCTTAATCAGAGAATCAAAGAGCAGCAAACAGCTGTCATCAACCTAAGTGAAGCTTCTTTACTTCATGGAACAGAAGAGGTTGTTACATTTATCTCTGTAAATGGTTTGATGTGAATTTTTAATGCTTTTCTTATTTACTTACATAATTTTAATAGGTATTTTTAAAATGGGATATAATTGAATACAATTACAATTGATAGAGGTGATAATTTAAGTCATTAACTTCCTTCTGATATATTATATGTATCATCTTATTTATGACTAACCCTACAGGCTGATCTGCTGCTCAAAATACTTGAAGAACAACAAGATCTCTCACGTACTATTGTTCATGTTGATATGGATGCTTTTTACGCTGCAGTAGAGATGAGGGACAATCCAAACTTAAGAGACAAACCAATGGCTGTTGGAGGGATGGGCATGCTGGTAAAATTATTTATGAATAGACTTAAGGAAACTTATCCTTAACACACAAAAATTATTTATTAAAGACTGTAGAAAATCATGAAATGACTTGAAAAACCTTATAACCAAGATCCAATTTTTATTTTAAGCATTGAAAAAAATAAAAATTTCAGCAGGTGTCACTTTTATCCATAAACAATTGTTCTAATAAACTACCTAGAAAATCATTTGACTTAGCAACTAAATTGTTTCAGAGCACATCAAACTATATTGCACGCCGATATGGTGTCAGAGCAGCAATGCCTGGATTTATTGGACTGAAATTGTGCCCCAGTCTCATTTTAGTCAAACCTGATTTCAAGAAGTATACAGCTGTTAGCCAGGAGATAAGAGAAATATTTGCGCAATATGACCCTAACTTTTCTCCCATGAGCTTAGATGAAGCTTATCTAGACCTAACTGAACATTTAAATCAGAGGATTTTGTCTTCGAGCATAAATAGAACATTTATTCTCCGAAATGAAAACAATTATAATACCAAGTCATCGGTGTGCTCTTGTGATTTGAACACAGTTTTAAGGCCATTGCTGATGGCATCCAAAGACTTATTATCTGACACAGCTTCAGTCACTGAAATTTATGAGTTCTTAAATTCATTGGATGATGCTACCACCTGTTCTGTGTGTCAAAGAATGTTTCCTCCATACTCAGTAAAAACCTATGGTATCAGTACTGAAGATGCTGTTCTTGAGATGAGAAATCGTATTGAACAACGAACACATTTAACAGCAAGTGCAGGTATATTTTTTATGTAACTAGGATTATTGAAAGTTATTTCAAACCTTAAAGAAAATCTGGCCATTAAAAAAAAATTTTTTAATTTTTTAATGTGATTCTTTCCCTTCAGGCATAGCTCCAAACACCATGCTAGCTAAGGTTTGCTCTGACAAAAACAAACCAAATGGTCAGTTCAGGATTATTCCGGATAAGAAAGAAATTGAACTGTTCATCAGAGATCTTCCTATTCGCAAGGTCTAGAACATTTAATGTTAACTCAAATTCAATTAGCTACCATATAGAAAAGTAGCTAAACTAAATTGTAAGATATGTTTTTTTTTACTTTCTCTGACTCTGACATCTAAATTTTCAGATTTCAGGTATTGGAAAAGTCACTGAAAAACTGCTTGGTTCCTTAGGAGTGGTTACATGCAGTGATTTATATGAGAAAAGAAATGTTTTATATCATCTTTTTTCACAAACATCATTCCATTATTTTATGAGAATTGCACTAGGAATGGGATCTACTGTTGTTGAAAGGTAAATGTGAGATAATTTTGTTTAACTTTCTTTTTTTAAGAAGTAAAATCATATGAAATTGAAATTTTTTTTTTTTTAAATGTTGATTCTCTGATTACATTTTAGGGATGAAGGGCGTAAAAGTATGAGCACAGAGCAAACTTTCAGTGAAATAAATGATTTAAACGAACTGATGGATAAATGCAGAGAATTGTGTACTGTTCTTGCCAAAGATTTAGAAAATGAATCACTTGTGGTGCGTTCAGTATTTTTAAAATTTATTTCCTTCTTTAAAAATTAAGAATAGATCTACATGCAAATACATTTCTTGGAAATCATTTTGAATTTCATAAAATAACATCAATCTTTTCAGGGTAAAACTGTAACATTGAAAATAAAACTAGTCAATTTTGAAGTAAAGACTAGAAGCCATACTCTACCACATCATACATCAGATGAAAGGGTTATTTTCAACGCAGCTAAATTATTGTTGCAAACAGAAAGAGAAGCTTTACTACCAGACCTGCTACGCTTAAGACTTATGGGTAATAATTAGTGGGCCTTTTTATTTATTTTTTCAAAGTTAATATTGATTGACACATTTGCTACTAAAGCCTATTCCAGAAACCTTTCCCAGATAGTTAACTAAGAGAGACCATCCCCCAACAACTTAAATGAAATTATTTTTAAAATCGTTTGCTTAATGTACTTTATAAAATTAAGAAAAGTTTTAACTTCAAGAATTTATAGGCCTACAGTTTGATATGCTTTTCTAGCTGTATTTATACTGCTTTGCTATGTTAGGGTGCTAATAAGTCGTCAGAGTCTGCCTGTAACATTGTTATTAACCATTAAAGTGTGTGCCATGTGGCTTTACGCGTTACAAGTTATGTAACAGCAAAGCCACGACCGTGGCTTGGCGCGCTTTAGGGGTTAATAAAAAAAAATTACAATTCTACATGATGGCTAAGTCTAATAGCTTCAATATCTTACTTAATACAGAATATATTTAATTATCTTATTTTTTAATTAAAAATAAGGCAGAAATGGTGGTCCCATCATGTCACATTAGTAGTAAAGTCATATTTGGTCACATTATTAGCAAATGAGTTTATAAAAATTATTTGGGCATTTTTTATTCAAATAATATAATGTTCTTAAAATTAATTTTCTTTACAGGAATTCGAATGTCTAAACTAATGTCAAGCAGAACTCACACAACATCCATTGCTGAAATGTTTATAAGACAACAAAAAGATACCTCGGAGAGATTTCCCAGAGAAACCAATCCTGAAATAGATTTGTTCACAGTCAGTGATTTAGCCTCACAAACAATCAAAGATGAAGGCTGCATAGTCCTGGAAGATCATGATAATGATTTCCAGCAACATGTAAATTGTTCAAATGTTGCTAATTCAGAAAATCTCTCCAGCAGACTGAAAAGAAAAAAGCCTGCAACTGGCAATTCTTTAGTTGATGGTAATAAGCAAGGAGATATTCTAAAATTTATGGTCAAATGTGGTAAATCTCATACAGATGTAAAAAAGAGACAAGAGTTCCATGATGAAAGTAAAACAGATGATGTGCTAATTGTTGATCAACCTACTTGCAGTTATCTTGATACTTCATCAGTGTCAACAAATGGACAGAATGACAATAGTATAAAAAATCTTTTGGAACACGTTTCAGTTAAACCCAGTGTGAAACCTCTTTCGGGGGTAGTTGAAGAAAGTTCTGGAACTGTCTGTTGCCCATTATGTGGAAAACAAAAGCAGAACTGGCCATTGGATGAACTCAATAAACATATAGACCTGTGTCTGAGTAGAAATACTATCAAAGAAATACTTCATGACCAGAAACAACCATCTTTCTCTACATCTTCTAAAGCACCAAAAAGGTTAGGAAGTTTTAAAATCAGTTTTTAATTATTAACCCTTTCTTGCAGGGCTGCCTACCTGAAAAACAAATTTTCAGTAACAAGAGCATAGATATTCTGTATTAATTGGGTCCTGTATTTCAGTATTTTTCACATTTTGCATACAAGGTAAATAAGACATATTTTTATATTATCACAAAACTTATAAGCATGAGGAAATGGAATAATTACGATTTATATCTAGATCAAGCTAGTTCCTTGTATGATGACCCCCATGAAATATAGGAATAGTTCATACTATGATGTATGCTATAGGCCTACACAACTGATATCTAAACCAGTGTGAACTCAATAGTGACCTCTTGACCATGTCTAAATGTTTCTCACAAGAAAACGTGTGCTATAACATATCTTAAAAATAAAAATATAGATCAAGATAATTCCATAACCTGGATGTCAAAATTGTAAAATTACTGGCAAAATTACACAAGTAGGCAACCATCACTAAAGGTGACCAGTGCAAACAAAAGTCATCAAAGTTGTTCTTGAGGGGCATGCCCAGATACCACAAGAGTTTTATCATTAATACATGTCTTTTGCTGTAAACAATAAACATTTTGTTTTATAGTATAGATTTTTGTAATATAAAACAAATTACATTTTTTAGAATGTGTGGGAAATTTAAAATGTTACTCTTTGTTTAAGGATTAGGAGTTTACATTTTATTAGAACTTCCAGTGAATTAAAATGATTCCCATTATTTTGAATAACTTCTTAATCTCATTCTTCCTCAGGAGCAGCACAAATCTAACACAAAAGGATTTGAAACGTCAGAAAACACAGATGTCTGTAACATCATTTTTTAAAACTTGATTAATAACCATTAAGTTCTGGTTAATAGTTTTTGTATTTATTGAAAAACAAAAAGGTTGCCTAATTTGTTTACAATTGAAGAACTCAAATGTTTTTCAAATTATTGTATTCCTTATGAATTTTTGATGGTGCACTTTTTTTGCATTTGTTTTTACTAATAAGAAAATTGTATTTATTTTGTAAACATTGCCAATATCAGCAAGAGATTCCACATTTTTTTCTTGCCACTGTTAAAGATAATATTACATTTATATATAAATTAAAAAAACTTGTGATATATATTGTGTTTATTATATTATTTAAACAAAAATCAAATCAAGTGCGATCCACATAATTTATTTATCAATAAAGAGCGTATCTAACTAAATTTCCACCTCTAATTTCATGTAATAGTCCACAGTGTCGAAGAATGGTTAAAATATTTCTTGTGCTTGTGTCAAGCTTAAGGTTGGTCAGCTCTGTAATATCTTTCTCAACAATAAAGCATATTCCTAAATTGGAGTGAATAAATTAATGAATATAGTTAGTTTTTATTTCAAATTAAATGGCATTGTAACCAGACATGAAAAAACTAGTAGCAGATGACCTCCATTGTTAAAACTGTTAGCAGTTTACATTTACTGGAATTTTTTTTTAGAGTAGTGTTGATGGGATAGATGAAGTAAAGATTGAGAACTAATGGATTTAAAAAAATTCAAAATGAAGAAATATAGAGTTCAATAAGTAAAGAAAAATTGAAATATCCATGTACTGAACAAACCTTTAGTGTTATCATTCTCCTGGAGCTTGTATGTTTCATAGCGTTTCCTATTTGCATCATTTAAGGTACTTTTTTTCTGTTTCATTAGTTTGTACTTGTCTTTAAAAGCATTATCAAGTTGCTCAATCACCACATTCACTTTATCATAAGTCATTCTTCCCTTCATGTACCTGAAAATAGAAAATGCATAAAAGAATAATATAAACATTTATGCTTTGAATTAAAATATATTTTATTATAAAATTTAAATTTAATGTTGTTTTTTTTTTAAATTTACTTACTTGGGAACTGTTTCAAACTGAGCAACAGTGAGGTAATGGAGATAACTACAACCATTGTTTACAACAGCTGACTCCATCTTGCAAGTATTTGCGGAACTATTTTGGTTATTTGCATTTGACTTCAATGCAGGAACTTCAGTTTGTTTTCTGAAAGCATAAAAAAAATGTAAAAATAACTTTTAGACAAATAATAATAATTTGGTATTTCCATTGAGAGAAGGTATTTCTGTAAGCTATTTCGGCTTAGAAGCAAAAGAAAAATTGTAGATCTAAATGGAAGTTTTAATTTTAAGATATAAAAACAAATTATCCTACTTAAATAGTTAAATACATACTTGTTAGGTAACTTGGAGGGAATATTGTCAAGTGCATATTGAAGATGTCCAATAAAATTTTGTGTTTGAATCTTTACATCCTAGATATACCAATATTAATAAATGATTTTTAGATTATAATTACAAGAAAGCTTAGCAAAATCTGTTGATTGAATTTTCTTTTTATCCAGTGAATTCATCATTTTGATTTCTTTTATGAGCTATTTCAACTTAATATATAAAAATTCAAACCTGTGAACTTTTTGAATCAAATTTGAATAAGATATATGATTACTATTTCTTAGGTTAGTTGCTTAACATTTTTATTGATAGTCAAATACTAATACCACTTCTGCTATTTATTACTATCAGCTATACATTTCTGAAAATAAACTTGAATTCAAAGCTAAATCTGGTTTTTATAAATGCTTTAGTATGGTACTAAAAAAAAATTTACTTCCAAAGATTGCAAATGTTTTCTTGCATCGTTCACATTCCTTTGCAAGCTTCTTAACTCTGATTTCATAGAATCAATCAACAAATCAAGACTAGTGGCTGCTTTTGTGTAGTTACTATCAGTTGATCCATTAGACAACATTAAAGAATGTTTTAAGACTGCAATCTGTGCTTGGAAATGTCTGACTAAATCTTCCATTGTCAAGGTGCTTACATTCATTTTTTAATCTGAAATGCAATATCAGTTCAATTACTATTTGATTTATTGGGCCCTAATAATTTAAAAGGCCTAAATGTTATTTAATTGTAGAGGACAAAAAAATAAATAATTAAATGCTTGATACTAATTAAGAACTTTTGTCACTAAAGGATAACATACACCTAAATCTAGCTACAAGGGATTCTGACTTTTGTAGAAGAATCTATATTACTAATACAAAGTGACTGAACACAAAAAGCTACCCCCCCCCCCCCCCCCACCCTCTCAGGGGACGGAGTGGTCTAGCAGTAGAGAGCTGGACTGCTAACCAGTAAGTCATCGAGTTTAAATCCAGGTTCAAGTCAGTAGATTGTCCCTGAGTCCACCCAACTCTGATGGGTACCTAACTCATGGAAAGTAAAGGCGGTTGGGCATAGTGCTGACCACACTATCTCCTCATATGCCAAGGTCACAGAAACATCACTTGCCCTATAGGCTGTAAGTTTTGAAAGGGAACTTTACTTTTTTACCCCCCCCCCCCCCCCCCATCAGCGCTATCTGGCAGGGAAAGATACAAAATGCAATGACCCTAATAGCTGCGCAATGGGCTCAAATACTATTAATAGCTGGGCAATGGACTCAATTTATTCTTTTATAGCTGCACTAATGGATCAAATTACTTTTAGCTTTATTCTCCTGACAAAA